>NC_056570.1:26503427-26534680 GCF_013358625.1 Macadamia integrifolia | reverse complement strand
AAAAATCAATTTTTTTTAGCAAAAAATTACGAGTTTTGATAGAAAATTATTTTTTCACAAATTTGGTTTTGATCCTCAATTGCAGGGTTGTTTCATCACTAAATGTTGATAAAATCAACACTACTAGAGTCACTTTTGACAATAGAAGCAAGAAATAAGTTGATTTTTCCAAAATAAAATTGATTAGAATGTCTTACAAGAACTCTCAGTGAGTGTTTTGCAATCATTGATCGTGTTATATAGTTTATAAGAGATATAGCAAGTGTATCAATTAAGTATCAACCATATTGGGTCACGTATTGACCCAATACAATGGAAACTTTTTTAGGTATCGTATCGGTGTTTTACCGTATGTCAGCAACTAAAAATAACATATGTATCAATTAGAATCCACATATACATTAAGATACAAAACCTTGCTTGAGGGAGAGTTTTAAGGATAGGGGTTATGACTAGATTAAGACTAGTGTGCCCGGATAAGGACTATGACTCACCCTTACCTAGCCCTCTTTAATTGTAATCTGGTGTAACCCAAATCCTCTCTCTATAGATAAGAAAGGCCTCGGTCATTCTAGACAAGCCAATTCATTCTCTCAATATCTTATTCTCAACTATCGTTTTTTTTTCTTTCTTCTTAACTCGGATCCATGTAGCCGACCCCATTTAGTTGGGATAAGGCTGAGTTGTGGTGGTGTTGTTGTTGTTGTGAATGTGTACATCAGGATATTGCACATTTGTAGGTAGTAACCTGGTTACATGGAGAAGCAAAAAACAACTTTTTGTGGGAGGCATAATTTAGAGTCATGGCTTATAGAGTGTGTGAAATTCTATGGTTCAAAAGGTTGGTCCACGAGTTGAGGTTTGATGCTGAGTGGTCGATGCGACATTATTATGATAATAAAGCTGCTATAAGTATAGCTCACAATACTGCACAACATGACCGAACAAAGAACATTGAGATGGATCAGCATTTCATCAAAAAGAAGTTGACTCTAGCCACATTTGTACTCCTTTTTATGAAGACAGGAAACTAGTTGGCAAATATCTTCACCAAAGGGATCAACTCTACCAATTTAGTCCCAATTAAGCAAGTTGGGCATGTATGACAAATATTCTCTAGCTTAAGGGAGAATGTTCGAGTCCATGTAATAAGAGTATTCAACATACTGTGGCATTATCTTGTATTGTATTTTTCCTTTTTTTACCTCCCTAGACTACCTTATGTTAGTATGGGGGTAATTCTACAATTGCCCATATTATAAGCAAATAAGTGAATATAGGGGAGAGAAATCGATTCTCTCCCCAAGCCATTGTACGCAATCTTTCTCTTCTTCCTCGCATTCTCTCCTCTCCTCTTCTCACCTCTTACCTCTTCTTCCTTTCTCTCACCTTGATCCTTACATTACTTTCAACTTCATCACCAAGGTATCCAAAAATTAGACCGACACCTAAGTGTCCACATCTAACATCACCAAAACCAAGTTAGAGTATTTGAGTACAACAACAACAACAACAAAGCCATATCCCAACTGTCGGGTCAGCCAAATGGATCCTTACTCTCCAATCAACTCTATTAGAAGTCATACATGATACGAGGCCTAAGCTATGCATGTCTTTCCCCATCACTTCTCCTAGTTGGAGTATTTGGGTAGATTATAAATTTTCTCAACAGATTCCTAGCCTAGTTATTCCTTTCTATTCATCTATCTGTCTATTTCAACATTAAAGGTCAGTTTTCTTCTAGTTTTCAATCTCTGTGGCACCCCTATTTTCTGTTCTGATTCAATCAAGTTATGCCTATATTATCTATTAAGTTACTGTGCGAGCTATAGCTATAAACTGAGACACCAGAGTCTGCTCTTTATTTGTCTGAAGTTTGTTCTTGATTCTGCCAAAGTCTGCTGGAATCTTAGAGTTCTAGAGCTGCTACCTGCAATCCTAGTAGCACTAGGACCCTTCTGAAACTCATTATTCTATTATCAATTTAGCTCAAACTTTGCAGGCTGAGTCTGCTGATGGAATAAGGTAATCGATTAGAGTTTGGGACCATACTGAGCTGTCCCAATGATCTGAATGCGTAGCATGGATGGAAATCTAAAGGATTGAGAACAAGAAACAAGTAATTTCTCTACCCAGTCAACCACATCCTAATAAAGCAGAACTTGTCCTCAGATACCCATTGATTAAGTCCTTTCCAAGCAGAAGATCAACTTAGAAGATAATGGAATTCATTCCATAGGATGAGATCCAGAAGGCTGAAAGCTTCTACTAGCCATAAAATGATGAGCTTCAATAGCCTGTGAGGTGCAAGCATACAAACACAGACACACCATAAAATGAAGAGTGGGGAGGGAAAATGAAAAGAGGAACTAAAACTGATAACTGAACAAGCAGTGTGGTAACTGATGGCTGAACAGTTCACCTCTCGCATTAGTATGACAATGAGTCATTATTCTGAAGTAACTTCAAGGTACTAAAAGCATGGGTCCAGAAATTGGGTGGAATATTAAAAATATCAGTTCAAGAGAAGTAAGAGGTTATTTAGAGAGAGAGAGGGAGAAATCATGTTTCCAATTCAACTAATGAATGAACAGGAACAATTGAAAGCCCTTAAGAAAGTTCATGATTCCTGTTGAAGATGTGAAACCACAACAAAGCAGAAGTCTGGTTTCTCTTGAAAAGGGCTTCAAGTTTCAAACCATGTTTATATGCGCAGTGCTATTGGTGGATTGGGAACTGCATAGGGATGTAAAAGGTATCTTCTATGGCCTACTATTCAGACATGTTACCCCATTGCACTGTGCTTTTTCACTTGCACCCTATCTGTGAAAGTATGCAACTTTGCTTGCACCCACACCAAAGCAAACCGAACCCCCCCCAACCCACACAAGTGCGCACACACACACACATAAAGACATGCTTAGATGAAAGCATGCTAACCATAACCACCAATATGCCAAAGGCCGTAGGACAGGCGAAGTGCTCTAAATCAGACTTTTCAACCCATAGGATCATAACAAAAAATCAAGAATGATGTTTCAAAAGGGTTTCCCGGTTATGGTTATCGAAATGCCCCTTCCCCTGCATTGTTGTACATTTACACTCCAAATAACGATTATGAAATGTCCACATCAAACAAATGTGAAGTAGAAGAAAAGAAACTATTTAAAATATAGTTGACACCTTATATGGTACTGAGAATTCCTCACATACTTTACCTTCAACTTGTAAAAACTGTCAAACTACGCTTAAAAGAAATCATAATCCATTTAAGAAACCAGTATTGCCATGCAACCCTAAACTCATTATGTGGAAGACTTTGATAAGATTAATACTCCCAATACTATCACATTGTAGGCAAGATTTTTTGATACACATGTTTATAGTGCTTCAAGGCTCTACCATTTAAACAGAGCAGTTGAAACCACACTAAACGAATAAACTTTTGCAGGTTATACTAATACCTAGAGAAATGAAAGATTCCAGAATCATAATCAAATTACAATTTGTGATTAACTTGTAGAGACAGATGAATAATACTGGTTGAGAGATGGGTATAGAGACAAAGTAGTAATTGACGCACCATATCTGATCCGAGAATAGAATGAACCACGAGATATCAAGCAGGATCGCGCAGAAAAGAAGAACAGCGTATGTCCGGCCAAGGCTCTGGCTGCTACTTTCAATTGCAACAAGGGCAAACAGTGCTATGGCCAAATTGATCAGCAGGACGCCATTGAACAATGCGCCGAGAGATCCAACCAACGCGCAACCGATCTAATATACAGAGACACAGAATCCCCAACTTCAGTTCAACAAGAGTAAAAGGAATAGGAGCAATTCTTGAAAAAAGAAAATATAGCAGAGTAGAAATGAAAGATACCCAGCAACCAAGATTCAAATTTATTAATGGATAATAGTTCAAGAAAGAGAGCAAGGGGAAAGGAATTGAGATCAAAATGAAACTTGTAGGTCTTTTTCTTTTTTTTCCCGAGTGGAACTCGGTAGGTCAGAGGGGTATCACTATGAAAATTATAGCAGGAGGGCAGTCCATATCCCAAAAATTCACCAATTAAAAAAGGAAAGGGAAATGAAATGCTGCAACTACTGACAATAAAAAAAAAAAACAAAAATAGAGCCTACTTGAATATAGATGAGAATAACAGCAACTGCTTGAATCTTATCGTAATCCCGAAGCCAAGATCGAATCCGTGTTCGGAAAGAAGAACAGAGCATCATAAACAGGAAATCGATTCCCCACCAACAGAATCAAAGTGAGAAGAGAAGCATAGATTGGGGAAGAACTCTTCTGCTACATTGGGTAACCAATACTGTATCAGATACCACAATGAGATTTTTGGAACGGGGAGAGAGAGAGAGAGAGAAAGAGGAATGACCTCCTTCTGGATTCTTGCACTCTTTTAACGTTACTAGAAAAGCGCTTCTCTGTTCTATTTTCATCTTTCAAGAATCAAAAGACCGCATTTTTTTTTTTCCTTTTTCTTTTTTCGGGCTTTTTATATTTTCTCTCGTACAGTTTTGTTCGACAGCGGGAGCGGAACAGCATATGCAACCACCTTTCACGGGATCTTACTTCTATTGCCCCACTCAGATAATGAGCGTAACGTAACGTTTGATTCGTGACGACTAGGTCCTGCTTCCCTAATCTTTTCATTGGTTGAATTTCAGTTTAAAATAAATATGAATTAAATAAAAATAAATAAATAAAAACAGAATTGTTGCTTAGTTCCTCTAACCAGACACAGGAGGGCGGATAAAATTTCATCATTGTTGATGCTTTTATGTACTTATAAGGGGTCATTGCTTGGAGCAATGACAAATGGCTCTTTCTGCCTATCTATATGACTTTCCAGAACCCTGTGCAGGAAGCCTTTGTACACTAGGCAACGACCTTTTTTTTTTTTTTAAAGAGAAATGAGGAACCCATTTAGTCATTTGTTGAGAGTAAGTATATATGTTTCATCATCCGTAGTAGCTTTATAGTTGTACTGATACAATATGAAAAAGGATCGGGACATTTAGGTCTATATCAAACAAAAATTCAAAAACCAATCATTTTTTGCTGATATTTCTGATCCGTATGAATATCGGGACAGGTATTTTTGGTAATAATTTGGATAATATAATAGGAAAAATTACATGATTACCACTTTTGGGTTTTCCTTTATAAAATTACCCACAAAAAGTTTTGGTCAACAAAAATACCCAAAATTAAGTTTCCTTTTACAAAAATTCTCTCATTTTAAGTTTAAGTTAACAAAAATACGTAAAATTGAGTTTGGGTTTACAAAACTACCCACTCAAAGTTTTAGTAATAAAAAAATACATGATTATATGTGAAAGATGAAGAATCACTATTTTAGGTAGTTTTGTAAATCCAAACATGATTTTTGGTATTTTTGTTAACTGAAACTTTGGGTGAGTAGTTTTGTAAATCCAAACATGATTTTTGGTATTTTTGTTAACTGAAACTTTGGGTGAGTAGTTTTGTAAATCCAAACCTAATTTTAAGCATTTTTATTGATCAAAACTTTTTGTGGGTAATTTTGTAAAGGGAAACCCAAAAATAAGTAATCATATAATTTTTCCAATATAATAGTAGTTCCTTGATCCATCGTGGAGGAAGACAGGGTGGTTCAACTAGGATCGAAATCCTCCACAGCCTCTGATACTGGCAGAGGCTGGAGGAGGACACTTTAGATGTTGACACGTGTACGACGCCATGTGGACAGTAGATTGAAAACATATGGTTTGAATGGTTTGGTTTTCCCAGTTTTTCCTACCCAACCCGGTTTAAGGACCAAACCAAAACTAACTCAACGTTCAAAACCCAATCCCAACGATGAGTTCTCCTCTTCTTCTTTCATCTGCTCTTGCCCTAACATTTATCTTCTTCTTATTCTGCTCGTGAACGTGTTTGAGGGTTTCTCTGCTTCTTCTTCTGCTCCTGCTCGTGCTTGGGGGTTTTTGCTCTGCAAGTCAAAAAGCGGAGGACAAACTACAAAGAGCAGTGGAGGAGTGGCTAGAAAAGCCGGAGATTGGAGGGGGGAAAAGAACCCTAGAACAGTTGTGGGTAGTTCAAATTTCAGAGGAATCTATTCTTTACTTAGTTTATGCTAAACCATCTACATTTGCAGACATATTGTGAGAATCCAAGTCTTATAAGTCAACAGAGAATCCCCTAAACAATCAGAGCTCCTGAAAATAAAAGGATTAACTTTTTGGTCAGCAACTATTTTCCTAGAGAAGCCAGTTCAAACCTGGGAGACATGGACAATTTCAGCTTGGCAATCGAAGCCCCACCAATGCTTCTCTAATTCTACCTCATTTTAAAGAAGAAACTACTTTGTGTTTATTTAACCACAAGCTGGTTATCTAATATCTGATTGAAATGAGCAACTTCAAATTCATAGCCTGACGGCCCTGACTACTGAGCAAAAGAAAGAAGAAAGAAGAAAGAAGAAAGAAGAAAACTCATCATTGGGATGGGGTTTTGGATGTTGAGTTAGTTTGGGTTGGGTCCTTAAATCGGGTTGGGTAGGGAAAATCAGGAAAACCACTTTTAAACCATTCAAACCATATGTCTTTCAATCCACCGTCCATGTGGTGTTGTACACGTGTCAACATCTAAAGTATCCTCCGCCAGCCTCTCCCAGTGTAGAGGTTGTAGAGGATTTCGATCCGTTCAACTATAGGAGGATAGATCAAAGAAGGAAGAAGAAATTTGAGGCTGCTAACTTTGAGGAATCTTTTTGTAAGACCAAAATGGATATAAATTGAAGACTTTATTTCGCCAACCAATTGTGCTTTCATAGCAGGAGAAAAAGAATGTGCTGATAGTTATATGTGAAGCTTCAACTGAAATTGAATAGCATATGATAAATAAACCTATACAAAAGTATATGATAGACATGAAAATGTTTGCCATTAAGGTGGAGGATATATTTTATATTATCTAATTTATATTGTATATTGCCTTTTATTATTATTATTATTATTATTATTATTATTATTATTATTATTATTATTATTATTATTAGAGGAAATTACACTCCCCCTCCCCTATATGTTTCAGGTATTACACTCAGACCCCTTGTGAAGTTTGTAATTACAAACGTACCTTATGGTGTTAACATTATTAGAAGCATATGTTAAATGACTTTGTTACCCCTCAATCTTAGAGGTTTAGGCCTCTAGGGTTAGGGTTTTCCTGATTTTTCTTCTCCTCTAAAACAAGAATTGAAGAAAAAAAAAAGGGGGAATGGAGGTTCGCAGTGCGAGAGTGTGGTGAAGAAGATCCTGCTTTCTTACGTATACGTTGGGATATGGATCTTCCTGAGTTTCACTGTAATCGTCTACAACAAGTACATCCTTCAAATATCCTTAGGAAATTGTTGAATTTTTCCTAAATTCAATTATTTATGGAGTTGATTACAAGTCCAGGGAGCAGATATGGGAATTGCAGAGACGATAAGCAATTCAGTGGAGAAATTCAGGAACTAACAACGGAGAATGCTCTTCATAAGGCGGCAGTAGTGCCTGCAAGTGAAAACTCTTTCACTGCTCTCCTCGGTCTCCCACCGAACGAAGTGATAGAGCTTCTTCACGAACCAGTATCAGTGAAATCTCAGGAAATCCTAGCAACAAATATCTAGAAAAATAGTTAAGAAGAACAGAGAACATGAAAATCAATATTGTAGTCTTGAACTTGAAACTGGCCTGCCACATTTGCAGAAGATCAGGAAGGAGAGAGAGAGACTCTTCGACGATGATGAACTAGATAGAGAACGGTTTCATCGGAAAAAAAAAGAACTAGATAGAGAACGGGGAAAAAAAATATAAACAGAGGAATTCAAATAACTCAAGTATTTTAAGAATGACAATTTGGTTCTTCATCTTTAACAACAACCCAAATTTGCAATTTACTTTCAAAATCTTAAAACAAAAAGGCACAAGATTTATGGCTTTTAGAGCACTTATGAATCGATTCCAAGAGGGGAAAAATAAAATAAAACAGAACCTATACACCTTATTTCATCATCTTTTTCTACCTCCCATAAATCGCACTCTCTTTGCGATTTCTCGAGGAAGAAGATAAAACTAAGAGTCGATCTTCAACAAGATGAATAAGCTTTGATCGCCAAAACCATTGATTTCTCAAGGAAGAACAAACCCTAACTCCGATTGCAGATTTCAGAACAACTTAATCACAAGTGTTAGAATAAACCCTAACTCTCCATCATCTTCTCAAGGAAGAAGAAGATAATAAGTTAAGGGCAAATTTGTCATCTCTTATAAACTAAGGGCATTTTGGGATTTATGAAAAATTTATAATACACTAAACGGTTCCTCACTCACGGTCAGGGTATGGTTCATAGAATCTATGACTTAGAAGGGAAGGGAATGTAATTTCAAACTTCGTAGGGGAGGGTTATGTAATACCTAAAACATATAGGGAAGGGGAGTGTTATTTCCTCTTATTATTATTGTTATTATTATTATTATTATTATTATTATTATTATTATTATTATTATTATTATTATTATTATTATTATTATTATTATTATTATTATTATTATTATTATTATTATTATTATTATTATTATTATTATTATTATTATTAATTATTCATTATTATTATTAATTATTATTATTATTATTATTATTATTATTATTATTATTATTATTATTATTATTATTATTATTATTATTATTATTATTATTTTGAAATAAAGTTTTCAAATAAAAAAATATAACTAAATATAAGAAGGGTAGAAATTTTGTTGACAAGTAAATCCTAAGGTCCTCGCTCACATATAGAATTTCACCTTAAACATGATTTTAGATTGTGGTAAGATTGAGCTTTGAAAATTTGAAAAACATTGGAAATTGCATGATAGTGATCAATGTACCATAAAATATAAGGATATAGATGGGGATGCATGAATGTCGGACAAGGTATTTGATTGAAATTGAATCTAAAATTTGATATATGTCTCATACACAAATGCTTTCCTTATCCAACAAATCAAATAACCATGTCATCTATTAACGTGGTATAATGAGGATGGAACCATCAAGGAAAGGAATCCTTAAGCGATTGTATATATAAATTTTTGCCTCTTTTTTTTTTTATGCGAAAGAAAATAATGTATATTAATTGTCTAAAAATTGCTAAAAATGTGATTAATTGTCTTTGTCACACCCCACCTCCACTCACGTGAAGGCTGGTGACATGGACAAGCACACATGTCCACAATCCATCCAGGATCCACGATGCAGTATTTTAAGTTTACAAGATCATGAAATGATTCTAAGATCACATACTTATAATATAAACAAAATATATCAACTAGTGATTTCTATTGATATTTATCATATTTACACAAAAGAATGTTTTCACATTTTGATCATAATTATAGTTATGCCCCTATAGGTCTATATCTGCTAAGTACAAAAATAGTAAAAAATAGAAGATGATACTCCCATCTTCTCCAAATATATAGTCATCACACATGCATCTACCCTTATGCACAACCAGCTCCTCATCCCAGAGGTCACCTTCGAAGAGAGTCAGATCCTCAGTCACAGTTTCCGAAAAGTTACCTGAATCAACATCTAAAAATAAGGCAACAACGAGGGTGAGCTTCCATGAAGCCCAATGAGGGGTAACACACATAAGCAATCATAACAATCCAAGATATGCAATAATATAGATATCCATGTCTAACCACATCAATATGAATGTAATGGCATGATCTAATTATCATCAAACAATTCTAAGCAACAGTTTCTAAGTCCGAAGGGGTATAAGTGCTACTGCAACAAAGGTGGTATCCCTAGTCATGAGTGTATATTATCAGTCCCTAAGGATACAAGGCAGTTGTGGGTCAAGAGTGTGCCGGTTCTGGAACCACATCGTTACTTGACAAACCCCTATTAATAACCCTCCCATAATACCACTACATCAAATTACATCAAATCCAACATCGCAAGTAGGATATACCCATCACCGAATCCAACATCGTGTGAGGGTTTGTCTCGACGCTACCATTTGTGCACCTCAGTCACTAGAAATCGTCCCCAACCTCAGACCGTCAGACAAAAGGATTAGCCAATACATAAACCCCTATTGGTAAGGGTCGTAGCACCAGGGTGGTTATTCTAGCCCAATGCATTCTAATATGTCACAACACATTTCAATCATACTCACACACAAGCACACCCACCATAGGCATGCAGTGCCGTCAGCACCAACCATTGGCCACCCTGCACCCCAGTCACACAGATACATACTCACACTCACCCTGAGCATGCAGTGCCACCGGCACCAACCGTTGGACACCCTACACCTCAGTCACACACACACACACACTCACATACACCCACCCTGAGCATGCAGTGCCACCGGCACCAAATGTTGGCCACCCTGCACCCCAGTCACACACACACACACACACACACACATGCACAACTATGATCCATAATCTCATGCCACATTAACACTTTCCACAAGGAACAAGATAATAATATGCAAATTGACATCCTTCATCCACATATGCATTATGATACAACAAATCCATGTAAATACACAAAATCCCCTCACCACGAGTCTTAGACGGTGGTAGGTGGTCGACGGTCTCATGCCACGTGCTTTCGTCGCTTCTCGGTTCCACTCCTATGGTATATAGCGTTTTTAGGTTATTCAATTATCTATAGAGGAGTGGGACACTAGGACTTGTGCCCCAAATAAAAGGATTAAATATCAACTTTAAAATTGTTCACCGATGGATGCTCACTGGACAAATCCGAAAGGGATGTAAATCCTTTAAAATTTTCACCAGTGAATGGTTCTTGTCTTCACCAGCTGGCCGGTGACCATCAGCTAGTGAAGTTGAAACTGAGGTTTTCTTGTCCATATCAGTCCTGTAGGCCATGTGGTCTCTGTGTATGGTGGTGGGAATTTGTGTTGTTCAATGGGGTGTCATTTCCTAACTCCAGTCTTTATTTCTTCTCTTTTACATAGTTTATAGCTTAGGTTTTTTGTGATTTTTAGAGTTGGTTTGTATGTGGGGCACTCACACACACCACACCTAGCTTAGGTTTAGTGTAGTTACTGAATTTAGTTCAATATAGCATCATGTCATAGGTTTTAGTGGGGAATTGTAGAGGGTTTGGATAGAACACTTGTTCAAGGGTTTAGTTACCCCAATTTTTAGGGTTTTGGATAGGGGTTTCATAGGGATTTGTCCTTAGACCCAACGTTGGGTGAATAACCTTGTCAAGGTAGGTCTCTTGCTCTAATTTCCCCCCTCCCATTATGTAGTCTTTATGGTTGGGTAGGTGGGATTTGGTTGGGGTCTCAATTACTTCCAATAAAGAGTGAAATGGGAAGAAGAGAGGGAGAGAGATTTGTGTGTGTGTGTGTGTGTGGAGGAGAAATGAACATATGGGCTTACCTTAAGAATGAAGCCCTAGCTTCCTCCTTCCTTCATCCCTTTCTCTCCTTCTCCTCCTTCTTCTTCTTCTTCTTCTTTCTCCCTCTCATTGTTTCTATTTTGGTTGGAGAAAAATGAGTGGTAAGAGTCCTATTTATAGCCACTTAAGTTCCACTAAGGGTTGTTTGGGGAATTAATGGGTTTTTACCCAACACTGGGTTATTTTGCCATTCAGCACTAATTGGCCCACTTCGAGATGTCCCGCCACATTAATCAACTCCCAAACATATTGTTCTATCAATGTGGATGAGTTTGGGGTGCACAATCATGAGGTCTTAGGTCCCATGGTAAAATAACCCGAAACTGGCCTGTGCACTCACCGTATGGTGTTCACCGGTGGATGCTCCATCAATCGGTGACCATCAGCTAGTGAAGGCTAAACTGGTCACTTTGTATAGAGATCTCTCCTCGATGAGTGGGGCATTCCCTAGTGTTTTCAATGCATGTGTGGTTCGACTAACCTTTATTTTTGTGTTCGGAATCCCTTCCAATTATTGAAGCATGGGTAGCATGTGCAAGTGGGGTCGCCCTTCCTTTCTTGGTAAAAGACAAATGCTACTCAGTACTCATTGGTACCGGTGTCCTCCGGTGCCACACCTGAACATTAAAATAGAAAGTTTTAGGGCACGGGTATAACAATCCCCCTCCTTACAAGAAATTCCGTCCCTGAAATCTGACATACCTGGTAATCCAAACAACTAAGGATGTTTCTCTTTCATTTCTTCTTCACGTTCCCAAGACGCTTCTTGTCTGGGGTGATTCCTCCACTTGATTAGTACATAGGAGATAGTCTGATTGCAAAGAATGTGGTCTCTCCGGTCAATGATCTTTTCCAGTTGTTCCATGTACCTCTTAACACATGAGTTGGATTGGGAATATACTTCTTGAGCATGGAGATGTGGAATACATTTTGGGCTCCTTCCAATTCGGGTGGCATAGCAACCCAGTAAGCTACTGCCCCGACTCAGCCTAAAATCTCATAAGGTCCCATATATCGAGGACTAAGCTTTTCCTTCTTCCCAGATCTCTTCACTCCTCTCATAGGTGACACTTTGAGGAAAATCTTATCACCAACCTCGAACTCTAGGTGCTTAGCTCTTTTACCTTGATTGAGCTGCCCTGATCCTTTTCCCTTATCACATCCACTTTCTAACAAGTGGCCTAGATTAGTTCCGGGCTTAAGATCCTTCTCTTTTCGACTTCATCCCAATATAAAGGTGTTCTGCATTCTTTCCATATTGGGCTTCATAAGGTGCCATACCTATAGTAGCCTGATAGCTATTGTTGTAGGAGAATTCTATGAGTGACAAATGTTCATCCCAACTATAGCTTATATCTAGCACACAAGCCCGTAACATATCCTCTAGGGTTTGTATAGTCCTCTATGACTGCCTATCTATCTATGGATGGAATGTCGTGTTGAAATTTAGTTGTGTCTCCATTGCTTTCTGTAGACATTTCTAGAAGTTGGAGGTGAATCTAGCATCACGGTCAGAGACAATTCTTGTCGGTGTACCATGTAGACGGACAATATTGTTAATATATAGTTGAGCCAACTTTTCTATGGAATAATTAATCTTCATAGGGATGGAGTGGGTCACCCTGGTCAGTCGGTCTACAATTACCTAGATTGTGTCATTCCCCTTATGAGTATGTGGTAGTCCTATGACAAAATCCATAGTGATGTTTTCCCACTTCCATTCTGGTACAGGTAGGGGTTGTAAGAAGGCGTGTGGCCTTTACCTTTTTGCTTTAATCTATTGGCAATTTAAGCACTTGGCTACATGGGTGGCTACATCAATTTTCATGCCACACCATCAATAGGACTTTTTCAAATCTTTGTACATCTTTGTACTACCCGGATGGATGGAGTAGGGTGAGCTGTGAGCTTCTTTCAATATTAATTCCCTCATCTCTTCATCCTTTGATACATAAAGCCTATCCTTGAACTTGAGGATCCCCTCTTCAGTCAACTTGAAGTTCAAATCCTTTTGTCTTCCTTCTTTGATGTCATTTACTATCTTCTGAAGATCTTCATTTAGTGCTTAGGCGGCTTGGATTTTCTCCATGAATGATGGTTGTATCATAAGTGCAGCCAAAGTCACGTCACCTCATTCATTAATAGTTCCAAGACCATTCTTCTAGCTTCTTCAATCAGCTGTTCATTCACAGTCAAGGCTGCTAGGGACAGAGTCTGAGACTTCCTGCTCAATGCATCAACCACTACATTAGCCTTCCCAGGATGGTAATGGATGGTGCAATCATAATCCTTCATCAGCTCCAAACATCTCCTTTGTCTCATATTTAGCTCCTTTTGGGTGAAAAAGTATTTTAGACTCTTATGACCGATGTAGATCTCACTCTTTCCACCATATAAATAATGCCGCCATATCTTTAAAGTAAAGATGACTGCTGCTAGCTCTAAGTCATGAGTGGGGTAATTCTTTTCATAGTCCTTCAGTTGTCGAGATACGTAGGCTACAACCTTACCATTTTGTATCAACACACAGCTTAAACCCAACTTGGATGTGTCACTATATACTACCATTCCGGCGTCGTCTTCTGGAATAGTGAGTACTAGAGCTGTAACTAATTTTCGCTTCCATTCTTGAAAACTTTCTTCATATTCCTTAGACCATTCAAATTTCACTCCCTTCCGTGTTAGTCGAGTCATAGGTATATAAATGCGTGAGAAATTTTCAATGAACCTTCTGTAGTATCCTGCTAATCCCAGGAAGCTACAAATTTCACCCACATTCTTGGGTGCCTCCCATTCTACCACAACCTTTACATTTTTAGGACAACTTCAATGCCCTTCTCTGAGACAATATGCCCTAAGAAATGTACTTGTGTAAGTTAAAACTCACATTTTCTGAATTTTGCATGCAATTGCTTCTCTCTCAATCTCTGAAGGGCAAATCTCAAATGGGTAGCATGTTCTTCTCAGCTCTTCGAATAGATCAAAATGTCGTCGATGAACACGATGACAAAGTTGTCTAACATATCGTGGAATACTCTGTTCATTAGCTCCATGAACACTGCAGGGGCATTAGTTAGTTCAAATGGCATAACTAGGAACTCACAGTATCCATAGCGGGTCCTGAAAGTTGTCTTCATGATATCACACTCTTTGATCTTGAGTTGATGATAACAAGATCTGAGGTCAATCTTGGAGAACGTGGTTGTACCTTACAATTGATAAAAAAAGATCATCAATTCTGGGCAACGGATACCTATTCTTGATAGTCAACTTATTGAGTTTCCTGTAGTCTATGCACATTCTTATACTCCTGTCCTTCTTCTTGACAAAGAGTACCGGTGCTCCCCATGGGGACACACTAGGTCGGATGAAACCTTTCTTCAATAAATCTTGTAATTGTTCCTTCAACTCCTTCAATTCTGAAAGTGCCATCCTATATGAAACTTTTGATACAGGTGCTGCCTGAAGAATCAGATCAATGGTGAATTCAATCTCTCGATCTGGGGCTAGTCCAGGTAAGTCATCAGGAAGGACATCTAAGAATTCTCTCACTATTCTATCTCCTCTATAGACTTGCTCTCCTTAGTTGTGTTAACCACAGACGCCAAATAAGCCTTACACCCTTGTTCCAGCAATCTTCTTACTTTAAGTGCAGATATCACTAGTTTCTTGGACTTCTTGATTTTTCTCCCTTTGTAAACAAACTCACCTCCTTCTCGAAGTTTGAATACAATTTTCTTCTCGGCACATAAAACACATGCCCTATAGGCAGATAACCAATTCATACCTAAAATAACATCAAAGTCGTGCATCTCTAATTTAATCAAATGAGTAATCATGTCCTGTCCACAAACTTGAATAGGACACGACTCATAAATCACCTCCAATCCTACTTCACTCCTAGTTGGTGTGCTAACTATTAACTTGTGTGTCAACATCTTTGGCTTGATATTCATCTTAGCGGTAAAAGTGGGGGATACAAATGAATGTGATGCACCAGTATCAAACAAAACATATGCAGGGGTCATCGATATCAACAAGGTACCGGTGACATCTCAGGAGATGCCTTCGCTTTCTCAGTAGTCAGTGTAAACACCTTCCCTTGTAGTATAGCTCCTTATGGTGTCTGAGCTGGATGGATGGCGGATGATGGTTACATTGATATGGCTGGTCCTACAAAGGGGTCATCGGTCTCCTCTGTGGGCAATTCTTTGTATAGTGACCCATTTGCTGGCAAACAAAACACTTGAAGGGATCCATCTGAGACTGTGCTACGGTGGGTCTAGGTGGTGGTGGAGCTTGTCCTGTCTCTGGTCTTCTATAATGACTTGAGTCTGCACTAGAATATGTCCCCTTACCAAACCTGCTAGGTGCCATTGTCCTTTTTCCCTGTATGGCATGATAGTTCTCTCTTTATTTGTCCTCAATGGATTTGGTACCCTGAACCACTTGCACATAATTGTAGAGGTACTAAGCAACTAACATAGCCCCAATGGTGGGTCTCAACCGCTTCTCAAACCTCTTAGCCTTTGCATGATCCCCCTTCAAATGCACAGGTGCGAAGAAGAACAACTTCTCAAATTTTGTTGATATTCCAATACAGAATTGGACCCTTGTTTCAGATCCATGAACTATGTTTCCTTCCTCTCCCTCACACAATCTGGAAAGTAGTTGTTGTAGAATGCTACTTTAAAGTGTTCCCATGTGAGGTTGAGCTATAGGGCCACTAGGATGGGTTCAGTGGACTTCTACCATGCATTTGCCTCATTTTGTAGTTGGTAGTCGGCACACATCAATTTTTGTTCTTCAGTGAGGGCCATCACCTTAAATGCCTTCTCCACACCCTCTACCCATTTGATGGGTGCCAAAGGGTCCTGCGCAATCCCACTAAAGTAATGAGGCTAAACTTCTAGAATGTTTTCATCACTTTCACATGGTCCATAGGTATAGGCAATATGGCTTAGATCTGTGGTGTAATTTGCCCTTATGGTAGTGGTATATCAGGTTATGGGGCATAATGTACATTGGAACCTTCCGGATGGGCTATGTGGTGAGCCATTGGTGCGGAGACTTGCTGTGCCTAGGGAATAAGGGTAGGAGCAACATTAGATATTGGCTGTGTTTGTGGTGGAACAACATGTCCCTCTCGAGTCTGAAACACCGCATTGATCTGTGCATTTAGACCCATCATAAACTCCAACTGTTGCTATTGTTGCCCTTGCATCATCACATTTTGTTGTTGTTATAGCCCTTGCAACATGTTGCCCATAATTAACACTACATCCTGCCTGGACAGAAAGTATAGGTGGAGCAGGAGGGGCTCCTTGTGCTGTGATATCGGGCACCTCTTGCCTACTAGGTTCTGAAGCCAGTGGCTGACCCGTAGCAGATGTAGTGGTACGACATGACCGTTTAGGCGACCGTCCCACCTGTGTTCGGGCTTTTCTAGGAACCATGTGAACTTTCCTGTATGAGAGGCAACATAGGCAACTTAGTACAATTAGACATGTAGATTCAAGTTTTTATATGTACTAAGCTCAAACACTCACATCCTTTGTCCACATGTTGAGGGAAGGAAGCAACATAAAATAGACCCACACATATAAAGAAAAGAAAAGAATTTCACCCTTTTTACCTTCACCAGTGGATGGTAATTATTTCACCAGCCAGTCAGTTAGCACTTTTATTGTCTTTTAAAAGGGCTGGCTGAGAGCTCCTATTTTTTATTCTAACTTCTTTTTCTTGCCAATAACGACCAGAGAGCTTTCCCAATGTTGGAAGAACATCATCTGGTGATTTTTGCTACCAATCCACGCTGTATTTTGCTCAAGAGATAAGGTTTTCCCCCATTTTGGCTAGATTTTCCATTTTCCCCAAATTTTTCTTCTCTGTGAAACTCTAATTAGGAATTTTTGTGAAATATCTTACATTATTTCCAAATGTACCTTTCCTTTTGCATACACTTAGTTGTATATATATATTTGTTGTGTTTGTATGCAGTCATGATTTCTAGAAGAGGCACACGCAGCCGAACAGAACCCAACTTTGATAGATTTTAGTTTAACTCTGTGGAAAGTGCGTAGAAATGGTCAGATGCCTCTCTTTGGTATAGCGAGGCAGTTCCAGGCACTGCGTTGATCATTGCTCTTGGACCCGAGGGATAAGTGTTATCCTCGCTTGGTATAAATGTTCTTTTGCAATATGAGGGGCGAGGAAGTGGGGGAGAATGATTATCGTCTCACGAGCCAAGTTATGGGAGTAGACCTCTCCTTCACCACAATCGAGTTTGTTGCTATTACAAGATTTCAAGCGTCGTGGAGAGAGTATACTGTGCTCCCAAGACTAGAAGGGGAGCCTTCATGCCTCAAGCTAGTTTAGATGAGATGTGTTGGTAGTTGACTAGAACCACTGGTGGATGGGCTAGGTTCAGTCGTCTCAGGATCACACCCAATGTGCTTTGTAAGATAGTTTAGTTCAACATAGTACCAACTGGGGGTCATTTCAATGAAGTTTCCCTCCTCCAGGCTTATGTTACCCTTTGCTTGTATGTGGGGCTCCAGATCAACCTCCCATACATATTGATGCGGCATATGGCATACCAGGCCAAGTACCAAAAGGACGGTAACTTGTTTTATGGGAAGCTCCTTATTAATATTTTTGTACACTTCGGGGTCCCTTACGCTGGTGAGCCTACAAATGGAACCAAGAGGTATCATTTTGATTCCCACTTCGTAGTGAAGATGGGGATTGACCCTAATGGTGGTAGTGATACTGAGGGGGTGTCGGTAAGATGTGGATATGGAAAAAGACGAAGAGGTTGAGGAGAGCGAGGAAGATGGGGAGGATAGTGAAGATGATGGACCTCCATTGCGTTGGGGCCGTAAGGGAACTGCCACTCCTCCTTACACTTCATCTCAGTATATTGGTGGTGCTTCTTCTTCAACTGCACCAGGTGATGCAGTGGGTTGGGAGCGGGTGATGCAGGCTATGGAAATAGGTTTTCAGGGTCTGAATACCCATCTATAAAACATTGATGGTAGAGTCGGCCATCTGGAGGCATGGACCCATAGGTGGAACACTTACTTCAGATTGACAGATACTACTCCAGTTTCTTCGGTACCATCCAGTGATCCACCCCAACAGTAGTTTTTTTCCTAGGTCTTTCTATCTTTTAGTCGTGTTCTTAGGATTGTGATTCTCTTGGTGTTTTAGTTGTGTTATTAATGTTATGAACTTGTTGGTTGTTCAGCTGGTAGTTCTCGTTTATGTAGTTTGTTCCTAGTTAAATCTTGTATTTCCCTTTCCTTAAGTTGTAAGCTGAAATTTTTTTTTTAATGCAACTATTAGAGTTATCGGCTTCTACCCCCAACTTGTCTTTTATATGTGAATTATGATTTATGTACTTATCTTTAAGCTTTTATTTATAGCTTAATCACCAGTAGTCCTAACATTTCATAAGTTTATGTCTTAAAGCAGAGTATCATGCTCTGATACCGCTCGTTGTCATACCCCGCCTCCACTCACCTGAAAGCTGGTGACATGGACACGCACACGTGTCCATAATCCATCCATGATTCATGACGTAGTACTTTAAGTTCATAAGATTATGAAATGATTCTAAGATCACATACTTATAATATAAACAAAATATATCAACTGGTGATTTCTATTGATATTTACCATATTTACACAAAAGAATGTTTTCACATTTGGATCATAATTACAGTTATGCCCCTATAGGGCTACATTTGCTAAGTATAAAAATAATCAAAAATAGAAGATTATACTCCCATCTTCAGTGTGCTCCAAATGCACAATCATCACACACGCATCCATCATCCTACGCAACCAGCTCCTCATCCCATAGGCCACCTCTGTAGAGAGTCAGATCCTCAATTATAGTTTCTGAAAAGTTACCTGAATCAACATCTAAAATGGGACAATAATGGGGGTGAGCTTCCACGAAGCCCAATGAGGGGTAACACACACAAGCAATCATGGCAATCCAAGATTTGCAATAATATAGATATCCATGCCTAACCACATCAATATGAATCCAATTATATGAATGCAATGACATGATCCAATTATTATCAAACAATTATAAGCAACAGTTTCTAAGTCTGAAGGGGTATAAGTGCTACTACAACATAGATGGTATCCCCAGTCATGAATGTACGTTATTAGTCCCCAAGAAAACAAGCTAGTTACTAGTTAGGAGCGTGCCGATTTCGAAACCACATCGTTACCCAACAAACCTTATTAATAACCCTCCTATAATCCACTACATCGAATCCAGCATCGCTTGTAAGGTATATCCATCACAGAATCCAACATCGCATGAGGGTTTGTCTCGACGCTAATATCTGCGCACCTTAGTCACCAACAATCATCCTCAACCTCTAACCGTGGGAGGAAAGGATTAGCCAATACGTAAATTTATATTAGCAAGGGTTATAGCACCAGAGTGGTTATCCTAGCCTAATGCATTTTAATATGTCACAACACATTTCAATCATACACACACACCCACACACACTCCCCTAGGTAGGGGTGTCAACGGTCCGGGTTGGTGCGGTTTCGGTCCGGTTCCACCGGTTTCGGTGTGACTTTGGAACTAACCGAAACCGCCCCATTAAGGAATTATCGGTTTCGGTCCGGTGTCGGCTTCGGTGCGGTTTGGGTTCGGGTTGTACCGGTTTGGATTTATCAGGTTCATTTCGGTTTGGATCGGTTTTTTAAACCGGTATGGACCATTAGCTTGGGCACTTGGGCTTGGGCGCTTGGGCACTTGGGCTTGGGCACTTGGGTTTTGACAGGTTGAACTTGAATAGTTGATAAATGTTGGGCTTGGGCACTTGGGCTACTGTTGGTCCAGTTGGACACTTGGGGCCTTGGGCTTCTCCCACTTGAGAGTTGGCCCAGTTAGATTAATGAGTTTTAACTTTTAAGTCCGATTTTATATCGGGCCGGTTTGGATCGGTTCCGGTTTCGGTGCATATTTCCGGTGTTTCCGGTGGCCCAATGGTCTAACCCGAACCGAACCGAGACCGGATTCAATTTTAAATACAAACCGAAACCGGCCTGATAAGCCACCGGTTCGGTTTGGATCGGGCTTAATCGGTTCGGTCCGGTCAGGTTTAACCGGTCCGGTTTAGATATTGACACCCCTACCCCTAGGCATGCAGTGTCATTGGCACCAACCGTTGGCCACCCTGCACCCCAGTCACACACACAAACACACACACTCACATACACCCACCTGAGTATGTAGTTCCGTCAGCACCAGCCGTTGGCCACCCTGTACCCTAGTCACCACACACACACACACATATGCATAACCATGATCCACAATCTCATGCCACATCAACACTTTCCACAAGGAATAAGATAATCATATGTAAATTGACATCCTTCATCCACATATGCATTATGATGCAACAAATCCATGTAAACACACAAAATCCCCTCACCTTGAGTCCTAGACGGTGGTAGGTGGTCAACGATCTCGTGCCACGTGCTGCCGTCTCTTCTCGGTTCCACTCCTAGGGTCCATAGTATTTTTAGGTTATTCGGTTATCCATAGAGGAGTGAGACACTAAGACTCGTGTCCTAAATAAAAGGATTAAATAGCAGCTTTAAAATGGTTCATCGGTGGATGCTCACTCACTGGTGAGTTTACTGGTGGACAAATCCAAAAGGGATGTAAATCTTTTAAAATTTTCACCGATGGATGGTTCTTGTCTTCACTGGCTGGCTGGTGACCATTAGCCGGTGAAGTTGAAACTGAGGTTTCCTTGCCCAGATCAATCCTATAGGCCATGTGGTCTCTGTGTATGGCGGTGAAAATGTGTGTTGTTCAATGGGGTGTCATTTCCTAACTCCATTATTTCTTTCTTCTATTTTGTATGGTTTATAGCTTAGGTTTTTGTGATTTTTAGAGTCGGTTCGTATGTGGGGCACTCACACACACCACACCTAGCTTAGGTTTAGTGTAGTTGCTGAATTTATTTCAATATAGAATCATGCCATAGGTTTTAGTGGAGAATTGTAGAGGGTTTGGATAGAACACTTGTTCTAGGGCTTAGTTACCCCAATTTTTAGGGTTTTGGATAGGGGTTTCATAGGGATTTGTGCTTAGACCCAAGGTTGAGTGAATAACCTTATCAAGGTAGGTCTCTTGCTCTAATTTCCCCCCTCCCATTATGTAGGCTTTATGGTTGGGTAGGTGGGATATGGCTGGGGTCTCCATTACTTCCAATAAAGAGTGAAATGGGAAGAAGAGAGAGAGAGAGAGAGAGAGAGAGAGAGAGAGAGAGAGAGAGATTTGTGTGTATGTGTGCGTGTGTGTTGTGGAGGAGAGATGAACATATGGGCTTACTTCAAGAATGAAGCCCTAGCCTTCCTCCTTCCTTCATCCCTTACTCTCCTTCTCCTCCTCCTTCTTCATCTTCTTTCTCCCTCTCCTTGTTTCTATTTTGGTTGGAGAAAAATGAGTGGTAAGAGTCCTATTTATAGCCACTTAAGTTCCACTAAAGGTTGTTTGGAGAATTAATGGGTTTTTACCCAACACTGGGTTATTCCGTCATTCGGCACTAACGGGCCCACTTCGAGATGTCCCGCCACATTAATCAACTCCTAACATATTGTTCCATCAATGTGGATGAGTTTGGGGTGCACGATCGTGAGGTCTCGAGTCCCATGGAAAAATAACCCAAAATTGGCTTGTGCACTCACGTATGGTGTTCACCACTGGATGCTCCATCAGCCGGTGACCATCAGCTAGTGAAGGCTGAACTGGTTGCTTTGTATGGAGATCTCTCCTTAGGCTGAGTGGGGCCTTCCCCAGTGTTTCCAGTGCGTGTGTGGTTCGACTGACCTTCATTTTCGTGTCCAAAATCCCTTCCAATTATTGAAGCATGGGTAGTATGTGCAAATGGGGTTGTCCTTCATTTCTCGGTGAAAAACAGATGCTACCCAGTACTCATTTGTACTGGTGTCCTCCGGTGTCGCACCTGAACATTAAAATAGAAAGTTTTAGGGCCCGGATATAACAGTCTTGATAGAGATTTTTCTATTTATAGTCTATAAGCTATGCTTTATAGCAATTTAGTTAGTTCGTCATTAACCTTGAGACAAAAGGTGGATTTAAACAAAATAAATGATAAATCCAAAAAGAAGGGGATGGCGGTATGGCACTCTGGCCATAAAGGTATATATTGACAAGTGATTTTTATGTCACATGGAGTGTTGTTATAAACAGAATGATTGTTGGATAAATAAAGCCTTTCGGATTGTTTACATGCCAAATTTTTTGGCCCTCCACCTAATGTTTTTTCCCCTCTCCATAGAGTCAATCAAACAAAACCAAGTTTAATCATATGGTATGTCATGTATCTAATTGTATCACATCAGTAATCCAAAATATTTCAAAATTAATCCAATATTACATACAAGTGAAATAAAAATATAAGATTTTCCTTTTATCGATAGCTAGTAGACTAATAGTTGCTTATATATAAACATAATAGTAATTATATTACTTCTACATATTAAGTCCCTTGGCATTATGATGAAATAATAAGTGCAAGATGTGCAATCAAAGTATTAAGTTAAGTAGTTGTATCTTCTTTTAATTATCCATTATCTAATTACCATAAGTTGTTTTCAATACAAGGTAAAAAGGGCTTCTTAAAGATTGAAGTTGTTTTCCTTTTACAACTTCTTAATTCACACCTTCCTCACAATAAGATTTTCCCTATAATAATAATAATAATAATATATTTTTGCTTGCTTGCATAGCCCCAGTGCATTAGCGCGGGCCGAAGAGAGCAAGTGCATGGTAGATGGAATTTATTTCATAGGGGTAATGTGGTAATCTCACACATTCATGTGTCAGGCACAAAAGGCACATAACCAAACAACGTTTGTTTAATAGATATTTTGAATGTTTTCTAAAAAAAATTCTAATAAATTGCCCAATGGAACTTTACTCACACACATAAGAGGAGGAGGAGGACCATATGAAGAGGTGGGTGAGGACACTAAATACAAACTCACACACCTATGTGACATTAGTCTATTGACTCTATCCACTGCTTCCTGACATTTACTCTTCAAGTAGAACATGGATGGTAAAATAACAGACATATTACCAAAAAACCTAAAGTTGTTTATTTGCATCCGGAGTTAAAATAACAAACATATTACTAAAAAAAGATAAAACAAAAAACATCATATACATTAATTGTGTGTGTATGTTTTTTTTTTTTGATAAAATATGCATTATTTTGTTTATTTATGTGACAAGTGAATTATCTTATGCCACACTTCTTTAGGGTCTTATCATATTTAATATGATTTTCTAGGAAATGTAGGAATATGAATTTAATTAATGAAAAAAAGTTTCCTTATCGCGCAATCTTTGCACCTAGACACGGAGGACATAGTGAAATGATGCCCCCTGCACGTTGCACCCCTGTAAAACCTAAAAATCCCATCCATATTGAATATCGATAACTATGTGCATCCACTTATTAACCCTCGTTTTACCAAAAAAAAAAAAAAAAAAAAACTTATTAGCCCTCGCATTGACGCAAGGGCCACGTGACCTTGGAACGTTCATTTCCCTTTCATTATTTCATCCAATCTATTACCATAATTTCTTTGTCGTTTTTTGTCCCTCCAGCTTGACCCTGTACAAGTAAGGCCCACAATTTTTGCCTACCAAACAAACAGGGCTTACTAAATATTTTGATTTTTTTTTGGGTTAAGAATTTAGATATTTTGATGATGCTCTATAAAATGGGATCAGAAACCCTAAATTATGCGACTACTTGATCTTATCAGAGCAGGAAGCGGCCGTTGTAGATTGTGGAGGGCGAGTACCACCCCAACCTAGATCAATGAAGCGGATGGCAGAGCTGTTCGAAACGTTGCCCCTACGGCCCTGTGGGTTTAGGTAGCGCTTCGCTTCATCTTTAACAATTCTTGTATCTGTTTCGAGCTGGTTGGGGAAACTTTGCCAAACTATGATTCTCTCGGCCTCTTCCCTGCGATGATGACTGCCCGCGGTCGAAGCCCTTTTGTCCCTCTTCGCGAGGTGGGCGATGACGTCCGCGCGGGCTCTACCAAACAAACGAATCAATTAATATTCCGTTTTCTACATTAGGTTCTTATGTTTGTTTCTCATTTGATTATCTCATTTCCTTTTCTTCATTCTTCTCTGTTTGCTTGAATGCATTTTTTTTTTCTGGGTTTGCAATACATTACGAATTCGTTGCTTTGATATTTGATCAGTCAATCGTACTAATATCTTATCTGTATGATTTCACGTACTTAGAAGGTGCAATTTTCTCGGTGTTTAAAGCTTTTGGGGTTGTAGATTTGTTGTGCAATTTTGCAGGAAAAGAAGTCACTGGTGTGGTCTGTTTTGAGGTGATAGTATCCGACTTCCAAAGGTCTAGTTTATCTTCTTCTAACCATTTTGGGAAGAAGAATTTGATGGTAGTTCTGATAGTTCAAAGTAGGAAGAGATGATGCCTCTTATCTCCTTGCTCTTTGCAGATCCTATTGGGATTGGACCTGAAGCGAGTTACCAAATAACTAAATGGTGGGTGACTTTGATGTGTCTGGGTAGTTGTGCACCATTACGTTTAGTGTTTATTGAATCTTTAGTGGGACTTGAATTGTGTAAGTGAATGCCAGTGCCGCTGGAGACTTTCTTTACTCTTCACATATGTAGAACTCTTGTGTCAAAGCAGTGGCCGGTATCAGCCTGCAACAGCAGAAATGGAATTGGATTTTTTGTTCAAACCTTGTAGAAAGTTTCTTTCAGTTTTTATATTTTTTTTTTGGATGATTTAGGGAGAAAATGATCAGGAAGCAAGGTTTTGTGCGTCTTTATTTTTAACATTTGGTTTGAATGTAACAAGTTCGATTATTGTGGAGCATATTCTCTCAAATTCCTGAATCTTTTTTTTTATGGTTGCTGTCAAAGGTGTTGGAATTTTGTGTTTCCCTTAAAATTTTCATTTAGGGGAGTGATGATGTTAGACTTGAGGAGAGATTTCAACCCTCCCCATTTCCCAAATTCTCTTGGAAATCTCCGTTGGAGATTCTCTTGGAAATCTCCATTGGAGAACTGTAGAATCAAAAATGGGATACGATAATGGAGGCACTACTGCATCCCAGTAAGTGCAATAACCTTTGAAGAACTGAAAAACAAAAAAGGAGGCCTGCTACATTGTCCCAAATTGGCGCAGTCTCATGGAACAATTAAACAACCCTCTCTCAGGTTCTGCGATCTACACTCAAATCTATTGAGAATAATGACAATGATCAACCTTTGCAACTTCAAAGTTCAGATGGTGTATATCGAATCTAGCTCGGTTAGAGTACAGCATTCCAGAATTGAGTCGGTTCTTGGTTCGATATAGGATCACACCATCCCTCATGGGAACCAAATTGAATTTGTACCAAATGTTTGGAACTGATTGATAAGCTTGTCATCAATGGCACTTCTATAGGCGTATGTGGTACACAACACCTTTTAACTGTTTTTTTATTTTATCCCCAAAAGTTTTAAAGTCAGGAGTATAAAGAGGTTCTTAAAAATAATTTGAAGGTGATATTTTAATTATGTCATTCTTTTTTTCTTGATAGAATTACTGTCATTGTCGAGCATATATTATGAGTATACATATGAAATGACAATATTTATCGACCCTGCTCTACATTACTTGACTCTCTAATCATTGGCAGGCTGAAGAGGATTTAAAGGATGTTGTTGTTGTTGATTCACAAGGTTGTTACACAATATTTTTTCTTGTGAATGTTCTAAAAATATAAGCCAGAGTATTGTGTACTGAACCAGATCATTGTGAGACTCTGGCATGATAGACTGTTTGCCATATTTTTGTGTGTGACTTATAATTAGTGCTTTATACCTAAGAAATCTTCACCATTGCAAGTGGGCATTGTGCATTTCGATGTAAGGCTAATGCCAATGCTGTCTAATTATTGTTGTGATGGATTCACAATGTTCATCTGTGAATGGGAGATTTTATGAATAATGAATCCACTATCTGAACAAGGAGATATCAAGTATGAATCCGTTGGTTGTGTTTGGACAAAATTTTAAGCTTTTGTGGTATTTTTGTAAAGTGTATAAATTGATTTTAAATATTATTACTTAAATAATTATATTTATAAATGTTTTATCGAAGTTTTACGTCCAATCCATGGTCGAGATTCTCTTATTAATAACATTTCATAGATTGGGGGTTTTGACGTTAGTTTTCCATGCCTAATAATTTGTTAGTCATATTATAAAGCGGATAGGCCAAAAGATAAAATTATTTAGTCAATATATGGGTTTTATATTATCACCCACTTAGGGTTGAGTGATTGGTAAACAGTTGCCTATCACTTGAGTTGTAGGACCTTCTGGTAATTAAGAGGTAGACTCAACAGTCCTGACTGGATCACTCCATGGAATCTCACCACTTGTCTTGTAAACCCTACTCAAATTAGTGTTTCAACCTCTTTATGATAAGGCTAAGGGGTGGAAAGAACTAACTTGCACATTTTCTCTCTTCCTCTCTTATCTAGGGTTTGAACCCTAACCTCCATTTAGTGAAAAATGAATTGTTGTTGTTGAATGGAGACACTTGCACAAGTGCTGAGGAGTCTTCGAAGGTGTTGTGCTTGTGATATTATAGAGGCAATCTAAAACCGCTCTTGGTCTTTAGCAAATACCGTATGGCATTCGAGAATTCATTGTCAACAGATAAATTTTGATTTAACATTCACATCCCCTACCAGTTCATAAGAATTGAACTATTCCATGGGCAAATAGTTTATGAGGCAAAAGACTGAGATTTTCATATTAGGCATTCCCTTAGCTTTTCTAGCTCCTTTAATCAGAATAAGATCACTTTTCCTTGATGGGGCGTCCTCAGGCCTCCATTGAACATGATCATTATATCTTAAACGACTTTCTTGGAGCTTTTCATTGATTAGGCAACTCTCAAATCAGTTCTAATATTTTTATTCCTTACCTTCTCCTTCATAGTTTTGCTACACATTCATCTTTAACATTCACTTCTTAGCTACACATAGCTTTTCTATTTAACACTTCTTAACTTCCCAACATCTTGCCTCATACATCATAGCTGGTCCTACAATAGTTTTATAAAATTTTCTTTTAAGTTTTAAAGGGATCTGCCGCCATTCTAAGTATCAATCTTAGATCAAACGTATCAAATAGGTATTGACGGAGATCGATACCAATACCTGATTGATCCGAATCGATTATCTATATCGGTTTAAAGATAAATTAGTAAAAAATGTGTACATTTTGTTAAAAGAAGGGTAAACATGACCAATATGGACTGATATGATCCGATTTAGATTGGTATCGGCTTGATGTCGACAGAGACCATACCATGAAGTGAATCTAGATACGAGTGGGACTCTCCATACAGAAGAACTGTGAAACATTAACATGACGAAAACGCCCTTGGTGCCTTAGAAGCAGAGCGCAGACACCGTAGACTAGAAAGTAAGATAGTGAGCACAGAGAGGAAACAAAATGGCAGAGGCGGAGGAGTCTACTACTCCAACGCCGTCCGAAGCGACGGAGGGAGAGAAGCCATGGCACGCTTACACCGCAGAGGATCTGAAGCGAACAGTTTTCCAGTCTACGGATTCCGCTCTCCGTTCTGCTCGTTCTCTCCAACACAACTCTTCCACCCATCTCCACGAATTACAGGTTCTCTCTCCCCACACCCCCCCCCCCCCATTTTTTTTTTATTATTGTTTTCTGTCAAAAGTTTTCTTGTTTATTCATCTGGGTTGCCTTGCTCCGATCTGGGTGCTCCTCAAATTTCTGGGTATCTTCTATTGGCGTGAGCGTGTGATTTATTCATCAGCAAAAATCATCAATACCCATCATAAATCAAAACCAGGAAAAAAAATAAACAAAACCTATCTTTGGCATTTTCTTACAGAACCTGCCTTCAGCATGTTGACTAAAAACCCCAAACATACCACCAAAACCCGAACCAAGACTTGAAATTGTTTGGTTGAGAATCTGAGGTTTCCCCAAACCTTATATAAGAAATTATCGTGGCAAACCTTAACATGAAGTATAGCATTAATAGATAAACCATCTCACTCATTATCTACCAATGGACAGGATTTTTTTTTTTTTTGGGGGGGGGGGGGGGGGGGTGGGTTTGGAGAGAGTACTCTTGGAAACATTGACGAGCAAGTGGTGGAGGCAGTTTCTCTTTTTCTTGGTTGTTGGGTTGGGAGCACTTTTGAATATGTTCTTATTGGAGGCAGCTCTTGAAGCACATGCATTTGGAATCCAACCTTGCCAAGAATGAATGAGTTAGACCCTCTCGAGGGCTGATTGACTCTAATTAAAAGCACTCTCGAGTCATTAACCTTTGACAGTTCCTTTATCTATCACACGTCAATTCTTCTAGCTCTGGCTTATATTAGGAAATGGAGAAAGTAATGGGTTTTTTTTTTTTGTTGATTTCTGTGTGAACAAGAGAAATTTCTGTTGATCAGTGGAAGTTTGATACTTTGATGTGTGTACTGCATATTAAAGTAATTGGAATAGGCATATCTTTGGAGAGGAAGATAAGGCTTAACTCTAGTGGTTGTGGTTCTTTATTTATGAAACTTTGGTTCTGTGGAAGGATGCAAAGAAAATGCAAGTTGGTAACTACGAATGGTGAGTGGGAATGATAGACGGGGAAATTGGGATTTACTAAAAATTATAATGGAAATGGGTGGATCAATGTTCATTATGCCGGGCCAAGGTCAATGACCGACTGATTTTGAGTGTGTAAAATTCCAACCATTGTATAGGTGGGGGGTTTTTCTAGACTGGCATATGTCAAATATGGCAGTTCAATTTAACCATATGGCTCACCTTGTGCTGGAACTTTTTTGCCTTTAGTTTCAACAGATAACTGTTTATTTCCTATTTTTCACCCTTTTGGCACATTAAAGACTATCTTAGAGCTGAAATTTTACTAGTGGATAAACGACCAGAAGAACTTTGATGCAGCCAGCCAATCCCAATTTTAGAGTAGGAATCAATGATTCAATTGGCTGCAACACAGCCAGGTTTAGGCTATCCCCATGATGTGAGACTCTTGCTGGTTTGTAGTTTCATTAGCATGCGCTGGGAAAAAAAAAAGGGAAATATGGTAGGAAACAAGGGAGAGTAATGATAAGGAGAAGGGAGGAGAAAACTTGATCGATAAGGAGAGAGGAAAAGGGTCATTCTGTTTAGGGTGTGAGTAGCATGAATAGTAACTTGTAGAAAGAGGAGAGAAGAGGACAGAGGAGGAGGGAGAAAGAGGAAGCTTTCTCTCGGCTACCAACTTAAATCCAAATTCTATATTCAATTTCATATGTAAGGGAGGGGTGTTACATGTATTTAAATATCTAAAAATAATAAAAAAATAGAATGCTCCTAATATCTAGTTTCTTAAAATAAATAAATTACTTTAGAAAGTACTGGTAGGGCTCATAACTTACTAAACTACTAAAACAACTAAATTAGGAATCTTCTAGCCTTATCTATGACAGCTAAGAACTGGGCCTCAAACAACAAACAACAAACAACAACAACAACAAAGTCTTATCCCAACTTAATGGGGTCGGCTACATGGATCCAATCAAGGACAAAGGAAAAGCAAAGTAAAAGTGAAGGAAACAAACCAAAAAAACAGTAACGAAGAACACAGCTGGATCCTTATAACAATTGCTACTAGATAAGTATTAAACTAATCTCTAATGGATCCCATCACTAATTAAACTATTTATTTTCATGCATCCCTTTAGATCCTAATTTTTGGGCTTTATAATTCATCCCATTGCAAATAAAACCAGTGTTTTAGTTAATTAGAAATTGGATCAGTATCGAACTCGGCAGATCCCGATCCCAGTATAGGTTAGCTTGATTGGGCATTTGGGCTTGATCAGGATGATTCTGCTGGACTGAATCAATTTCTGGGACCGGCCAACGTTTTTGGCCAGAAAAAATGAAAAGAAGAATACTAATTTCTTGGAAAAGTTTATAAAATGCAGAAAATGTATTAATTAATATGAAAAATTCGATTTTTTTGGATCTTAAATTACAAGAAGTGTAAAAAGATCTATAAAAATCCAGATTAAAAAAAAAAAAAAAAAAACCTATATTTTTAGGAGGGGATTCTCTGTCAGGCTGCGTTGCCCCTGCAATGGGAGCACATGCGGGGGGCATCCAACAGGAATGGTAGTTTTTGTTTCACAGGGGCGGGGTGGTCATTTCACCCTAACGGTATCTGGTTGCAGACACCATGCAGTGTGGCAACCTTATTTTTTTTCTTTTCTTTTTTTATTTTAATTTTAATTATGGAATATCGCACAAAATCAAACCATGAAGTGCAGTAAGTGTGTACAAAAATAAAAGAATTATTTTCATTATGTGGGTGACTAAAAGTGACATTGTCAGGTTGATTAACGTTTTTAACTACTCACATAGTTTTTTTGGAATTAAAAAATGATTAAATTGAAATGATAACAAAAAGAATTTTGAAAACTCATATCCAATCACCAGAAAAGAGTATAATACAATCATCATTCCACAATGAAAAACTTAAGCACCATGTCTCATAGTGTCGCAAAATGGCAGTTTTCTATCATTTGTTGAACTAAGATGGTCACTGAGGAGGGGGGGGGGGGG
>NC_056570.1:26474530-26498026 GCF_013358625.1 Macadamia integrifolia | reverse complement strand
TTTTTCCCTATAATGTATAGATAAAATATTATACAATACAGGAACAGAGTGAGCAATATATTGTAACTTGTTATCAGAGATCTATAATTTGACAAATGACATCTGTCTCCTTGTGATGTAGAAACAAAGAAAAAAAATGAAAAGGAAATATATCAAAGTTCCTTTTTAACTGTTTCACTGGAATCATTGAACATTAGATCAGAATGACAATAACTGCAGTAGAAACTGATCAAACTTGAGGAAAATAAAACACATTCCATCAGTTCATGATCTTTGGATGCTATCCTCTGTCTGTCTGAAGATCTGCTGCCTCTAGGGTCAACAGTATCAATATCAAATCTTTTAAATAGGCTAGATGTCAAGTTTCACTAATCCCTGTTCTCACATCACTTTTTCAAAATGTAAGTGCCAAATTCTATATGACCAATATAAGGCATGGAGCAGACACCAAGAACTCTTGAGATAAGATCGAATGCCCTAAAACTTGAAGAGATTCTTGCGAACCTTCAAAACCAATCGGCATGTTAATGAGACTCTGGTGGAAGTTCTTTGAATAGTCTTGAACTGTTCAGTGATTTCAGTTTCTGTTCCATCAGTCTCCAACAGTGGATGATCTTGGACATGACGTTTTAAAGATTCAAAAACATTCACAGCCTGAGAAAGGATAACAAGAGACAAAAACATTCCATTGTAAGAATCTTATTGATGTCAGCATCTTAAGCAAATTCAATGAACATTTTAATAGTAAGCTCAGACAAAACACACATGATATTTTTTACAAAATTGCGAGCATTACATTCCCTCTTTTTTATTCAGGTGGGTGGGGATTAGGAGGGGATCACAGAGGGGAGGGTTTAATTTCCAAAAACACACACACACACACACAAATATTACCCCATCTACTCGGTGCAAGTTGTTATCCTCTATTCCGTGCAAGTAATCTATCAACCACAGAACCAAATAGATAATTGCTCATTTTATATGATTTTAAGGGATTCTCAGCTTTAAGTGATGGAGAAGTAGTGCAATATCGCATTCCCACCTGAGTACGCAGTATCCTTGAAGATCAACAAACTCCGGGGCATTAGTAGGACAGAAAAAGAATTGTGGCTGTCTAACCATTTATCTGTCCCAACTTCAGCAGCTTTATCAGGAGTTGAGTATTCATCACTATTTCTTATTGTACTTGCACACACACTCAATCTTGTGTGGGGGGTGAAGTTCATCACAACAGGAGATCCAAGAGACACAATTGCCACCACTGGAAAATAAGCAGGCCCATCTTGATGTGGCTGGAATATAGAGAAGGTACAATTATGTCAGCTTAAGAATTCAATGGCCACTAGCCTGTGGGAAGTCAATATTCCAAAGCAGAGAACAGATTCAACAACTAGATTAAGATTTTGAAGTAATATTTCTTCCATAGATGATATCTCTTTCATAATATCAACAGACATAAATACCTATAGTTGGGATCAAGTATCATGGGGGGAAAAAAATGATGTGATATGTTTCTGAAAAAAATCAAGGGTCTCATACAGAGCAATGCTTCACAAACTTTAGGCTGTAGATTCAAAATTATCCCACTGAGATCACTAACAGTAATGTAATAGGAAAAGATTGAAATCTGACGAGGCTCATGCAGCATACACGACTCTAATGACCTGCCCATTTGAGCCACAGTGCCAATCACTGTATGGGTAGAGAGATGTCAAATACCATGGCCCAACTTAGCTGTCACACGTTTGGCTTTTCCTCAGCTGTCAACACACTACCCTCTTCCAGCGAGACACAGCTAGGAAACAGCCTTGGCCACATGGTGAACTCCATTTAACAGGGACTCAACAATATAGGGTGATTAGCATGTGGCAGGTATAAGCCCCACTCAACCAAACTTAGCTTGACGGACCAACTAGGCAGTGATATGCCAATAATGCAGGAATCTTCCAAGTTGCTGCTCCATTCGCACTGAAAAACGTTATGCATAAAGCCCAAATCACACTGTACTATGTGGAATGTTTACCACAAAGCATTACACACGTGGAAAAATAAAGCCCTCTTCTAAGCTATGTTTCACCCAACGTAGCCAGTAGTCAGATGTGTGACTATAACCAACACGGTTACCAAATGACCAACACTAAAACCCAAAAACTAAACACGCCAACGCTCCTCAATGTGTATTTAATAATTAAGTACTTCCTGTCATCTGACAGTCTATGTTCAAGACAAAAAGAACCCATGGTATGTTAAAGTTGGCATTTTCATACTCTTCCTCTATAGTGCCTAGAACCCTAAATGTGAAACTTAAAACCTTAAACTTCAAACCCAAACCCCATAAAATCCAACTGTGAACAGGGACATCAGAAGGGGTTGGAGGGGGGGGGAGATATTGCTGGAATGTTGCAGAGACGACCCTGTGACCAGATCAGCATCAGCGCTGCAGGTTCAACTGTCAGATCTTCTTGTGATGGTAACAATTCTAATGAGCATGATGTCATCCATGCATAGTTGTAGTAACAGGACTCAGGCATTGCTGATCTTTATGCCTAGTCCAGACCTGTCTAATTATTAAACAGGCTGGAGTAGTCCTGCCCCAACCCAGGCAAACTATCGTCAGGTGGATTTAGATGAGCACACAAGCAAAAGAACAAGTGCAAAAAATAAAAAATAGTATCTGTTGATTTTAAGGTATATAATGATTATGTATAAGAAGTGGCAAAGTGCTTACAGTAATCAAATTACTTTTACAAACCTTGCCTTAACACAATTTATGAAAAACAATTGAACTCTTTTGGTGGCATACAAATACAAATTTTAAACCTGTTTAATAACATGAAAGGTTCACGATAAGATCAAAAGAACATAACAAAAAAGAAAGCAATGCCGACCCAAAAACCAGAATAGATCTAGCCAAAACAACTTAAAAAATTAATCAGTACAGGACTTGGAGCCAAACAAAACTTAAGTTCAAGGTAAGGAGGTGATATCTCGTGTTTGGTCCACAATTAATCCAAACATGGAGTTGAAATCCTCTGGTAGAGGAGGACAAGGTATTGTCAGATGAGATAGGGAGATACTGTGAAAAATATAGTATCTAGAGGAATCTCTATCAAGTATTCAGAAGATGGGTAAACAAGCCTATGGCATCAGTAACATGGTTGGTTGTTTCTCCAAGGGTTCAAGATTATGCAAAACAAACTTTAAGAGACTGGAGTGTGGAGGAAAGGTTCAGACAACCACTGAAATGGTATATTTTTTATACAAGAGAAGCATTTTTGTCTGAGGTCCTACCTACTATCTCTGCAAATGCTAAATCCACCTTTCCTCAAGCTGGTCAGAGATCCACAAACGTCATTCAGCAGCCTGGAAAACCATTTGATGCCCCTGGTTCTCAAGAAAGAGGAAAAAGAGAATACGTAATGAGGGCTTATGGCAATGGTTGTAGCCTTGTAGGGGCACAAGTCTATCCTAAGAAATCCAACCCATTTCATTTTGATTTCCTTTTCTGTTGTTTCCTCTTTGTTTCCTGAGTGATGGCAGTGGGTCTGGTTTCTTTACTTTTGATGGTCATATAGGTGACAGGTTAACTGTTCAGCAAAGGGATTGCTTCGATAGAAGTGGGTAAAACTGTTGCAGAGTGTTTTTTTATGTTTTTCTCTGCCTTCACTGTTTTTCTCCTTGTTCATTTGAGCCTCGGCTTCCTTTGAATTGTGTAGCAGTTTTATCATTCCAATTCTTCAATATTTCAGTTGCTAATTAACCGTCACCCCCCCCCCCCCCCCCAAAAAAAAAAAAAAAAAAAAAATAGTGAGTTCCAATTAGTATTAGAATATCTATGTTTTTGGCAAATCCAAATACTGTCGAATAAAAATTCAAGTCTGATATTAAAAATTGCAGCCCCAAATATTTATGATTCAGATGTAGGGTGTCTTCAGACACAAGGTGTCAGGCTTTTTTTTTTGGGTTTGGGGTGGGTGTGTGACAGGGAAGTTGTTCTAAAGGAGTACTGATTCGACAATATCATGAACATCTTCCATGCTACTGAAGATGTCATGATGCTAATGGCAGTTGTGTGGGTAAAAAAGAAAACCAAAAGAGACGACCGCGAGAAGAAAAATTCAGAGGGCATATTACATACCATGATGCCTTGGTCAGGGAGGTATTCATTGATGAGCACATGATTGATTGCTGATGGAAACAATTCAGTCTCTTCACATATTTTTTGTGTAATCTTTGTTACCCAAGGAGGCACTGCACAACCACAAAGTGTAATTAGACAGAAGCCCATGCCCTACAAATAGAGTTGTAACAGGTAATGTTTCTAGGGTAGTGGCGTCCTTGCAGACATGGGTTGCCTCAAACAGCATTCATGACCTATACATTACAAAATTCAAGCCGATTCTATGCTTTCTTGTTTTTTTCTCCTTTACTTTTTGAAGTGTGGGAGGCTTAACTGCAGGGTCTCAGTTTTCACAGAAGTTCTAAATATTAAGTATGCAAGGTCTGTGTTTAGATTCTGGGAGAAACTGCCCTTAAGATTGTTGATTTCTAAAACCTAATTACTTTGCTTTTTGTTGCCATTTCTATCCTTGAGTGATTACTTCTGCCACTGCTTTTCTTCGGCAAGTTTTTTTTTTCTTATGAATATGCTTATATCTAAGAAATCCAAAAGAAATCTTCCAACCAACCCAAAGCCTTTTTGGTGTTACAAAGCAAAATTTCCTGAAATTGTGATATCAGTGGTTTATCAGAAAACACAAAAAGAAATTACAACCAGCACATTACGTTCAATAATGAGGACCCACCAGCATCTGTTCACTACATATCTCTGAGTCAAGGCCAAGATATTACACAGCTACTGCATTTTAGACTTCAAAAGAGAAGCAGCAGGCAAAAGATAAGGGTCCACTATGTGTCATCACCATCAATATTATCATCTACACATTGAGCCAATTGCCTGGGAATGTGTGTAATCCATTTTTGTGATTCCATCCTATCCAATATATATCCAGCATGAATGCATGTTTACTACACCAATCCATGTATTCACTGTCTTACCCAGCTATCCACCTCCTTTACAGCACTTGATCCACAAGGCAACATCTACACTTTTGCCTTCCCAGTGCTGTCAAGGCTTTTCAAGTTTTTACAGTCAGTTAAGGCATCCTAGCTCGTGTTACCAATTTAGATTTAAGAATGTTATCTGTTCGAATTTGAGTAATTCGATTTCTCTTCTACTATAAAAGGGAGGAAAAATACTACCAGTTCAAGATTTGCTTCCACTGTAATTGAATTCTACCAGATGGGTAGTATACAACACAGAAATATCCAAAAAACCTATAACCATCAATATTCCATTCATATAAAGCAAGCATCTTTGGGGTCTTCTAAACGATTATTATTACTCCCTAGCATCCATTGTTTACACAAATTTATAAATTTTCGTTTTAGAAGACGATAGTGGTAGACAAACAAAACTACACGATTATCAATAGCATTACGAGTGTGAAGGTGAAGATATAAATGGGGAAAAGAAAGACAAATTGTTTTTCCCACTTACAGTCCTGTGGTAGCAGACCCTTCTCATGAACAACACCTCCTTCGAATGACAATAGAGAATGCCCCGAGAAAAAGAAACTGATCAGCAATAGGAAAACAAAAAAAAACAAAAATTCCGTCTCCAACAACAAACCAGCGAGAAAAAGAAGTTCAAATCTTTCGAACCACAAGAAGGAGAAAGAGCCCATCATACCCCAGTTCTGAAGTCTTCTGTTCTTCAAAGATTTCCACTTGGATATCGGCGCCTGATAAATCTGCATCAGGAAGAAGAAGCCTCATATGAAGATAAACAAAACAAAGCCAACATATGATAAATAAAACCCAGGAAGACAAAGGATTATTACATTATTGAGGAGATTGGTCTCTTCAGAATCTGATATGAAGTTAGGGATGCAGATTACAGTTGGTACAGATCCAACAATGAAGTCTTTCAGACTCTCTTTTCCTCCCATCCCTTGAGGAGTTGAGCTGCGCTGGCAAGTGGCGACTATGTTTACAACTACAGAATTTCTTTGCTAGAGCCTAGAGCTAAGAGAGCACCAGAACCCTCCTACGGCGTAGTTTTTAGATTGAGGCCTGAAGACTGATATCGTCCGTATCGTATCGGGCTGAGACCGATCTTCCTCTCACCAAACTTGATGGATTACTTGTATCGTTTCAGAGATAAAATAGTAAAAATATATATATTTTTCCGAAAAAAAAGGGATAAAAATAATCAATACACATAAATCTTCTCCTATGTCAATTTGAATCCAATCAATATCCACAAAAACCGATACCAGTATCGCAACTGAGAACTAAATCCATGCTCTCAACTCAGAAGTCAGTACGGACCTTTAGGCTTTAGCTCTGATGGGCTTTGTTGCTATATGATGGCACGCCAAGATCTTGAGGTCCTTTATTTGGGCTGTGTTTAGTAGCCAAGAGAAGAAAAGAAAAGAGGAAAAAAAAAAAAAAAGAAAGAGAAGAGAAGAAAAGAATAGGAAAAAAAAAAAAAATGAGATGAAAAGAAAATAGAAGAAGAAGAAATGGTGACACAGATTTGTGCTGGGCACCTTCTATCATTCTCTCCCTCCCTCTTGGAAATGACCCAATGCCCCTATAAGCCTCATAACCCTTATACTAATATCTCAAGACATTATTTTACCACGTGAAGAGATGATATTTTCATTTTAACCATTGGGTATGGAGGACATGGTATAGCCATGATTTCCGAGTTTAATTCAATAAAAAGCAATAACCTTTCTCCAAAGTGTCCATTTTCTACAGTAATTATTGTGGCAGTTTCTAACTGTTCAAGTATTCATTCAGACAAAAAATACTCCCTTTTTATTGGCACATATCTCATAGACATCCATGCATGTGTACTAATACTATTAGCATTGGTGTATACTCTCACAGCTTCGAAGAAGAATAGACTGCTTAGTATAACCATAAAAATGGATAGCTCATATTTATTCCGTAATTTTTTTTTATAAACTTAATCTTGTGATTTTGGGTAACATCATTTTCCGTTGTTACAATATTTATACTGGCCAGGGTTACAATAATATTTTTCTACAAATAATTTTTCTACCAAAATTTAGGGGAGAGGTTCTAAGGGTATTTTTTTTTTTTGATTTACTGAGAGGTTCTCATGTTGATGGAGCAAAAAGGAGGGAATAATGATGATGATAGGATAAAAGTGGTCTGATATTATATATGATAAAAGAAGAAAGTTTTCTTTCACCGTGACTGAAAAATGAAATGTCCAAAAGTGACATCCCTATCATTGAAAAAAAATTCACTGCTGCCCGGTTTGCAGTCAAATCATGGTAACACCCAAAGAAATAGAATCCCAAGAGCAAGTGAGATCCCATTCCCCTGACTAATACAAGGGTTGCAACTACTTGACTGCTGTTACCTATCACTCCCCACCTCTTTCCCCATCAGGGGAACTCAGTCCATAAAAATGGATATTGTAGTAAAGACTTTTACCCAAATCATCTGACTTCATAAAATTATAATTTTCATTCGAAAGTATTTATACTAAAAACTTAGTGTAGTTATTTGTCGGCCACTAAACTAGGAACTCATCCCTATAGTAGAGAAATCTTAGAACTACATGTAATACCCAAGGAGTATACATTTCAACATCAATCGTGGACTTTCAAATAATACAACGTTCCAAAATTAGAAGGATATGGAATATCCAATTTCAAAGAGAAATTTTAAGGGAGGAAAATGGCATCTATTTACATTGTCTACTCCCATTTCCATGAGTAGAAGCTGAATGGAATAGTGAATCCAGCTTGTGGGAGCAGTTTGCAGAAGAGTTATTGCTTCATCAAACTTTGATATAATGCTATATGATCATTTCGTTGGATCGGTGGACCCCATACTGTAACCAAAATTTGCAACTAAAGACGTAAAAAAAAATGAGCCCATATGTAAAAAATCATATTCCAAGTGAACAAGCACTAACTTCACTCTTTTCTCCAATGTATTCCACTACTTCCTCATCTGTGTAAATAATTCGGATGGTGGTCCACCAGATCCCCCCACACTGCCTCCCAACGTTGGAAAAGCACCACCACCCTGTTTGTTGGCAAAAGCCCCAAATCCACCACCTGTTCAAAACATATGATCAGACTTAAACGAAGCGTAAAAGGATTCCTAGTTCACCTTCTAACTGGCCCTAAGCTGACCAGGCTCAGGTAATTGACAAAGCAAAATCGAAGTCAATAAAAATAAATAATACCTGCTGCACCAGCTGCCGCAAAACCACTGCCACTGCCACCTCCAGCAAAACCACCCCCAGAGGAGGTGGCAGCGTTAGCAAATCCACCAACACTTGAAGCAACACCATGAAACCCGCCAACTGTTGAAGCAACACCACCAAACCCACCACTAGTTGATGCAACCCCAGCAAACCCACCAGCAGTAGAAGTGCCAGAAAATCCACTACCAGAACCAAATCCAATTCCAGTTTTTGCAGCAGCTGAGAACCCGCCACCACCAAATCCACTTGCAGAGGCAAAAGCATTACCAGGTAAGCTGGAGCCCAGTTGTCTTGACTGTCCAAAAGCACCAAGTACAGATCCCAATGCTTGCTGCCCAGGTCCAATATGTGATGGCTGGCCAAAGCCACTTCCTGTGCTAGGTGAAGGAGTGCTTCCAGTAATGAAGCCACCAGAGAAAGTAGCCATAGTAGTTGGTTGAGATTGTTGGGAAGTGAAAGGTGACTGGAAACTGAAAGAAGCAGGTCGGAACAGCTCCCCACTGGGGGCAGTGAGAGTAAATGGAGATGTTGGATTCGATGCCACATTATTAAACGGACCATCAAATGGATTAGGTTTTGGTGCAGCTGGTAGGGGGTTTGACCCAATACCAAGCCCATCAAGGTTTCCAAGGCTCACGTCAGTTGTCATATCTGGAGCTTCTTCCTCCATCTCATCCTCTTGAGTAATTTCCAAACTTTCCTTCTTTCCATCGGGTGCATTGCTGGAAGATAAAAGAGATGTTGGGAATGAAGCAGTTGCAGCAGATGGTGGTTCAGATTGAGAACTGGAAGCAACACTGGAACCAGCACTAAATACATTGTTGAAATTTGGCTGGCTTCCTGATGCCAATCTTGTTGAAGCCTCACCAGCAGCAGGTTCCAGTGGGACAGGAGGCTCTGGCTTCGAAGTAGATTCATCAGTGGCAGGCATTGGGTGTGAAACTGGAGCTTGAAAAATGGCACTTGCATCTGATTTTGGATCAAAATCCCCAACTGAAGGTTTAATCTCTGTAAAAGGTGCCTGCGATGTTGAATTTGTAGAAGCAGATTGAATAGATGGCAAAGCCTGGAGTTTTGGAGTTTGAAAAGGAGCTGAAGAAAAAGGGGCTAGACCCGAAGGATCTGAAGATTGCATTGGTAATGGAATCATCTTATCAGCTTCTGTACTGGGTTTGGAAGTTAATAATCCCCCATATGACATGGCTGATGATGAAGATGGTACGGATGCTAATGAGATGGGTGAAGCATTTGCAGATTTTGATAAAGAAATTGATAAAGAAATTGTGGGAGATGGGAATGAGCCAGAAGGTGATGTTGAGATTGCAGGAGGAACTGCTGAAGCTGATGCTGTAACAGGCTGGATTTTGGTTGTTACTGCATCAAAGTGGGAAAGTTTTCCATGCAGAGCAGCAGCTGGTTCATTAGTAGACACAGTAGGGAATGATGAGCTCCGAATTTTTTCAGGCACTGCAGAATACCTCTCTGGAGTAACAGCTTCATGTTTTGCACTGCCTGTAGGTTTTGTCTGAGCAGCTCCTTCAACAGTCGTATGTGAGAGATCAGTTCTTTGTGTCTTTACATCTGGTGTTTTCTTCGGTGCTACAAGAGTTTGATGAGTTAAATTCAAGCGTGTTGATGGTGTTTGGTTCCTGGGAGCTTCAAACTGTGTGTTAGCTTTGATCCAAGAGATTGGATTGGATTGAAATGCTGATGAATCATTCTTCCCAATAGGACACAGACCAGTGTTTGATCTGTCAATAGCCAAATCCCCAGTCTCCCTTCTGTTATTTTGAACAGAGTTGGGTGATGATTCAGATGCTACTGACAATGAAAAAGACTGAAGATTGCTTCTCGGTGTTACTTGCGTCACAGGAGATTTCAACCCTGCAGTGTGCAGTAGCTGTGAACGGTCACCAGCCCATTTGAAGAAAGTTGACTCAGATTCAAAATTCTGCTTTAAGGGTTTGTCCAGTACATCTGTGGTAACACAAGAATATGGAAAGTGAATCAGCGACTATTTGCCGGCATACTGAAAACAAACATAACAAATTACCTTTTTTTTCAAGAAATTTGGGTGACTCAGCTTTGTTCATGGATATGTACAAGGAAGGAGGAGATGAGGCCTGACCCTTCAAGCTGGCATCAGAAAATCCCTCCTGCCGTTGAGAGCTACGGCATTCCTTAGTCATCAGCAAGGATGATTTATCTGCTGTAACTCTTGCTTGTTCTTCGCGCAACAAAACTCTTTTGACAGTTGTTTTTGGAGGTTCAGAGTTAGCCCAACTCTGCATTGAAAGTAACTGAGACCGGTTAAAACCTATCAGTGTCTACAGGACTTGTTAGGACATTGCAGTAAATACTGAAAAACTGCATCACATAATTCCACCCACAGCTTGCAATACTTAAAGCAATACATTTCTAAAGCACCAGAGTAAGATTTTATCAGAATGGAGAGACAAATGGAACCGTCTTCCTTGATTCTGATTTAGAAGGCTACCATACACAATAATTAGGACTAAACACTCTCCCCCCTTCCATCCATTCAGTGACCACTCCCTCTCTCTAAATGTTGAAAAATCAACCATTAAATGAATGAACCTAGAAGGCGAGAACTAAGAAATCAATAATTGAATGAAATATGATAATCCTAGTCACTTAATATACTCTGAGCAGAAGTACAAATTTTTTCTGAAGGGAGAAGAGGGAATGGAGAACAAGGGAAAGAGAACCAAAGTAAGCTAGAAGGTTAAATTCTGTGGTGCAGAACTCATCAGACATGAATTTTAATTCCATAGACACCTTCTATTTAAAACAGGAAAAGGTAGAACAGTGTATTCCCTCCAAAAACTCTTTGTTAGGCAAATACAGCTGAGCCAAATCATAGCCGCACAGCCAGACAAAAGAAAAGACTCGTATAAGACTTTCATGCATTGAGAACATGTGTTAACTTAGTCAAGAGATTGTGAGGAAAAAAATTGAGTTACGAAGAATATTCTCTTTCCATATTCATTTATACAAAACCATCAGGTTCACATCCAACACATTGACTCTGCTCGATTCTTTTATTTTTGACAAATTTTTTTATTCAGCCGTAGAACTATTTCAACCTTGCTCACTGCATGCCTAAAAATGTCATAACTCTAGTATTACAAATCATTAGATACAATAATCCAGCTTTTAAATAATGGGATGTGGAAAAATCCTTTACTTGAACAACATCAAGGAGGTGAGAAGGTCACCAGAAAATTTTTCTGCCTGAGTGAAAATTTGGATTGAATCTGTACACTTGTTGGTATGGAAATTTTCCTAGACATCCCCAAATATATGTTAAATGTATGCATAATCATGTCAGAATAAAAATTATAAGAACATATCAATTACAATACAGAAGTTTTACAAATACTGGGATAATACAAATGGTCATTCCTTTATCCAGCATGATGAAGGTTGATGATCACAACTCACAAGAATTTAGAGGCTGCGAGGAAATTTAGATTTTCCCCGTAAATGTACACTTGTGGCATTTCAGCAGACACTCAAAGTCTCAAAGTTCACAAGGTAAATGAAAAATAGGATATAGATGGTACACATAATCCACACAATGATTATTTATGCACATGTTAAAATGCCACCGGATGATTATCTATACACATGTTAAATTGATAAGCCAAGTGCTCGAGAGTTGTCTGAGACTAATTCATCCCCAGCCTCACAGCTAAGAAAATGCTAGCCAAACAAGTTATTTAGCTGATTCAAAGCAAATATCCTATCTCAATTTGAAAAGCAGATAGGTCAGCAGAGTTAATAATCCATTCCAGTATTTGACAGAGAAGTCTAAGCATAAACTGAAGTTAACCTTCCAATTCTGGACAAATATAAATCATCATGCATAACATGCGAACACCCAATAGACAAGGCAGATGAAAGGAAACAGAGACAGCCTAGCAACTCAACTGACTCAGCTGACACTGCTTCAGTGTTAACTGAACTACATACTCAAACAGATTCCCCAATCCTATGAAAGCTAAAACCATCACATGTTAAGAAGGGAAACTAAGGAAATATTACTCGATCCAGTGAGTCTCTTCTCCGCCTCACAGTCTCTGGTTCATAACTCCTTTTAGCATTTGATGGGATTCTCCTAGACTGCTGTTTGACAGCAGTACCGCACAGAGAATATGGAAGTTTCTTTACCGGATCTGGTGGATAAATAGCTCTTTTTACATTTGGAGAATCGAAAGAGTCACCATCATACTCAAGTCCAATCGATTCAAACAACTCTTTTGCTACATTCTGTCGTTTGGCAGATGGTGATTCAATATTCAACACGGCCATCTGTTTTGTGAGACATTCAGATAGTTGCTGTGCAGCTGATAATTGTGAGTTCATTGTGTTATACAAACTATGCAAGGATGGAATTTGTCTGCAAAGAAGAATTTACCCAATAATTAATAAAATCAAAACAATTTAAGTAGAGTAAGTTATGCGAATCTTGCAAAATTGCCATAGTTTTGAGAAAAACTTGTCGAAATCAGCGAAATATTTGTCTCCTCACAAATCACCCACGGGTCAAAATTTCAAGCATTTGTTAGTAGAATATTACAGTATTAATGCCATCAACCAAATCAAATTACAATAAATAGCCACTACTTCAATGAAGACGGGCATGCTTCCAGACTTGAAACTCTACCAAGCTTGACGGACTGATGATATCTCATAAGAGAAAACACGACAAGATTTTAAAATTCAAGAAGGTATTTCATACCCTGAAACCTCTAAACAGCCATGTACTGCTCTACGACCCATGGGGACTCCACCATTCTCACCAAATTTATTGAGCTCAAGAGTATTGAAGTGTCTTTCCAATTCCACCATCCGATTTGTCAAATCCTGTAAGAGAATTAAAAAAATAAAATAAAAAAACATAGCCACACATATTACTGTATTTGGAATATATATATATATATATATATATATATTATAATTCCATGTTATTTTAGTTATAGGTGTTTGACCTGATTTAGTTTTAAAATTTGCCGTCGCTTTAATTCCAGTTCAGGACTCAATTTCTGGCGATCCCAAAGGTCCCAATACTGGCTATCGGAAGCTTGCTTGACAATGCCTTCCATGTGTATTTTCCTTGCCAAGACTGAAAAGCACAAGAGAAGAAAACCCAAAATTATACATGGTACTATTACCTTTATCTCAAAATAATATTAATGATAAAAATAATGAAAAAAAAAAACCATTTAATGCAATTTAGGCAGCATTAAGTACATAGCATACCTTGCACAGTCTTACTCAGAAGGTTTTTTACTTCCTCGAGGCATACTTCTATTGTATTCTGGAACATTATGAGAATGAACATAAAAGTAACTATAAGTCGAATAGAAAAGAAGAAGAAGACAACAGAGGACACCATTGAAGATTTGATTAAACAAAATATAGGTAAACAAAATCAAATAAGCATCCAAAATACAATACAATAGACATAATCAATGCAACCTCTTACAATGCAGTGATGTTTACCATTAGAACAATGTGCAATAGGCAGGAGAATCGACATTAGCTAACTTTAATGTTGCAATCCCTTGGCACAAAATCTCCAAAACAAAAGCTACAAAATAATTGTCTATGATCTACAACACAACCCCATCTACAATAACTAATAACTACATAAAAGCCTGATGTGAAAAATCAACAATCAATTTAGGAGAAAATACGAACTATTACCCTCCATACTCTGCATCTGTCTGAAAGATTCTCCATTTCCTGTTCTAATGCCAAAACTGAACTTCTCTGGAAGACAGTACAGGCATCCCTGAAACCACCTTCCTTCTCTATGTATGATAGAAGGGTATCCAGTTCTTTTGCCATCTCCTTCACCTGAAAGAGAAATTAGATTCTCATAAGCAAAAAGAATATCACATCTGCCAGAATAGATTTAAACTTCAAATGTCATTAATACTGAAACAGTCAGGCAAGAACCATAGCTGACCTACATGAATCATTACTCAACTAATGGTTTGCAAGAGGAAAGATGGACATCAGGAGGTCAGGGCATCATTCTTTCTTCTCTCTCTTCACTATAGATAAATGGTAGTATGTATTAATTATAGAATAAAAAGGGGAATACCTTACGGACAGGTATATCTCAACCCCGCCCCCCCGACCCTGCTATATGTCCAGTTTCAACTTTCAACCCAAATGGAATTTGTCATGTGGTAAAACAAAGCACTGAAAAATCTAGGGCTAGAAAGAGGAAGTATGGACTACCGAGACGGTGAATAAGAGGGGGTATGCCAAGACGCGTAAGTAGGTGTGCCCATCCATACATTCCATATGGGTGAACCATGAGTCCGTCCATAAGAACTCTTTACCTCATGAAAATTACCAATTCATAGAAGGAAACAGGCATTAAAAAGTGCCAAAAACTGGTTGAAACACATTAGATGGTAAACCACTCAACAAGGGAAGCTCACCACTTACAGAAGGAATAATAAGTCGCATTTTTTTTTTTTTTTGTGGGGGGGGGGGGGTGGTGTGGGGAGGGATTACAAGCAGGCATTTGGTTACTGAAAGTAAAAAAGCACGATGAACTTTACATTTCCAAAATGTTTTGAAAACTCAGGATCCGAATCCAGCACTGCTGAAGATGGGGTAATCCTGTTAATTTCCTTTGTATGATGTAATTTACTGCTCAAAGGCCTTCCTAGCACAGAACCTTCTGGCAATGAGATTTGAGAGGTGTGCAATGGAGGCACTGATTCAGCATTTCCTGCCCCAATAGTAGTTCTTTGTCCTCCATTTTCAGTAGCTCTACCAGAAAAAGGGGCATTTGAGAAGGGACTAGCACTATAGTCCTTTGAACCCAGGACCTTATCACCAGACAGAAGATCAGATGAATTTTGATGCACTTTTCCTGGTGTAGAATTTACTGTGCTAGGACCAGCATTTTCATGCACTTTTCCTGGAATAGAACTGGACGCAGCAGGTGAATATCTCGCATTCAGATCATTTGAAAGTAAGAGTCCCCCACTGGACCATGATCCAGATGCAGCGTTCTGAAAGCTTGTTGATCCAACCTTTTCGAGGGATGATTTACCCAACTCGACATGATTGAGTGCATTCTTATTGGATAGATTGGTGTTAGATGAGTCACTTGTTATCTTTCCTTCCGAGGATAAATCAACTTTTTGAGTTTCTGTCCGGCTGAAGGCTGAACTAAATCCCTGTGGAGAAGGTATATTCAGAGATGATTGCCCTGAATTTGAACCTTTCTGTCCAGAAAGCTGTGACTGTTCCGCATCTTGACTATGCTTTGTAGGATCTGTATGTTTATTATAAATTTCCGATGTCATAGAATTTCCAAAATTTTCAACTGCATGGCTTTGAGTACTTGTTTTCTTATGGGAGATTTGTTCAGTAACAAATGAAGATTTCAATGTCACATTCAGCTCAGGGGGTTTCAAATCAATTTCCTTTGGAATGTTCACTCCTCCTTTTGTATTAAGTTCTATACTAGTCTCTTCCCCCTTGTTTTCCTCTATCCTTGATGTCTTGGACGTATCACTTCCCAAATGAATCGATGCGGAAGAGTCCTCTTCCTCATCAGAAAGGGAAAACACAGGTCGAGGCGGGACTGGAGGTTCAGCAACACTACAGAAGAAACCAATCACATCAAAGAGGGAAAATACAGTTTTTTACTAATAAATAAATAATGCTTTAATACACGAGCATTAGCAACAATAAGAACATATCATAAGATTACCTTGCAAAATGGAACATTGTAAGCTTTCCCTCAAGAGTGAGGCACAGCAAAACGCAGTATGGTGAGAGTTCTTTCTGTACTTCGTTTTCCAACTCAACTTTCACTTTGTCATACAAGGAAACTTTGTCAACACCAATCCCCATGATCAAATTATCATCACCATTTTCTGCAACAGTAAAAGCAAAGCTAATGGGAACTTCTGGACGTTTTTGACAACGATTATGCTTCAACATATGATATCAACTATAAAAGGTTGCTCGGTAATCAACAAATGTTAGAGAACAATGTTTCGAGAAGCAGTATCACATTAGAAAGTTCAACTCTAAAAGCAATGCTTAAAACAGAAATCAAGCATCACATTTTAAAAAGAAAAAGGTGCCTACAAAACAAATAAGAGAGGTACCTGCAGGTTGAAATGTATGTAGAATATGTACAATAAGCATCACCCCATATGGTGGGTTCAAAATCTCAACCAAAATCACTGAGATTTAGCGAATATTTTGGATTCGACAAAGGTCGAAACAAAACTGAGTGCAATTCAATAGGAATGCAGGGTTTCAACCGAAATTTCGTTTCAACTCGGTTTCAGTACAAAACAATGCATATAAAAGCATATTTCGATCCAAATGGGTTGAAATTTCGATTTCGTGAATGGTTTCACCTTTAAGATGAAACTCCGAAAAACCCTGGCTTTGGTATTTTTTGCCATATCACCTACATTTCTTGGTGGAACAATGTGTTGGGGACTACTACAATATATCTACAGAAACTATATTCCGTTTTCCGTATTTGAACAAGATTTGTATAAGATTCAAAGGTATACCCTTTCCCCCAAAGGTTTCGAGCCTTCCTGAAACTCTACGTGTTACTAGCATAGAGTTAGAGGAACGGTTTTGTAGGGGCTTTAACCTTGGTTGTACACTTGTATTTCACTACTTGTCACACTTTAATAGTGTAATTTAAATGGTTTTTCTTCATTCCTAATGCAAATTTTAGTAGTTTTCATTGAATTTTTGTATGTTCTAATACTAAATTATGTGTAATATAGGCTCTATTTGAGAAAGTATATATAAGGTTATGGTGTACACTACCAACCTTGGGTACGAAACCAAACTGCCATTTTGGGTGTTTTCTTCTACAGTCTAAAGGTTCCAATATGTTAAGAAATGCTTAATTAGGATTTCCGGAAGTTTTGTGCCAAAATATGACCATTTGACCACTCAAATGGCCAGCCAAAAAATGTAGAGTTTCAGTCAAATACAATATTTCGGCTTCGACCAAGGTCAAAAACTGAAATCTCGAATCTTGTACCAATCCTGATCATATTGTTGGGTGGGTTGCAATCACTGTATAAAGCAGACAAATCAACAACTTAAAACAAATAAAAATCCCTTCTTTTTTCGTTGGAGGTCCGGGGGGGGGGGGGGGGGGGGGGGGGGGGTGTGCTAAGTAACAATTTTATTCATGGCAGACAAGAAATACAAAAAGGTCCATAGGTATACATAAGAGTCAAACTAAAATTCTAAGAATAAACACTTCTCAAAAGATCACAGGACTACATATAACCCCAAACCTCAATAGAACTATGAATGGTTCTCCCACATCTCAACAAGGGAATAGAATCCCTAGAAGAGATTCGGGTTCCTACCACCCCTTGTGTACCAATTCATCAACCATCCCACTTGCACTTCTTGGCGGCCAATGAAACTCTGCACATGAGCTACGATGAGCTATCAAATAGGCAAATTGAGCTAGCACAGCACCATGGTCCCTACTCCCTCCCCCTCAAAAAAAAAAAAAAAAAAAAAAAAAAAAAAAAAAGGATCTGTCATCCATTTAATCACATTTGTTTATTGAGTTTCAGTTCAAAACCTGAGTTTAGATCAAACTCAAGCCTATGTCATAAGGCACAAAAAGCCTGAAAATTGCAAATATAAGAAGAAACATTTATAATTTACTAGTTTCAAAACGCAAAATCAAACAACAATCAAGCCCGTAATGTCCAATTCTGAAGTTAGAGATGCCACACCCTGAAGCTCAATCCTTGGGAGCCACTTGTCTCTGTTAAGACTAATTACTGCAGCTTCCTTGTGCTGTTCGTCCAGTGACCACCCAAGCAAAACAATATGCTCATCTGTATTCTTCCTGTTGGCGACAAATGCAAGCTCCCTGTTGTGAAACGTCAATATAAATATCAGCTATCATCAATATGATATTAAACAAGAGGAGGTCAGAATGAAGATAAAATCCAAAACTTGTCAAGTCTCTGTGAGCCTGTGACATAGAATACAAGTCCTTTTTTCTAATATTCAGATGATTAAGAAACTTGAAATAGCAAAACAATAATCTAGAAATAAGTTTTCAAACAAAAAAAATCAAAGAGTGGCATGAAATTGCTGGACCGGAAATAATATTACTTGATTCAATCACTAAATATCATGGCTAGACCGGTATGACCCAATCCATAGAGAACAATAATATTACATGATTCTTTGAGCATATAAATAATACAACTTACTCATTAATATATGTGTCCTTACAATGTATTATTTGATTAAGCATCAACTTGTCTCGTAAATATTCAGCTCAAATACACTAGTCTGCCCAAAGAAAGTGCAAAATCTGATCCGATCTTTCCCTGCCAGAGAAGGGGATTTTGGCCTCGTCACCTGAATTATCACTTGACAAAACAGAAAGAGAAAACACACCCATTCGGGGGAACATTGGAGCAATTACAATCCTTTACTCTCTTGATGCCTAATGAGCTGATGGGAATTTCTTGCTTGAACTCTGAGATGATCTCCTTACCCTGAGTGCCTGCCACCATGGCTGACCTCCCTGGGGTGTGGTGCCGTCATCACCCAGGTCTCCCCTTTCCCACCCCCTCAATTTCTCAAGGTTTGAGTACTCTGTTCTAGAAAATCCCCTTTACTCCGATGGCAGGACCAAGAACTGGAGTCACCCACCATCCTTAATCACAGTTGCCGACAACGAAGACTTCTCCTTCAAGCAAGAAGTCACCTATGAATGCCTCCCTCCCCAATGCCTTGTCTGGACAGTCTTTGGCCATGACTCCCGCCACTGCCTGCCCAAGCCTGCCTTTGAAGTTGAAGCCAAGATATCCCTGCCTTCTGATAACCTCGCCGCTACTACAAGTGAGAAGCCCTTGCCTTTCTAGTACCACTGTCATTGCTTTAAACAACCAAACTCTCCCTTACCAAAGAATAGTCGCAACTCCCTCTAACCATAATTATACTATCTACCCTTTGTCGCCCCTTCCCTCTCCACTCCAAGCATTTCTCCTCGTTCAAGCCTTCGAACCCCCAGTTGAGGTCGACATAAGAATCACAAGAGACCTGGGCAATGAGATCCCCCTTCCAGCTCCCCCTGGGGCAATAATGTTGCTTTGTCTAGACCATCAGTCCTTCGCCACTGATAGGTCCATCTCCAGACCATCGGTCCTCCGCCACGAATGGATCGTCGGTTTATTGAACAAGTTTTGTCATTGTCAGCCATGCCTCCGATGCTCTAGCTCCCACTAAACCATACCCGCAACAACCGCCTTTAATGGAAGGTCACAAATAGCCTAACCCCAAGTAGGATCACTAGATAACTCCAACCATAGTTCAAGGCCTTGCCGAGATCTCGGATTTCTCTTGTTATTTTTGTTTTTTAAATTACCAAGTCGAGATGATAGGCGATAAACAAAAATGACAATATATCATGCCGAGATCTCGGTTCAAGTTTTCTTTTCTTTTTGACTCGATCGAACCACACCTCAAACCCATAAGTTTTAAGCACATTTCGAGTCAAAATCTCGCCATTTTGATTTTGACTGGACCTCGCCTATCTCGCCTAAGAAGTGAAGAAACCCTCTCAACCCAAGGTTTTTGGTGCTTCCCTTTGCAAAATCACACCTGAACCTACATCAACATCAACATTAATCCTTGGAGATTAAAGATTGAAGTGTCAACATCAACTATTGGTGCTCCATTTCTTCTCAAGAACACTTTTAGGTAAAAAACTATACCCAAGAATTATCATTTCCATATAAACGTGGTCGATACTTGTTTGTTGACTACGCACCAATTATATGTGACAAAATGTATACTAATCTATGGATTGATGGGGGTCAATTTTTTTCTTCTACTTGTAATTTATTTTTTAATTTTTCGGTAAAAAAAAATGTTCTTGCAAAAAAAAAATAAAAAAAATGAAAAAAATATGGTTTATACTCATTGCTCGGATTCCAATTTTATATATGTCGGACACTATTGGTCGATCTACGACTTCATGATGTCCTTTTTTTTTTCATATTTAAAATTGATGAAAGCATTAATATATTTCAACTTGAAAATGATGATTCTTATGTTCCTTTCCATTATAATATTTTTTTATTAACTATGGTAATACCATTGTTGGAAAACCATGTTTTGTGACTCGACTCATCCTCTTTAAATCCTAGCGAGTCGGAGCGAGTCATAGAAAACTAGACGAGTCATGTCAAATTTCCCCCTCTTATTTCCATACTAGTCTTTCTCAAGCAATCCAAATAAATAATTAATAAATAAATTAAATAAGACAAGATAGAATAAAAGTTTTTGTTTTTCAAATTTTTGTATGAAGCTAATCATTCATTGTCTCTCGGATGAAAGTGATAAGATCCAACTTGGAAATGTCATGATCTTGAATCATGTTTTTCTAATTAATATTTAGATGTATACACTCAATAGTCGCTAGATTCAATACAAAAGACTTCAGTCATTGAACATTTAACATCATTAGAATATATTTTAGTTCAAAACTATTTAGAAATACCGACTTAAACTTTTGACAAGAATCAGCCGTTTTGTTGTGACTTGGGAAAAACAAACGAGTGTTGAATGACTCGGTATAAATTGGTCCCAGTCTTGTCATTTTTTAATACAGGACGAGTCTCCATGACTCTTGACCAGGTTTCTAATCTTTTGACCAAACTCGGCCTAGTTTTCCTAGTCAAAACCCGATTTGCCAACAATGGGTAATACTACTTTATAAAAAATTACAAAAAAAAATAATAATAAATAATTCATAAAAATACAAGAGGTGGGGGGAAATAGGAAATAGCTATATGATTATTTTAGGACTCTAAAATGATGTTGAATAGCTCATAATGCATGCACTTTTTTATGTAACAGTGTTTAAAATTGCGACATGATGATTGAGGGCCTGAGGCTGAAGGTGGATGTGGAGATATAACATAGTTACATGGAAATCCATTAAGAAATGACAAGAAAAAGTCCAGATGTAAGTGTTGTAGGAAAGTGATAAATTTTGGAATAGCCACTAGATTGAAGCAACATTTGATTGGTGGGTAACTAGGTATAAGGATGTGACAAAATGCCCACAAGTTCCTTATGAAGTGCAAAAGGGCACATCAAAGCACATACAGGGAGGAAGGTTAAAGAGGGGGAAAAAACAAAGGTTAGAAGAAAAATTTCATGATGTAGTCTTAGAGAAACACCCAGCAGCAGTCCCTATTTACTTTGAAAATGATTAAAAGCCTAAAGAAGGTATGTCATAAGCAGAGTGGAGACAGGTGCCGTAGACTAAGGCATAGAGCAGCTCACAGCACAGATGGATAGGACTAGACAGGCTGAGATGGTGAAAGGAGCAGGTGGCTCTTGCTCTAGAGCAGCTACAACAAATGCACGACCAACAAGGAAGAGGATAAAGAAGTAGAGACAACGGATTTGACTTTCAAGAGAACCCAGAGTATGAGGGCAGCCACACCCCCATCCCCAACCCTAAGACAATATGATGATCCCATGGAGGTTCTTCAACAGGATCCTATAATATACAAGCATTAGGATACCAGACAAAGAAGCATAAAGCAAGTATGGAATACATGGAAAGAGAAAGTTGGTGATGCAATATCCAAATTATTTTTCTATAGTAGCATCCGAGCTAATGCTGCTCAGGGCCTCAAGGGATATATTAACAGCCCATAAATGGCACTACAGGGAGGGTTGGCCCAGGAGTAAAGGGGCCCACTCTATTGGAAATGATGATTATTTATTTATCCCATCAAAAGCAAGAGTTGGATGAGTACATTGATAGCTTGAGGACATCATGGGAACGATATGGAGTTACTATGATGTGTGATGTTTGGGCTGGAGCCGCTAGATAATCCAACAACTTTATGGTGTATTGTGATGAGAAGACCATTTTCTTAAAGTCAATGGATGCATCCAAGGAGAAAAAGGATGCAATGTATTTATATAAGTTATTGAAGGATGTTGTGATAGAGGTACGGCCGGAGAACATTGTCCAAATTGTGACGAACAATGCAAGTAATTTCAAAAAAGCAAGGGAGAGATTGATGACTAGGCAAAGTAAGAAGATCCACCTTTTCTAGATACCATGTGCAGCCCGTTGCATTGACCTCATGCTTAGAGACATGGGGAAGAGATCTCTGGTATCGGGTGGGTCGAGCAGGCAAGACAAGTGACCTCATTTGTCTATAACCATAGATATTCTTTACACTTATTGAGGGAGAAATGCAACAGGGATTTGGTGAGGCCACACATAACTCAATTTGCCACCAACTACATTGCATTGAAGAGCTTTCAGACAAAGATGGTTGGCCTAAGATCCATGTTTGCCATTAAAGAGTGGTTTGGTTGGAGGGATTTGGGTTCGCCAAGTGGTAGGGCAACACAGGCCACCATCTCTAATGAGCAGTTCTAGTAGGACTTGAAGAAGGTCCTTGTATTTGAGCCAGTGGTAAGGGTCCTGAGGATGGTAGACTCAGAGAGGAAGGCTACCTTGTCGTACGTGTATGCTGCCATGGAGATAATAAAGCAGAAGGTGAAAAAAGCCACACCTAGAGGTGGAAAGGCTTACATTAAAATTATTGAGGACCGATGGGAGAAGCACTTAATGCATTCACTACATAAAGTAGGCATGTTTCATATGTTTAGTGCAATTTTTAGTTAATTTACATTCAAATACCATATTCCTATCTCATAAACACTAACAAGTTATTTATGGAATTTGCAGCATGCTATCTCAATCTCAAGTATCACTACAAGCATAACCTAGGAATGGATGATGCACTGCTAAAAGTGGATCATCCTCATCATACGCCAACTAGCTCTCCTCATGGTCATGCAGTCAGGTTAACCCCTCCCTACTATTGGTCCATAGTCCTGTAAAGACCAATGATGCCAACCCTTTCGCTAGTCTTTTGTCTATCGCAACATGTTATGGTTGCTCCCCCAAAGCCTTGACCAACCCTAGATCCTACTCCATCCTTCTTGCTTGTCATGTTGCTCCTTCGTCCTTGTCTTCTGCGCCTTCCACTTCATCTGCTTCAAAAATTTGTGTTATCAGAATCTTTGTTACCACATCCTCTCCTCCCCCC
>NC_056570.1:26451801-26474510 GCF_013358625.1 Macadamia integrifolia | reverse complement strand
CCCCCCCCCCCCTTTTTTTTACCTCTCCCATCCTCTACCCTTCAAGTTGGGCCCAAAATAGATGAAGTGCCCCTCACCCCAGTAAGCAAACCCTCCTTGTGGCCCAATTTCCAACCACAACCCCCATTGCCTCTTCACCCTCATTCCATTGGTCCACTCTTTGGGTTCCACTTTCCCAAGCCCATCCACATTTCCATTGTATCTGAGTTGGGTCATTTGGGCCACATCTCTGAGGCCATTTCCCTCACTGAGTTGGGCCTTTCATAGACCCATCATAAACAAGTTCCCACAACTCCCAATCCCTTCAATGGCAAACCTAGACCCAAGCTTAAACCACCTGCCCCAAAACCCCCATGCAATTTTGTTCTCTGCCCTTCACTCAAAAGCTCTTTCTCCCCTTCACCCCACACCCCTAACCTTGTTGGGGGGTGTGCTCCCTCCTCCCTTCCTTGCTCCCTGGGGCCCCTCACCATCGGGCATCTCCAATGCCCTCCCCCTTTCCATTGACCCACTGTTAGGGCTATGCCTACGCTCCTATAGTTGGTTGTCATGATAACAAACATATGAAGGTATTTCACAATTTGCATTCAAGTATTGTTTTGTAAATACTTCATATCAAAGATCGAATTTGATGAACAAAAAGAAGAAATGAAGATTGAAGTCATCAAATGAAGAGTATCAACAAGTTTGTATCAATACTTGAAGAATGTATTAGACGGTATCAAACTTTATAGGATTAAGACCTCAAAGTATCAAAGCTTGAAGTGAATTGAAATACATTGAAGATATCAAGCATGCAAGGTCAACATGAAGACTCTTGAGGACCAACTGCAAGAAGAATAGAATACCTTAAGTGTAGCTCAATGTAATAGTGAACACACCATACACAAGCACTACATTGCATCTCATAAGCATGCATTACATATTGCATCCTTTAGATGCTTAGAATGACCCTAAGTCATGTTACTCTAGCAATGACCAAAACTTATAACTACAAGGAACATTGGATTTAAGAAGCCCCTTCATTTACTGTGAAAAACAGTTTTTCTGTGTTCAAGGGCATTTTGGGTATTTCATGAGCTAGTATCAGGATACAGTCTCTTCATGAGATTTGTAGGTTTTCGAGTTACGGAACCAATGGACTTGGAATCAGCCCAATCGGAGTTCGTATGACCAAGTTATGGTCATTAGATGTCAACCCAGTCAAAATCAATGACTACAGAAATGATTCTGGTAGAAACATCTACAGGTCAACCGCAGCAAGTGTAGGTCGACCGGCTGATGACTAGTTTGCTTGAAACACCCTCCAACAGCTAGCCCAATGGCTATATTTTGTAACAGCTATTTTTTGGAGGTCGACCGACGCTCCCAAAAAAAGACCGTTTGGATGAGATTTTTTGTCTATTTTAGCACCCTAATCTCACCTTTAAATACCTCTAATGCTACTCATTAATTAGCCATTAATCCTAACTTTGAAGGAGTATTATTTGAGCATTAGAAGTGAGAATGGTCTCTACCACCTCTTGAATTCAAGTTCTTCAGTTTCCATTCAAGAGGAACTCAAGGTTATCTACAAGTCTTCATCTACATTTTGACATTTGCATTGCAAGCCTTAACAAGACTTCAAAGGTACATCCTTTTATATCATTCCATTTCATTCACACACCGCACAAGAGGTAACTCTAAACCTTTCTATTCCACTTTGAATTTGTTTTTGTCCAAGAGTTGGGTCAACTCTAGTATCGGACACCTTGTTTACACATTGTTCTTGATCGTATTTAGACAAGTGTGTACAACCCGCTCATCCTTAAGAGATTATTAGGACTCTCTCATCCTTGAGATTGTAATGACCCTCTCATCCTTGAAAAAGATTATAAGGACCTTCTCATTCTTGAAAGAGATTCTAAAGGACCCTCTCATTTTGTAAAGAGATTGTATAGATCCTCTTACCTTTAAAAGAGTTTGTAAAGGTTTTCCTCCCTACCTATTGTACTAAAAGAGAAGAGCTAGTGGAATACCTTACAAGTGGAACTTGTAGGGAGTGGACTAGACTCGGATTGAGTCAAACCACTATAAATTTTTTGTGTTGTGTGATTGTACTTATTTTCTTTATATTCCGCATTTTTATTTACAATCACAAATTGGGGACTTTAAATCTAGAGTTTTTAAAACCTACTAGTATAACCAATTCACCCCCCCTCTAGGTTATTTCACCCACCTCCCTCCTTCCTGCTTTCTGCTGGCCCCGCTGTAACAAACCCCATTTCCCTCGTCAGTCTTTGACAAGTCCCTACTCTGTGTGACTTTTATAGCACCACTTATACTTCTAAATGATCCAGGGTACCATCTAGAATTCATGTGGACTAAACTCCCTCTCCAACCGAGCTGAGGTACATTCGTATAACAAACTTCACCACTCGATTTTCTATTGCTTTATAGAAACTCATAATAAGGAAGCTAATGCCTCCCTAATTGCCCCTTTTGGTCCTTTTGGCAACAACTTCACTCACCACCCAAATGGCCATCTCTGGTTCCTTTAGAATCCCACTAAAATTCAAATTTTGTTGGTGTTCTCTCAATTATTACACCCAAAAGATATTTGACAACTAAGGGAATTCCTCTTTCATGTTCATTGCAATTTATACCTCTAATTGTCCCTTTGAGAGAGCCTCTCTAGGAAGACCTTTGTTACATAGCCTTGTAGGAGGAGCCCTTTCCCAGGGGATTGGATAGTGAATGTCGTTCGATTTGACCATAAAAAACAGGGTGGTGACCGCCTCAATGTTTCCTTAGTTAATGTCTTAAGAGTGTATTGAAGACATAGGCATGAATCATTTGAGATGGTTGGGTCTTAAAATCACTTGGCACAATAGAAGATGTCGTGACTCAAGGATCACTTGCAAGCTTGATACGGCTCTAGTTAATGAAGCCTAAGTTTCCTCCTTTCCTTCTTCCAATGCCACGTATGACTCTCCAGGCATCTCAGATCATATGTCCCATCATTAATTTTGCATAGCCCGATCATTTGGCCCAAAACCTTTCAAATACTTTGACATGTTGTCCACTCACCTAGATTTCTTTACCATTATTAAAGATGTTTGGGACAAGCCTATCAATACCCTTTCAGCCCCCCTTATCCCTTTTTCCAAAAAGCTTAAGAATGTCAAAAGTACCTCTTAAAGTTTAGAACTCCTCTTTTAGAAACATCTCCTTGGTTTTTTACTATAGGGGTAAGCCTTCTAATATTCAGTTGAGGCTCCAACTTGACATCCACAATGTCCACCTGGTTGAGGATAAAAAGTGATCTATTTGGAACTCCATTCCCTGGTTGTCCAAAAGGAAAGTTTCCTAAGGCAAAAGCAAGGAGTCAAACGGTTTGGAACTTCGTAACTCCAACTCCACTTACTTAGAGATCTATGAAAGCAAGAACAAATGTCAACTCCATCCCATGCTTTTGGCCAAAGATGGTTCCTCCCTCCCCCCACCACCACCCCCAAAAAAAAAAAAAAAGAGTCGAAGATATTAAGGCTAAAGCAATTGGCTATTTTGAGGAGATCTTCACGCTTTCTTCCCTTGCATCCATTGAAGATAACCCTGAGGTCTTCTCAACGAATTCATTCCCAATCACCTCATTGCTACCCTCCAGGCTATCCCCTCTAGGGAAGAGATTCTACTTGTTGTCCACTCTCACAAGGCTAATAGAGCCCCTATTCCTGATGGCCTCAATATGGGGATTCTTCTCCTTCTGGGGCATTATCAAAGAAGATCTCACCTTCCTTTGCCTCATCCCTAAGAAAGGTGTCTTCATAGTTTTTGAGGCGCTGGTAAGGCGACGCTTACCAGTGCCTTGGCACTGATGCGGTCCATGGATGATAAGGTAGTATTCTGCCTTATGGGAAGTGATTATGGCGACTGCTTTATGCTATAAGGCAACGCCTTACTACTAAGGCGGTCGCCTTATGTGTTTTGCATTTTTTAAAAATACATTTTAAAATTGCTTGATGAAGGTTCCAAATTACATTTTCTCATTGGCAGGTGTATAAGTTTTGATGCACAGGTGATGCATTGGATCAGAATTTTTTTTTTTAAAACATATTTTAAAATTGCTTGATGAAGATTCCAAATTACATTTTCTCATTGGCAGGTGTATAAGTTTTGATGCACATGTGACGCATTGAATCAAATTTTTTTTTTTTAAAACACATTATAAAATTTCTTGATGAAGATTCCAAATTACATTTTCTCATTGGGAGGTGTATAAGGTCTAATGCACATGTGATGCATTGGATCAATTTTTTTTTTAAACACATTTTAAAATTGCTTGATGAAGATTTCAAATTACATTTTCGCATTAGCAGGTGTATAAGTTTTGATGCACATGTGATGCATTGGATCAAAAATCATATAACTTACAAAATAAAACCCCAATCGCATCTCTCATTCTCTCTCAGGCTCCGCTCCAAATTGTAAAACCCCAAACCGACGGTGAGGTACCTCCTCCTCCTTTGATTCTTCTCCGGCGACTTCTCCTTCTCCTCCAAAAGCCTTCGACGACCTCCGGCAAAGTGTCCTTCCACATCTCCAGGTCTGTTTTCGTTTATATTTCTAATTTCTGATTTGTGCGCTTTTTTTCTCTCTTTTCTTCTTTCTTCTCCCTTCTTCTTCCTTCTTCTTTCATCTTCATCATACACCATATAGTTTTTGTTTCTCTCTTCTTCTTCCTTCTTCCTTCTTTATTTCATCTTCATCATACACCATACGGTGACTCGGTGACTCGGTGAGACTTGAGACTTCATCATACATAACAGTTTTTTTTTCCCTTCCTACAGTGACTAACGACTCTCATCACTTTCATGCTTGGCTTAGGCAAAGTTCCAGCAGGGTTCTCTGAGACCCACCCATTGTTGGCCACCACAATCAAAACCCAGAATTTCATCACTCCAACCGACTCTATAACCCTTAACCCAGAATTTATAACATGTTTAAAGCTCTTCTAGGTTGGGTGTGCGACGTACCTGTTCCCTCAGTATTACAGTAACAAAGTTGTGTTAAACTTAAAACTGTACATCTTAAACTACAACATTAGAATAAAATAACATCTTAGTATTACAATAACACTCAGCTTGTTAACCTTAAAACTGCAACATCTTAACCTTTATGACCTTTATTTTCCTTTTTTTTTTTTTTTTGCTTCCATGTATGTTCTTTCAGGAGTCTGGTATTGTTGTGCTTGCTTTTGGTGTTTCTCTTGTGTCTGCTTTTGTTTGGAGGATATCTTCTTCCGCATGTTTAAAAGAACATGGATGGGAAGTCGGAATTTGTTTTCTAAAACCTCTATTTACAATATTTGATTCTGTAGTATCCAGATAAGTGCCATAGTAGGTTCTGATTATGTAAGTATGGTGAATTCGGCCTGGATGTTAAATGTGGCTGTATTGACATGAGTTCCTTTTAATCGCTACCCAGAATAAGTATACATCTGTGTTATTTTTCCTGGAGTATTTTTTCTTTTTCATTTTCTTATTCTGATTTTCCCATATCTCTTTAATGGAGGCATTTGCTTTTATTAGCTTATCACCTAATATGCTAATATTCCCTTATAGTAGTATTATTCCCTTTTATTACCTTTTCCTTATTCTGATTACCTTTTTACATTACAGTCTTAGACAAAGAGACAAGTTGAATCCACTCATCTATGGAAACAATTGGTGGTAGCAGTAGGGGTGAAAATACAAGTATTGTTGCTACTGCACAATCAACGATTGATCCAAGTAAGGATCCAAAAAGGAGAGCTAAATCAAATGATCTTGGATGGAAATATGGGTATTGGCTTGGCGTATCAGACAGAAATTGGATTAAGTGTACCCTTTGTGGAAAGGATGTCAAGGGAGGAATAAAACGATTGAAGCAACATCTTATTAGTGGCTATGGAGATGTAGCCAAGTGTGTGAAAACAACGGAAGCAATTGCTAAAGAGATGAGAGATGCAATCTTGAAGAACCAGGGGAAGAGGAACCTTGATTGTTTGGATGATTTGGATGTTAGTGATGGACCTATAGAAGTAACGGGACCACAATAGAATATATTATATGATTTGGGGGTCTCATTTCCTATCCCTAGCACTGGGACAACTTCAAGAAGAAATAAAGCTATCATTCAAGCACAATCCAAACAACAAGTAAGGGGTCCCATGGATAAGCATGTGAGGAGGACTCCTGAAGAAGTGGTTGTAGTTAGGTAGGATAAAGGTTCATATCAGACAACAATGGAGAACCATGTAAGAGGAGAAGAAGAAAGAGATAAACTCCGTTCTTACTTTGCAAGGTGGGCTTATGAGAGTGGTGTTCCATTTAATGCTTTGAAGTTAAGGAGTTTTGAGGAATTGGTAGAGGCTATTGGTCAATATGGACCAGGTTTCAAACCCCCTTCAATTCATGACTATAAGGGGCCTCTATTGAAGTCTGAAAAGGATAAAATTGACGAGCTAAAGGTGAAGTATCAAGGATATTAGAGGAAATATGGGTGCACACTCATGTCTGATGAGTGGACAGACAAGAGAGGAAGGCACCTAATTAATTTTCTTGTCAACTGTCCGAAGGGGACTTTTTTTTTTGGAGTCTGTGGATGCATCTAACCAGACACAAACAGCTGAAATGTTATTTAAACTACTTGATAGTAAGGTTGAAAAGATTGGTAAAAATTATGTGGTTCAAGTAGTCTTTGATAATGCTGCAGCCGGTCGACTACTAATGGAGAAAAGGAAGAGGTTATTTTGGAGTCCATGTGTAGCTCATTGCATAGACCTTATAATGGAGGAAATAGGCAAATTACGCTCTTATATGTCTGTTATATCGAAGGGCAGGAAATTAACTGCATTCATTTACAGGCACCATAGTTGTCAAGGCGTCGCCTAGGCGACAACCGCCTTGTTGCACTACATGTCGCCTTGTGTTTTGACACTTATTTATGCCAAATATCATTCAAGTAAATTTCATTTACTCATTTACTTAAGATATTATTCATAAATAAGCAAATACCCCCTATTTGAATCCAATAAAAATAGTTGAAAAATCAAATTTCAAAAGGATAAAAAGTCAACCCCCCAGTCCAAGAACAAAAACTGGATTTTGGTCATAGGGACGATTTTCAACTTTTAAATGCTGGGGTTTTTCTCAATTATGAAAATTTTATAAATTCTATCATGTTAAAACATTGCTAAAAACCAAAAGTCCGGTAAAATAATATTTTGTTTTGATATTCAAAAAATTATTTTCATTTAGGCGATTTTAACAGTATTCGCACACTTAAAAATAAGTTTGACTGAACCATATCTTTGTCATTGCAACTCAGATTTAAGTAATCCTACATTTGTTAGAAAACTGGTTTTATGTTATAACTAATACAAAAAATCTCATATAAAAATAAAATCATTTGACCAGTCAAACTTCTTATAGAATAAGAGCATTTCTCTAAATGTTTATTTATAACTTAATATAACTTAATGTTAATTTTTTATGATTTGATGTGGCTAAATGTTGATTTTTAATGACTTGATGTGGCTTAATCTTGATTTTTTATGATACAAGGTATATATAACTTACTAAATAATGTTAGAAAATAGGAAAAATAAAAAATAACACTTGTTCGCCTTAAGGCAGACGCCTTCTCGCCTAAGCGCTTAGACAACCGTCCACCGCCTTGGTTCGCCTTGGCGCCATGACAACTATGGCAGGCACACACGCCTTCTTAAAGCTATAAGGCAAAAAACAGGAGACTTAGTGAGGGCTGGAGTGAATAGATTTGCCTCTTCCTTTTTAACACTCCAGAGCTAATATAAGCACAAAGAATCTTTAAAAAAATTATTTGTTGATGATGAATGGTCCCATTCTAAGCTTGCATCTACAGAGGCAGGGAAGAAAGCTTTTGAGACTGTGTTTGCTATATAACATTCTGGAATGGTGTGATGAATTGTAAAAGAGCATCACAGCCTCTTCTTCAACTCTTAAGGATTGTAGATGGTGATGAGTTGCCTGCTATGCCTGAAGTATATATGGCAATACAAGTGGCAAAGAAGAACATCAAAAAAATTTTTGGAGACAATGAAAGAAAATAGAAGAAAATCGTAGCGATTGTTGATCACCGTTGTGAGACTATGATGAATGGATCAATATATTTAACTGCATTTTTCCTCAATCTAAACAAATTCTTTAAGGCAATAGCAAATAATCCAGATAATGAGTCGAACTTAGCTCAAAAAGCAAGTGATGCCTTCAATGATGTTCTTGCAAGGCTGGTGCCTGATGAGACCTTGCAAGATAAGATCATTGTCCAGGTTGACAAGTATACCACTGTTCAAGGAAGTTTTGCAAAGGACATGGCAATTAGACAAATGGACAAGTTGAATCCTAGTAAGTATATTTCCTTTTAAAGTTCTATTTAGTTTAGACTTTGTATGTTGATTTTTTACTTAATCTAATTTTTTATATTATATATTTATAGTCTCTCGGTGGTCTCAACGTGGAAGTACTACTCCTGACCTTTCAAAGCTTGCATTGCGCATACTTGGTCTTTGTTGCTCGTCTTCTGGTTGTGAGCACAATTGGAGCACATTTGAATTTGTGAGTATCAACTATTGAGTTTTGAGTACCTGTACTTCACTTAACATGGTTTTATTGAAGATAAGTAGATAACCTCATATTATTAATGTTTTCCAGATTCACACCAAGAAGAGGAATAGTTTAGAGCATCAATGATCTTGTCTACATTCAATATAATCGTCGACTTCAAGCAAGGTTCCAAGAAAGAAAAGAACAATGCAGAAACTACAATCCATTGTTGCTCGATGAGCTTAATTGGAGTAGTGAGTGGATGATTGATGAATCAAAGGATGAATTAGTTCATCCTGAAAATGATCTCACTTGGAGAGATGTTGATAGAGCACTTGGGGCATCTTCATCATATCAAGGCCACAATAGACCAAAGAGGGCTCCAGCATCTACCAGTGGAACCAATCTTTGCTATATCCGACGTGATAGGAGGGTTGAGCTTGAGGATTCTTCAGATGAAGAAGTGGATGAGATGAGTGAAGAGGATATTCGTGATGATGAAAACATTGAGGACGATTATGGCATAACTCCAAATGATGCAAGCTAGCAACAGAATGCAGATAAAGAAGTTTTTAATTTAATTACTGATTTGGATTGTAAGTCTTTGAGCCTTTGAACTTTGAAGTATTTTGAGTCTTTAAACTTTAAAGTTTTTTGAGTCCTTGAACTTTTAAGTATTTGACTTTCATTGTTTACTAAATTTTTAGCATTTTAGTTTATTTTATGTTTTTTCTTCATTGAAGTTTAAAGTTTTTTAGAATGATTAAGAATCCCCAGGTTAGTCACTTCTCATCCATTTAATTTGGCATCTCGATTTTTACTTTTGATGTGTTTTAATTCTAAGTTCTTAATTACTTCTTTGACAGGAGTAGAAATATAGTGGATGACCTTAGGGCTTAGGCACTCATTATGGCATCACAGAGGTAACTATAATAAATACTTGTATATTTTATGTCTTCTTTTCTTTATATTTATAATTTTGTTTCATAGTTATGTATTTATATTATATGTTAATATGTTATGATGATTGATGATTGAATATTGATGATTGATGATTGATGATTGATGATTGATGATTGATGATTGATGATTGATGATTGATGATTGATGATTGATGAAGATGAACTTAGTTTATTCACTTTATTGATTTGTTTTCTTGATGAATATCTTACATTGGTATGAATATGAACCTTTAATATTTATTTAGCATATGAGTAATAGAATTCAACTAGCGTCTTAGCGATAAGGCGGGCATAAAGCGTCACCTTATTGGTTTTATAAAAAAATTACACATGAGCGCTTTAGTCAATAAGGTGACGCTTTATGCCCGCCTTATCGCTAAGACGCTCCGAAAGACCCTCAATCGCCTCCGTCGCCTTAGCGCCTTAAAAACTATGGGTGTCTTTGCTATGTCTGACTTCAGACCCATCTCCTTATGCAATTTCTTGTACAAGTTCTTTCTAATAAGCTTAAGTTGAAAATCAATCAGCTTTTATCGCAAGCAAAACTATATCTGATAACATTTTCCTCTATAATGAGCTTGTTATAGGCTTTGACAAAAAGAATCATTCCCCTGCCGACCTCATGAAGATTGACATCCACAAAGCCTTTGACTCTTAGAGAGAGTCTTCATCTCTCAGTCATGCTAAAAATGGCCTTTCCTCCTATTTTTGTCGATTGGATCTATACGTCATTTATTCTTCATACTTCTCAATGCTTGTCAATGGTAGTCCGGCCAGTTCTTCACCTCTTCGGTGGGCATTCTCCATGGTTGGCCCCTCTCCCTATTCATCTTCTCCTTCGAGGTCTTATCTAAGATCATCCAAAACACGGATCAACACCTTATCTCCCCCATTCCTAAGTGCAACACTCATAACCTATCCCATCTCACCTTTGTTGATGATCTGATGATCTTCACCAAAGGAAAATATTGAGTCAATTGAGGCCATTATGTCATGTTTGCATCATTTCGAGGGGTTGTCGAGCCTTCAAATCAATCCCTTGAAATCTCACATGTTCTTCGCGAGGTCTCAGATAGTGACAAGACTAGCTTGACAAAGAAGACATAATTCTCCTCGGGCCATCTTCCGGCCAAGCACTTGGACATACCTTTTCTGGCCAGGTTAACAACTCATCACTGCACTCTTATGTTAGATCTTAAGCGCAAGAGGTTGCAGCTTTGGAAATGCAAGCTTCTCTCCTATGCCGATCTCCTGGGATTGGTCAGATTTATCCTTCAACCCTCTTACATCTATTGATCTGGTGTTTTAAGGTTACCCAATCCACTATTAAGAGTTGGAGTGTGCCTACCTTTGGAAAGGCGCAAACCAGAGCTTCACCCTAACAGTTGCGCTGTTGTTGTCTTCCCAAGGACGAGGGAGGTCTTGGCTTGAGGAGAATCAAAGTAGTTAACTTTGTTGGCATTCTAAAAATAATTAGAAGCTTGTGACTAAAAGAAAATTATTTGGATGGTGACTCTATTAGGATTGCTCCTATTATTATTATTGATGCCTCCTAGATTTGGCGAAAGATTTTGAAACTTGGGTCTATGCTCTTAGGGCCACTTCCTGCCTTTGGTTTGACCGTCAGCACCCAACAGGTGTGCTCCTCCACTCAGTGGATGCAAAAGCAACTTACACTCTGGGTTTAAAAAAGCAATCTGGTTGCAAATATCACTCACCATGATGATTGGGCCCCCATTCTACTTCCCCCACCTTGTTATTTGTCGTATGGGATGCCTTGCTTTGCATTTCTAAAAGGCATAGGGGTAAGGGAGATATTGTGGTTTGGTCTACTTGTTTAGGCCAATTCTGCTCCAAATCAGCATGGGCCTTATCAAAATTCGTGACACAGTCCCCCTAGCACAAGTAGTTTGGTTCAAGAGCCACATCCCTCATCACAGCTTCACTGTTTGGCAGGTCCTCTCCAACTGCCTCCCAATACAATATTTTTCATTCATCGTCATATTCCAGTCTCCTTTTCCTGTTGTCTCTACTGGAATGCTCTAGAACCTATGTACCACCTCTTTGCTTGCCGCTTCTCTTCAGTTTGGAAAGGGTTCCTAGATAAATGCTGGCCAAGAAGTCATAGGATCCTTCCATTCGAGAGGGAATGGATCTAAGTGGATATGTCCTTCGTCAGTTCATCAATCTATGACATAATGAGTAAGCTTTCCTTTGGTGCCGAAATCTCATAAAATGTTCCTCGAGCCCCTGATCTTTCCAGTAGATTTGGGATTCCATCGCTTTTGATTTTAGAAGCAAGCTATCATTAGTCAACAATTGTTGTGTTGATTCCCCAAGGAACATGCATATTGTTATGTCCTAGGGCCTAATCCTCCCCCTTTTGCATCCCTTTATTTGCTTTCCCTGAGAATTGGGTTTTGCATTGCTTGCTTGTAATCATAGTTGTCAAGGCATCGCCTAGGCAACAACTAGGCGTCCAGGCAGTTTGCCTGGGGCCAAGGAGAAAATTGCCTTGTTGCACTGCATGCTGCCTTGTGTTTCGGTACTTATGTATGCCAAATATCATTTGTTATTTCATTTACTTAAGATATTATTCATAAATAAGCAAATACCCACTATTTGAATCCAATAAAAATAGTTTAAAAATCAAATTCCAACAGGATAAAAATTCAACCCCCTAGTCCAAAAACAAAAATTGGATTTTGGTTATAAGAGCGATTTTCAACTTTTAAATGCTAGGATTTTTCTCAATTATGAAAATTTTATAAATTCTATCTTGTTAAAACATTGCTAAAAACCAAAAGTCCAGTAAAATAATCTTTCGTTTTGATATCCATAAAATTATTTTCATTCAGGTGATTTTAACAGCATTCGCGCACTTAAAAATAAGTTTGATTGGAGCATAACTTTGTCATTACAACTCATATTTAAGTAATCTTAGACTTGTTGGAAAGCTGGCATTATATTATAATTAATACAAAAAAGTCTCATGTAAAAATAAAATCATTTGATCAGTCAAACTTATAATAGAACAAGAGCATTTCTCTAAATTTTGATTTTTTATAACTTAATGACTTAATGTTAATTTTTTATGATTTAATATGGCTAAATGTTGATTTTTAATGACTTGATATTGCTTAATCTTGATTTTTTATGATACAAGGTATATATAGCATACTAAATAATGTTAGAAAATAGGGAAAATAAAAAATAACACTTTGTCGCCTTAAGGCGGGCGCCTTCTCGCCTAAGCACTTAGACAACCCTCCACCGCCTTGGTTTGCCTTGGTGTCATGACAACTATGCTTGTAGTCAATTCTATGATCTTTTTTTCTTCTTTCCTCCTTTTGGTAATGAATTATTTTATTCACCCTCAAAACAAAACTCGTAAGATCTATTACAAAATCTTATAAATAAAAAAAATGTACAAAAGCATAAAACAAACATTGCCATACTGAAAAATTGATCAACCTCAATACAGAAACAAGTCAGTATACAAATTAGAATCTATAGCTGAGAAGAAAATATGCTCCAGATTATATATTGTTAAAAAAGAGGGGGGGGGGGGGATGAAGGAAGCTAAACTTCACAATTGCTCTAAACAATGAACTCCATCTATGTATCTTTCCACACACATTCACGCATGCGCAAAGTATGGATCCAATATCCCTATACTGAATTAAAACTAAAGAGCAGCAGGATAATAGTAAGAAAACACAGTTAAGGGTTGATTTCTTCGGTCCCATTTGAATGGAATCAGCAGAGCATCTAATGCATAAATGTAACTAAATCAAGGGAAAACTTCATTCTAAACACATATAAGGACTAGGCATATCATACCATGGCTCCAGATAGCTCGAGAACAAATACGGTCCACCTCCAAAGGGAAATATATCATCAACTATGCCAGAAAATAAATCACTGAAGCACAGAACAAAGTGCTTGGAAGAAGTCTGCAACCAAAAAAATCACACAAACAATTAGTGAGCAAAGGAAAAAAATGTGAATACAACATTTGAAAACAGAAACAGCAAATCTGTATCTGACAGAAGAAAAGGCCTCATAATAATCACAACACATCGGCATGCCACGCATTACTGAAAGAGGATAGACTTCACTGCAATGTTGGATCTATTTATGTACAATATATATCAACTACCATTTGCAAAAGATATAACGATAAAAAATTATTCAACAGAATAATGCATCCTTTGTATGAACTCTTGCTGATACACAGTTCTACGACTCTCACCCCCCCCCCCAAAAAAAAAAAAAAAAAAAGAAAAGAGAAAAAAACACAGATCAATCCATTTCTAGAACATTCTACTAATATGGTCCTATCACTAGAAACATAAATAAAATTCATTAATGATCTATCAGCCATATAACAAGGATTGGTTATTCTGAAACTACCAACATGGTGCCAATATGGATCATAGAAAATGCATCTAATATCAGAAATGTTGAGCAAAGTGATTTTTTCAGACATTGAGCATATTGCAAGCCCAAGAGAGCTACCAGTTTCCACACTTCACCTAGTTAGTTTCATATTTTCAGCCCACTACAAGATACAAAGCAGACAACAGAGTTATTCATCATGGCATTCTTCTTCTAGTCATATGGACTAACTGATCCCCCAGGTGGACCTTATCTTTTCTATTCTGAGTTTTAAGTTAGTTCTGGGCTGAGACATAATATCTGCCAATAGCTCTCCAATTAGTCTCAGGACTTGGTATCAGGATCCTTTAATGGTCAATGTGTAATCGAGATTTAAAGGGAGGGGAACTATCAAAGTCAACTAGATGTCTTTGGAAGAGTCGAGTACAGTTACGGTTCCTCTAAAAAAAGATGAGCCTTCCTAAGCCTGGCCGACCAATAAAACTGAAATAATATTATGAAATTGTATGTTTACAATTAGAAAAGAGAAGGTAATGCAGGAGTAAATTACAAGTAACTAACTTTACAGTTTATAACCCCAAACAATACAAATAGAAGCAAGAAACAAAGAAATAATACCATCAAATAAACCCCCAAGGATACAATACCCATATAGGCGCAAAACCAGCCCAAAACCCAACCCGATAGAGAGAAAGACCTTCTATAGAGCTGGAGAGAGAAAGATGCGGCCAGGTCTGTGGGAGTCCGATTGAGCTGCACTTTTGGGTGTAGATAGTCCCTAGGGAGGATACAAAAACCCCCAAATATGAAAGGCTTCTGACGGCTGGTAATGGAGTTATGCGTTTTCTTGATTTTCAGACCTAGGAGAGAGAATGTGAAGAATTCTGCAAGAACAGTAACTTGTCTTCTTCAGATAACCTTCAATCAATTGATCTTCTTAGAGTATAGAACCCGTCCTCCAATTGATCTGCAGATCAGATCTCAAACTTGGGCAACAATGAAAGTTGATTGGCTTAAAAAACAAAAACTCTTTGGCTGGCTTATTCTGATTTTGTATGCTTTAACAGGTCTGAACTTCTAATAAAAATAAACAGAAAATAAAAATAGAAAAAGAAGAATCGATGGAGGGTTGAGAAAGGTGAAAGAGAATAAAGGAATGGGTATCTCACCCCTCAGGTTTTGGGTATCACACCCCTCAAAGGTTTAGGCATCTCACCTCTCAATAACAGTTTCTTTAGCTAAAGAGTAATCACTCAATAATTCATTCATTCAAATCTGAAATTATAAATACATAGGCTCCTCTATTTATAGAGGGCAGAATAGCAATCAAACTACTACTAAGAGCTAGTTCCCAATAGGACTAGACACTCCTACTACAACTAGGAACTAGTTTCCCAATAGGACTAGACACTCCTACTACAACTAGGAATTCAAAATAGGACTAAGACTTGACCTTATGACTCCAACATGGAGTAGGACTAACTAACTAATAGTCCATATAGGACTTTACAACCGACCAATGGCCTAATGGACCTTTATTGAATTAAATAGCAACTAACTTAACTAATGAATTAAATCCCGTTTTTCTACCTTCTACTCATATTTTAGGCCCATTAAAGTGGCCATTTCAAAGAAAACCGATGGGACCAATGGCCCAACACATATATAACACAACCCAAGGCTTATTTGCAATAAAATAAGCCCAAGTGACTTATCTACATCAGAAGGCCCTCTCTTCCTCTGGTTGAAGGTCAACCCTTATCTTTCTTCTTCCCATTTCTTTCAAGCAAGCTACTCTTCAGGTGAATCCCCCACCCCACCCCATCCCACCCCCCCAAAAAAAAGCCTTCAAATAAATGACCATGGGAGAAGCTGAAAGATCTAACCCCCAAAACTGAAACAAATACAACACGCACACAAACAAAATCTAAAAAGATATATGGTTCAGCTGCAGACATGATGTTGAATGTGTCTATAACATAACAAACATAAGGCTATGGCTCCCTCTGCTAGATCAGTTATCAGCCATCCATCCTATAAAATAACTTGAGTCACCCTATGATAAAACCAATTCTAGTAAGCATCTCCACCCTTGCATTCATCACAAACATCGAGCACTAGTGGAGTCACCGCTAATTGGCTCAGAAAATACATTAATTGCCCAACCATCCCACCATCAAATAATGCTGTGCCAATATCTAATGGACCCAGATTCCATAAGGCACATCCATCCACATTCAATTTGGCCACTCCCTAAGCAGAGTGGACTCCGTCAAACTGATCCCAACCTAACCTCTGTCTCCCTTGAGATAATAAAAGTATCCAATCCCTAAGAAGGTGGACAACCAGGATATCCTCGAAGAGATCATCCGCAGCTGCCTAATTAGCCGCCCTAATCTTAATTTTGTCAATCACCTATTGAAGTTAGAAAATGATATCTAATGGACGAACCTGAATTTTTTCTCTTCCCAAATTCACTGAAGAGAAGCAAACAGCAGTCCTTCTATAAGAACTATCCCTTCTTGCCAGAAGGGGCCAAATACCAAAACCAAGAGAACTTCTTCATCTTCAGAAAAGGCAACTCATGTGGTGGCAGAGTTTGTCTCAGCAGATCATTGAGCTCATTATGGTGAGGTCATCTAGGTGGGCTGTTACTTCAGAAAATTTCTGATGTGTGTAGATTAATAATATTTTGAAGAATGGAAGCTAGTGGAGGTATCAACTGCCCATCCCCATACCATTCAGCACATGTGGAATCACCCCTCCCCCTTTAGTGTAATCAAATTAATAATGATAACGGATCCATTAGTAATCCAGGGCCTGGTGGGTGGGAAGAGGGAAGGATACATCAAGACCTGAGGTATCATTATTATAAGCTTTTCTGGTCCTATTTACTGTTGTGATTCAATGAAAGCAAAACTATAAGTGGCCATCCAAGGCACTGAGATAGCTCAAGTAGGGTGGTTAAAGGTGACTTCAAATGATCATTGGCTGCCTTCAAGATGGGACTGGTGGACCTTGGAGATACATGCTCCTGATCCAGAAAGCTAGAGCTCCATGTCAACCATGACCTTCATTTTGTTTGGAGGATGCAATCAGCCAATTCTCTTGTTAATGAGTCGACTGAGTTGGGGGGTTACTAAGGAGTCATTCTATCTAGGCCCACGTCCCATTATATCATTCCTTGTTTGGATCTACATCCAGGATCAGTTGGTGCTGTTGTATCCCAGCATTGCATTTCTTTCTATCCCTACAATAGTTTTTGTTACCTTCCAAAAACAAAAAGTAAAGAACAAAGGGCATTATAAGAATAGATGTTCAGCAGATTCACCATTCTTCAAATAAATAAGACATACATATTAGGCAACGGATAATGCCCTGGCCATATATTCTGATGCATATCACAGGTGACCAATGTTTTATGATTGATCTCCCATCCGAATGCCTTGCCTTCCAGTGGGACTTTGGCTTCCAAATTACTTTATAAGTGAAAGACCGATAGAACCATGGAGGCACATCAGCAGCACAGGTAATGCCACACAAAGCAATAATAAAGACTTAAGGTGTTTGTCATTACAAACTCCTATGCCAGCCAATAGATTGTCACATTTTGAACACTCAATCCAATCATGCACCTTTTTCTGATGGCCTCTCTATAAAAACCCTTTGATAAAATTGATTCTAATCAATTCAATAAGCATAATCACTCCCCACTAATACACCATATCATACCTAACCTAATTAAAGAAAATGGGTAGACTCAATGGGGTCAGTTTTGATACTTCTAATTCAGACTTTAATGTTCTGTCCTTGAAATCTAAATCTACCCAAGTCTTAATCCTCCTCTCCACCCCCACCCCTTCCCAAAAGAAAAATAGTAACGTGCATACACATGATCAATAGGGCCAGATTGCTCCTGGTCTTCAATTTCTCTTCTTATCTGTTCACTTCATATATTCATTATTCTCACTTCTCAGTACTTCTATGTATCAACTCGCTTCAGGCGAAGAAGAATTCAAGATTTCTGGACTGTAGAACATCTTATACTTGTTACACCAATCCAGATCACAGAGAAGTCCCATGTGATGAACATTAGGTTCAATTTTGGGACTGCTCCAACTCCCGAGTTGTATTGGCATGTTTCTTTATATTTCTCCATAAATCCTACATGCTGGATTTCCAGAATTGCATCTTTCTTTCTGTGTTGCTATTGAAGTTATAGTTGTTTTTTAAATAAGAACACCTAAAAAATTCAACTTACATGATGACATCGACTTCAAACGATGTGGATCCGGGTCCCGAATCTGGATTTGGATCGCTTATGGGCCCACTCAACAGTTAACAACTCAAATGTCAAAGAATAATGGCAATTTCGTAAGTAGATTGAAGTTTCTAACAAAGGGTAGCAGAATCGTAATATAGCATAAAGTCAATAAAGTAAGGGAGAGTGTGTCACGTAGGATGAAAGGGAAAGAGAGGAATTTGATTTATTCACCAGGGGTAAACTAGGAAGGGGACAAAAGATGATGGCAACAAGCAATTTTTAGGGAAGAGAGGGGTATTAGGTAAAGGCAAAGGAAAAATAAACTAAAGATATAAGGGAATCGTGAGTTGTCTTCTACCTTCAGTCAAGACAAGAGGCGCAACCCAGCAGAAGAAAGAGGGGAAGAACTCCATATTCTTTGGCCTGCAGGACTCGATATTTTAGATGAAGATTCCTCCTCCAAAGCCCTACTGCATGCATGCTCTGATGGGTCCAATAATCAGCAACCAAGGGAGATCTATTGCTCTGAAACCAGACCTGGGCGGAACCTTTAGTTAGCCTGAGTGGTTTTATTTCTCACAGCAGGGATCCACTTTGGAGCTGAAATATTGGGGCTTCAATCACCCAAAGGAGGGCCTCCTTCAACCTAAATTTAGGCTAAGGTAGAGAGAGATTGATAAGCCGTTACAATCAAGGATTAAAGTATCGGTATCGGTCATCGTATCGGTCGGCCAAAATTAAAATACGTATCGGAGGTACGCTAAGATACGCACATAATTGGAAAGAAAATAATTTGTATCCACTTTTGCATAAAAAAAAAATAGTTAAAAAAAGCTATATATAACATGAATTATGCATAAACATTAAATTGAGAGTATCGCACTAAGAATCCAATGTTTGTAACAGTCTCATCAATGTAAAATCTTTGTTCCCAACCTTGACTTCCACTTTAGTTAAAGAGAAAAAATGGCTGGCAGCAACTTTGGAACAAAAACTGCTAAAAAAATCGTGTTATTTTCTAAAAAATGACCCATCTTAGCCATTATATGACCGTAGCACAACATATCGTACCGTATCGATTGATACATACAGATATGCACCATACATACCGATACATACCGAAATGTACATTCCACCTCGCTTTTTAATTTTCCATAGAGTATCGGTATGTATTGTAAGATACATATCGATACAAAAAGTTTTTAAAATTTTCATGTATCGAATCGGTAAGGGTCGATACAGATATGTATCGGCCATACGATACGTACCAATACTTTAAACCATGGCTACAATCAACTAACAGGAAAAACCGAGAAGAAAACTAGAAAAGAAGAATAAAAAGAGAGAGAGAATCACACAAGGAGGGGGGATAGGAGATCACACCACCATGGTAAATTACATACCCGGCACAATCAACTCAATTCAATTCATTCTCAAACATGGCCCCATTGAATGGGGTTACAACTTACAAGCCAATTTATCAAAATAAAACTTCCTACTTAAAATCTAAAACCTAAATAGAATCTCCTAATTACTTCCTAAATCATAGACTAATAAAATAGAAACACAATAAACTAAAATTGAAAAATTCTACTTGTCTGATAGCTACCCAAAATAAGAGATCACAAATATTCACTAAATAAAAATAAGAGCAAATATCACTCCCCTCTCCTGAACTATGGCGAAATATCAACTTGACCACACACCTTTTTGAAAATCACTCACCTCCCCTACAAGAAAAATATTCTATTTAACGACCCCAACCGTTAGAAATCGCTATTAAGTCAGCTGATATTTTTTCCTAATGCCCAAAATACCCCCTAATTGTGAAATGCCCAAGAGACCCTCCATTCCAATTTCTCAACCTCGCTTCCAACAATTTCACCGGTACTATTCCGTCGGCGATCAGGCTATTATCGGGGTTGCAGTCTCTATGGCCTAGTTATAACCTCTTCAATGGCTCTTTCCCATCAGAAATCAGCAATTTGGCGAACCTTGAAGTTCAGGACATGTCATGCAATCCGTTCACTGCAGTGAGGATTCCACTAGAGTTCATAAAGTTGAAAAAGTTAAAGCAGAATTTTATGAAGGATACCAATTTGATCGGAGAGATTCCGGTGACAATAGGTGAATTGACGGAGCTGGAATCGTTGGATCTTTCGGAGAATAATTTGAATGGAATGATGCCAAGTGGGTTGCTTCTATTGAAGAATTTAAAAAGTATGAATCTTTATTTTAACCATTTGTCTGGTGAGATACCCAGTACCATAGAAACTTTCAATTTGAGTAGCATCGATATCTCGGGCAACAGATTGATCGGAAGGATATCGGAAGATTTCGGAACGTTACAGAGCTTGACGAGTTTTGATATGTATGAAAACCAATTATCAGGCAAGATTCTGGCGGGTTTAGGCCAAATACGGCGCTGCAAGAAATCCAGCTCTTCCATAACAACTTGACTGGTGTTCTTCATCCCGATTTAGGCCTTTATTCAAAGCTTCAAACTCTTGAGGTCTGCAACAATCAACAACTTGCTGCTTGCAACCTTCAATTCCTGGATTTGAAATCTAGGGTTCCAAATCACATTCAAGAATGAAAACCCTAATCTAAGCCAATCGATTGAATGACGAAGCTCCAGCGAAGAAGATGATGCCATCTACTGAGGAGGCCATCACAGATGGAAGAATTGATGAAGGATTCGATGCTTCAAGGTTCTTCTCCTTCTCCTTCGGTTCAGCGACAAAGGGGAAAGGCTGAATTGTTGAGGAGAAGAATGGGGTTTTCATTAAGGGTCTCTTGGGCATTTCACAATTAAGGGGCTATTTTGGGCATTATAAAATAATATCAGCTGACTTAACAGCGATTTCTAATGGTTGGGGTTGTTAGATAAAATATTTTTCTTGTAGGGGAGGTGAGTGATATTTTCGGAAAGGTGTGGGGTCAAGTTGATATTTCACCATAGTTCAGGGGAGGGGAGTGATATTTACTCTAAAAATAAAATCCTAAAGATCCTAATAGCTTTGAACCCAAATCGATAACTTTGATTCCAAATTGGATCCGGTTCATCTCTATCTGGATACCCATACGGGTCTGGATCGGTCCACTATTGTGCACCAGTATCATCTAATTTGTGGATGAAAATCTTTTATCTTTGCATCATGATGTCATTGCCAAGTGACTGAATTGGGCATGTTAAGTTAAAATAAGGAAATGTTTCGAATTTTCAAGACCTTTCAGTTCCCATTTCCATGGTAAATATTCCTAAAGCCTGCTGCTTCCTGTCCCAAGACTACTTATGCTTTGTGCATATGCACACACCTTTTGGTAGATTTCTATATTTCTAACTTTATATGAACTCATCACTAGAGGCCTTGAAGACAGTGTGTGCACAATATATAAAAAAAAACCTCCAAAAGCAGATCATCTGTACTACATTTCAAAAATTACCGAATATATGATCATAGTCAGGCTAGCCATCACTGAAAGTACTCTCTTAAAAGTCCAGCACTAAAAGTGTCAACATTAAGCGGTGCAACCATAAAGGGAACAGACTAAATGTTCTATTCTTAAGTAACGCAAATGAGCATAAAATTTTCCATAGAAAAAAAAAAATCTGACACTTTCTAAGCGGCTCAAGTCAAACAATCAAAAGCATATCACAAAAACGTAGTTGGAGAACAAGGAAAAAAAGAATAATTTCAAGAAAAATACTTGATAAAGTACTGACTTTAAGAGCATATAGTCTGTACAAGGCAGCTTTAAGAATCGCAGGGAACAAAGCAGAACAAAGCATATTAAGGAAAATAAAGCCAAAAGAAAGGGGAGGGGGAAGAAATGCCTTGGCTGTAGTATGTGATAATCAAATGCAGAGATCATTTACTGTAGTAGGTGATAACTAACTGCAGAGATCATTTACTAACATCAGTTATTTTCCCCTCTCTGCTACTGATTACTTGAACCAGATAACCTTCCTCCCCGCTATTCTCAGTCAATTGAAAGCATCCAACGACGATACTATCACTTCGCACCCACTTGAGTGAATCCACTGATGCAATTTCGAAGAAACAATGTAGTATTAAAAGTTAGTAACACGAGAGTATCAAACACTGAACATACATAAATCTTTAGCTTGAAAAGTGAAGAAAACTTAAGTTAAATAAAAGGCTCAATAATGAACATCGACATATACCAAGCAACTACAGGAGTATCATCAAATTTTTTCGAAGAAAAAATAAGAATAATAATTAAGACATACCAATAGCTTTGTACATGACAAACTACAATAGAAATTTTGTGACCCAAACAACCAATAAACATGTGATGTAGGCAACTGATGATGTTTTCTTTTACCAGTTTTTTCTTCAATCAGAAACAACGAGAGGAAGAGAAGGGAGAAATGCAAGCACCAGGACAAAAGGAAAAATTCCTAACAGCCCACACAGGACCAATGAGCAATACCCCCCACCCCACCTCCCC
>NC_056570.1:26340889-26451781 GCF_013358625.1 Macadamia integrifolia | reverse complement strand
CCCCCCAAAAGGAAAAAAAAAAAAGGGAAGAAGAAGAAGGAAAGAAACAAACAAACAGACGGTGTGGAAGCTCCAGTGAGTGCAAGAATACATTGAATGTGAGTAATGCACTCCATTGAAGTTGCCAAAGGTGGGGTTTTTCCAAGGGGAGATGACCCAAGCAATTCAACCCTAGTTCTGGTGCACAAGAGGACTTTGGTATATTGTTGTTTGTTGAAATTGGGAGCTTACCTGGATGACCATCCATGTGTTTGGGAAGCCTTCAACAGTACTGAGCATTGTGGATATTAGAGTGGCATGGATGATGCAGGGTTGGGCGTGCACAGTCCAGTAGACCTGACCATCTTGGCCGCAAAGTGGATGTGCACACGACTGGTCGTATGGCAGCAACAATGTGTGTGCGGGAGAATGGTAAATTTGGGATTGCCCCAGCCAGTCAGTAAATGACAACAGTAAGAAATAGTAAGGGAAACATCAAGGGAGATGAAAAGGAATACCAATCAGTACATGTGCCAGCGAATACCAAGGGCAGTGCCATTAGTAGGAAGCGTGATAGTGCACCAAATTTAGGAGAATATTTTGGGACCTCGATTCACCCCCCCCCAAGTGTCAACCTAGGAACAACAAAGAGAAACTAATCACAAGAAGTCTTGATGGGGTTTCTAATCTCCTATAGAGTTGATATAATAGAATAGTAGAATTTATATACAACCAGTACCTCAAATTTCTATGAGATCAAGAAACAAACAGGACACAAGAAAAAACAATATGCAGGACTTGTCAAAACTTTATCCAGATTAGAGATGTTTTTATTCGAACAAAAGAGAAATAAGAGACAAATAGGCAAATTGATAGTAAGAAGTAATATACCTTTTATTCTGCATTTTGGATCAGGATCACTATTCCATGACTTGAATGACAATGACATGCAGAACTGTTCTACAAATTTGGATGACAGGATGCTTAAGTTACTGTTTCTTGCAACAGCAACATATTTGCCTTTGACACTCCAATCAACTGAGAAACAGGAAAATGTTTAAATTAGCCATAATCATAATTAAGAGATGGAATACAGAAACAAAGTGCCATGTGCAATGAAAGGGGAAAAAAAGCATTATTAATCAATGAAATAAGCCAAATAAATAAACAGAAAGCCCGTGCAGGTCACTATTCAACTATGACACTTCAAGAAAAGAAAAAAAAAAAAGATAAGGCTATGATCCTAGAAGAGGGGATTCATCGTGGCATAGGCTGAGAGAAAGGGGTGCACTATAGTTGTCTAATAAATAATTTCAAAAAGAAATCCAAGAAATTAAAGGGAACTGGCACTAGACCCAAGATACACAAACTCTTCAGTAATGGAGTGCCATCGATGCCCAGTGCAAACAAAATTCTCTTTTTCTTTTCTATTTTTAAATGAATAACACTATAAAGGGCGTACCAATGCACGAGGATCCCACCACTGAGGGGTCTGGGGAGGGTCATAATGTATGCAGCCTCACCCCCACATCGCTAAGAGCCTAAGAGGGCAATTTCCCGACTTGAACCCATGACCACTAGGTCGCAATGGAGAAACCTTATTATTGTGCCAAGGTCCGCCCTCTTTTAATGAATTAACACTATATCGAACAAACACTAATGATAATAATAATAATGGGAGTCAAGTGATACATAATGGAAGAATAACAATAATGCATACATCAAAAGAAAACCATTCAATAGAAGAAACCTTTGAAAACATCACGTCCTAGTGCAATGTGAACTTACACAACTTGTCTATTAATTGTTTACCCGTGTTTGTCTTTTCCCTCCATATCAAAGAGGAACAATAAAGATCATTACCTCACCAACATAGAAAGCAATTATAAAACCACGGTTCAAGATTTCGATCGATATGAAAAAATTTTGCAAAAACGTTTTCGATTTCGACGAAAGGTGAAACCAAATCCTATACGACTCACCAGGCTTGCCGCTTTCCATCGAACTTCAACGTTTCAGCAAGAATTTGGTCAAATTTTGTGTTTCATTGTTGTTTTGTATGAAATGATACATAAAAGCACTAATAAAGCACTATATCGATTAGGTCGAGATTCATATTGACAATTTCATTCGTTTCAACACTAAGAGGGAGAAAAATTGACAAAACCCTATATTTGATATTTTTTGCCAAATGACCTACATTTTTGGGAGGAAAAACATATTGGGGACTACTACAAGGCATCTACACTGACCATTTTCCAGATTTGAGCAAGACTTGTGCAAGATTCCAATTTGGAAGGATACCCTTTGATGTAGGTCGATGGAGGAAGGAGACCAGCAACAACAGCCAGTCCCGAAGCCCATTGAGCCATCCCATCCTTGGGCGTCATATGGGCCAGCAATGGACCATCGTTGCTGGCATTAAATCCCCTTGTGGTTTGGGTCTTAGGCCCAACGAATGGACCGGGTTTAGGACAATTAACGGACCTCTTTAAGTGATTTCTGTTGCTTCATTATTGCTGTTGGATTGGTCATAACGGCTACCAAGCGACCAACCAAATGGACCTAGTAAAAAACACAAGTAAAAGAAGGACCAACGACAAACCGATCGAAAACTTCTAACCATCACCATATCTCATTCCCAAAAACTTCGACAGAGGATTCTAACAACAGGAACAGAACGAGGTCTTTTGTCCTTTTTACTAAAAATACTATTGATGCTCGTTAGAATTATGTCGTGAGAAACGAGGAGTCCTGCACAAGTCACAGGCTCCTCCCTTGGGTATTCCTAGTCCCATTAGGACTGTCCTGGTCCTATTAAGACCGAGCACAATTAGTCAGTAACTAGTGTTGGTTTCCTATTCTAATTTGTTATGTCCTATTCCTAGTAGAACTTGTAATGACTAGTCTATTTAATGAATGAAGGAGGGCAGCCGCAATCTAATTGACTGGGACTCCCTGTGCTCCACAATCGCAGATCACTCTCCCTCTTTACAATGCTAAAGTCTGCAATTTTCACACTAACTCAGGGTGGGGACTTAAGCCACTTTGATCTCATAGATGTTTGGAGTCCGTTAAATGAGGTCAAAAAAATACTCTTACACCCAACAACATGAGACAATTTGCACTCCTTCGTTAGACTAGCTAAACAACTCCTCAAATACAAATAAAAACTCCTCAGGGTTGAGTCTGACCCGGACTGTCAAGGCCCCTAGACAAAGGACAGCTAGAATTGTATTTGCATCATGCACCATGTAGAGACCCCCAGATTCTGACTTCGTAATCGACAATTGACAACAGAAAGAACTTTCGAAATGAAGGGGACTAAACAGGGACGGAGGTGATGCAGCTTAATTTCCTTTCATACCAATATGGCATGCAACTTCATCTAAATAAAAAACTGAATCTGGATCTTCCCCAGAATTCAATCGGCCACTCATCTGGAATATGTCACCTACTCTGATCTGGCCTGGCTGATGAAAGATCTCGTTTTTATGACCATCTTTCTTAAGCCAAAAGAGGAGCTTAGATCTCATAGGGCTCATTGTGTGGGAATCTTTTAATCAGTTTCCATTTTGGCAAGTAAGTACAAGACATAATTTCGTAAATAGTTTCTACTTCTACGCAACTCAAAGGAGGGAACCATATTTGGGTAGTTTCCAATTTAAAGGTGTAGAAACCCCCCCCCCCAAAAAAAAGCGGAAATACAAACAAAGAATTACACAGTGCAAGGTTTACATCGTTCGGCAAGATTTCCTTCATCCACAGTGTGATAAGATATGCTTCATCATAAATAGAGAATAGGGTTACATCCACTCTATTGATGTACGATGTCTTGTATTCCGTCACAGTTTAATCCAGGGAGTACTGGAGCAGTACCTCGACAGGCAGAACGATAGTGAATCTATACGCATTGCTTGTTCTTGTTTTTCCATTATCTTCTGCATCGTTTTAGGGTTACATTACTATCACGATGGCAGGGAAGGGATCGAATGTCAAGTATGATATCAAACGGTTCAATGGGAAGAACAATTTCACTCTCTAATGTCAAAGGATGAAGGATCTTCTGATACAACAGGGTTTGGCAAAAACATTGTTGGGGAAGTCGAATAAAACCTGCAAAAATTACTGGCGAAGATTGGGAAGAGGTGGAGAAAAAGGCGATAAGTGATATTCGATTAAATCTTTCTGATGATGCCCTACAATATATTGTAGGTATCAAATCTGCATTGCAGTTATGGGCGAAACTTGAAAGCATCTACATGACGAAGTTCTTAACGAACAAGTTGTTCGTGAAGAAGCAATTGTATTCTCTACAGATAGAGGAAGGTACAGATCTATTAGAGCATCTTAACATGTTCAATCAGATCGTAAGTAAACTTGCAAACCTAGAGGTTAAGATCGAGGATGAAGACAATGCATTACTGTTGTTGTCGTCGCTCTCAAAATCATATGATCACCTGGTAACGACTCTCTTGTACAGGAAGGAGACCCTTGAGATGAATGAAGTCGCGGCTGCCCTCATGTCCAATGATACAAGGAAGAATGCCAGTAGTACGAAATCTCAAAGAGAAAGTCTTTTTGGAGGTGACAAGGAGCAGAAAAGAGGGAGATCAAATCAGAAGGGATCTGAGAAGAGTCGATCGAAATCAAAAGGGGCAAAAACAAAGGTCTCTTGTTATTATTGCAAAAAGGAAGGTCATCTAAAGAGAGAGTGCTTGAAGAGGAAGGCGGACTTGAAAAAGAAAGGTGTAGATAAGGTATCTGAGGAAGCTAGCATAGTTGATAGTTCAGATGGAGATGATGGAGATGTATTCCCTATCATCAGGTAAGAATCAACCTTCTGATTCTTGGATTTTAGATTCTGGATGTTCATATCACATGTGTCCACATAAGGATTGGTTTGATACATATCAACCATATAATGGTGGGTCTGTCCTAATGGGAAATGATGTTGCATGCAAGATCATTGGGATAGGCATAATCAAAATTAAGATGTTTGATGGGATAGTAAGAACTTTAGCAAATGTGAGACATGTACCAGAATTAAGGAAAAACTTAGTATATTTGGGGGCACTTGACACAAATGGTTGCAAGTACATAACAGAAGGTGGAGTTCTCAAAGTTATTAAGGGTGTTATGGTTGTCATGAAGGGACAGCTAACAGGAAACCTATACAGACTCATAGGGAGTACTGTTATAGGTGGAGCATCTGTGACTACAGATGCAGGATCTGATACACATAATACTTATCTGTGGCATATACGTTTAGGGCATATGGGAGAAAGAGAATTGATTGAGCTTCATAAAAGGAAACTGTTGAAGGGAGTGAAAACTTATAAACTGAACTTCTGCAAGTATTGTGTGGCCGGGAAACAGTGCAAGGTTAGTTTCAAAACTACAAAACATAAGAGTAAAAGGGTGCTTGATTATGTACACAGCGATGTATGGGGTCCTTCAACAACAAAATCTAAAGGTGGGGCAGAATACTTCGTGACCTTTGTTGATGATTACTCAAGGAAAGTCTGGATCTACTTCATGAAACATAAAAGTGAGGTGTTTACTAAATTTAAGGAATGGAAGGCTGAGGTAGAAAGGAACACAGGAAAGAAAATTAAGTACTTGAGAATAGATAATGGAGGGGAGTACACATACAAGCCGTTTCTAGAATTGTGTAAAGCTGAAGGGATTACACGTCACTTCACGGTTCCAAAGACACCACAACAAAATGGTGCAGCTAAAAGGATGAACATAACACTTCTAGAAAGAGCTCGGAATATGAGGTTGAATGCAGGGTTGAGCAAGAGATTTTGGGCAGAAGTAGTGAATATGGCATGTTACCTCATCAACAGGTCTCCATTAAAAGCGATTGATTGTAAAATTCCCGAAGAGGTATGGACAAGGAAACCAGTAGATTATTCTATTCTAAAAATATTTGGTTGTTCAGCCTATGCACATGTTGAGAGTGAGCAACGTTCCAAGTTAGACTCAAAGTCTAAGTAATGCATCTTTCTTGGTTTTAAGGCGTAAAGGGATTCAAGTTGTGGGATCCAAGTTCACAGAAATTTGTGGTTAGCAGGGACGTTGTGTTTGATGAGTTTCATATGGTGAAGTCAAATTACAATTTACAAGCAGTTGGTAAAAATAAAGAAGGTTCTACTGTGCAGGTGGAGTTAGGTGAGTCAGAAACAAGAGAAAATGAGTCATCCAGTGACTTACCAGGACAACAAGAAGCAGTAGAAATTCCTTATACTGTAGCAAAGGGTAAAGGGAAGCGTTATCCATTTTCCTACCATGATGCTTTGAGTGATACACAATATGATAAATGGATGGCAGCTATAATAGAGGAAATGGAGTCTCTACAGAAGAACAAGACTTGGGAGATTGTGGAAAAACCTAAGGGTATTTCGTAATAAAGAGGCAGTATCTGAGAAGGAGCGTGAAAGGTATAAGACCAGACTTGTAGCCAAGGGCGATGCACAGAAGGAGGGGATAGACTACAATGAAATATTCTCTCCAGTGGTAAAACACACTTCGATCCGGGTATTACTTGCTTTGGTGGCCATGTATGATTTGGTGCTTGAACAACTTGATGTGAAGACTGCATTTCTTCATGGTGACTTGGAAGAAACAGATTTACATGGAGTAGCCTGAAGGTTTCAAGGTGCAGGGAAAGGAAGATCATGTTTGTCTGCTTAAGAGGGCGCTTTATGGTCTTAAGCAATCTCCTATGCAGTGGTACAAGCGTTTTGATTCCCACATGGTGAAGATTGGTTACACAAGAAGTGAGTATGATATTTGTGTTTATTATAAAATGTTAAGTGATAATTCTATTATTTTGTTGATGCTTTATGTTGATGATATGTTCATTGCTGCAAAGAACAAACATGATATAGTCTCTTTGAAGTTTTTGTTGAATGCTGAATTTGAGATGAAGGATCTTAGTGCTGCTAAGAAGATCCTTGGCATGGAAATCCTTAAAAATAAAAATGCAAATAAACTTTGGGTAACTCAGAAGAGGTATATTGAAAAGGTGCTAGAGCGTTTCAATATGGAAAAGGCTAAGCCGGTTAGCACTCCATTAGCTAGCCACTTCAAGTTATCTGAAAGGGAATGCCCTACAGCATATGAGGAGGTGGAGCAGATGTCTCAGGTCCCTTATGCTAATGCAGTTGGGAGTCTCATGTATGCTATGGTTCGTAGCAGGCCGGATTTGTCTCATGCAGTTAGTGTTGTTAGCAAATACATGAGTAATCCAGGGAAGGAGCATTGGAATGCAATTAAGTGGATCTTCAAATATTTGAGCAAAACTAAAGATATATGTGTTATGTTCAGTGGCAAGGGAAGTTCCACAAAATTGGTGGGTTATATTGATTCTGACTATGCTGGTGATTTAGACAAGAGGAGGTCTACTACAGGATATATATTTACATTGGCTAGTGGACCTATATCATGGAAGGCGATGCTTCAGTCTATAGTTGCATTGTCCATTGCCAAGGAAGGAGTCTAGTTGGCTAGACTGATTCGTGAGTTGGGGTTGAAGCAAGGAGGTACAGTGTTACATTGTGACAGTCAGAGTGCCATACATCTTGCAAAGAATCAGGTGTTTCATGCAAGGATAAAGCATATTGATGTGAGATTTCACAAGATCAGGAAGCTTGTGTTAGAAGGCAGTATTCACTTAAGAAAAATTCATACAGATGTTAATCCTGCAGATATGTTTACCAAGCCAGTTACTACAGAGAAGTTCGAGTCCTGTTCGGACTTGATTAATATTACTCATTGTTGAAGATGAGGGATTTGTACCTCTAATGAGGTACAAGGATGAAGATGTCTACAAGTAATCTTTACAGGAGGCTTGACAGAATTCAAGCCAAGGTGGAGATTGTTGGCGTACGATGTCTTGTATTCCGTCACAGTTTAATCCAGGGAGTACTGGTGCAGTGCCTCGACAGGCAAGACAGCGGTCCCGCTAACTGGTTAGCAGGCCGTGGGGGTTGCAAGGGGGCAGGAGGCCCCCTTGCATAGCAAGGGTGTAGGGGGGCAGCCCCCCCTCGAATTTTTTATTTGAGGGCAATTGTGTACTTTCCGGATTAGGGTTTTTCGCTATGTATTTGTCATGAGGGTTTCTTTCTCTGTAATACAAGCAATACTGAGAGGTGTGAGAGACAAGTGCTGTAACCCTATTCTCCATTGATAGTGAAGCAAAATCTCATCTCACCGGGGACGTAGGCAATCTTTCCGAACCTCGTAAATCTGTGTGCATGCTTGTTCTTGTTTTTCCATTATCTTCTGCATTGTTTTAGGGTTACATTTCTACACGCTCGTCCTCAAACCTCTCAGAATACAAAAAATGCATCGCTACAATTCATAGCGAATATATATAGGTGACAATTCATAGTGAATATCTATAGGTGATTTTTGCCAAAATACCCATATAAACGCTAAAAATTAGACCACAAACCTGTGTGACAGAATACAAGACATCGTAACCCCCAACAATTGGATTGCAATTTGTAGTGGATTCTTTCACCATGCAAGAGGTATTTTGGAAGTTTTTAATAAAAAGGGGTTGAACTACAGCCCCTGATGTAGATAAGTCATTTAATGGGCTTATTTTATTGCAAATAAGCCATGGGTTGGGTTATGCATGTGTTGGGCCTTTGATCCCATGGGTTTTCTTTGTAATGGGCCACTTTAATGGGTCTAAAATATGGGTAGAAAGTAGGAAAACGGAATTTAATTCATTAGTTTAGTTAGAGTCCTGTTATGAGTTTATTTCCTTTGTTATTTCAGTTTTCTAGTCAATTTAGGTTTCTCTATTAGTGAATGACTAGTTAGTTACCTACTACATGTTGGAGTTCTAGTCTAGTCTAGTCCTATTTGGAGTCCAACTCCTATTATGTAATGTCTAGTCCTACTTGGACTCTAACTCCTAGTTAGGTCATGACTACTAGTCTGCCCCCTTTATATAGAGGATCTAATGTACTCTAATTGGACAGATTTGAAGAATGATGAATTGAGTTAATGTTTGAGAGCCTTAGGGCTGTGTGTGATTCTCCTTCCCTCCTTTCTTTATGCAATTTCTCCCTCTTTGGTTGAATTTGTGCAATATCTGATTCTGTGATCCCTTCCTTCCCCTTCTATTCGAATTTTTCCCTACCCCTAAGGCTTTCTCAATCAATTGGTATCAGAGCCGAAGGATCCCTTGCTCTACTGAAACGCAACTCCATTCACCTCCCACAGTAGCCGTTCCACCTCCCACGCAACCCCCTTTCTCCCCCTATTCCATCCAAAAAAAAAAAAAAAAAGAACAAAACTGACCGATGGATCTAGATCTTTTATTGGATATCCACCAACAAATGCAACTGATGCGAGAAAAACTCGATGAGATGCAACGACACTGCAAGGACATCAAAGACCTAAACATTGGTCACATCTGATTGTATATACTCTACCCTCAACTATGTGATCTCAGCCTTTGAACAACAGGTAGACGAACCAGAAGATGAATCACCAGTGGTAGAAGATGAGATGACACAGTTGGAAGTTGAAGATCAATTTGTGGAAAACTTTAAATAGGTTGATCTCCTCAACGAACTGATCGATTTTATTTTTTCGAGTCACTACTTCACTTGTGGATGGCAATAATCAGAGATTGAATAGAAAACGAGGGAAGAACCAGCAGCAAAAACGGAAGAAAAATAATAAGAGAACCACCCAGGCTTCACACAGCAAGACGTCAGTCGGACAACTCGTACACCTTGATCAGTGTTAACAACAACACTAGGGTAGAATGCTTGAATGACCAGAGAAGTCAGTCAAGCCTTTATTTATAATAAAGGAGCATAAAACAAAAGGTTAGGAAACTACAAGTTTGCCATCCCCTTTGGCTAACTCTCATTAATTAGAGTCGGTTAGATGAGGAAAGCTCAGTAATGCCCATGTGGCACCCTAACTTACATATTCCAACAATACTCCCCTCAAGTTGGAGCATAGATGTCACACATGCCCAACTTGACTAAACAAGAATGAAACAATTTTCTTCCTAATCCCGTAGTGGACACATCAGCTAATTGAAAAACAGACTTCACAAAAGGAACATAAATAACCCAGCACCTAACTTCTCTTTGATGAAGTGTTTCTCAATCTCCAAGTGCTTGTTACGAACTTACGATCATGATGTACTGGTGACGCAGATCAGAAGCTCTACTCAAGAAGGAATAAGAGGGTCGACCCTATTGGTTGACTAGGTCGACCAGGGCTGCTTCTAATGTGATGGGGTTATTAGTTACTTATTGAGTTTCTATTTTCAATCTTACATTAGTTTCTAATTTCTGTTCTAAGTTAGTTTCTAATTTCACTAGATTACAATTTTCCAGTTTTAGTAACTACATGTTGGTAATTTATTCAGTCAATATTTAGGTTCTTTGAGTTTCTATTCTTTGTAATCTTATACCCCATCATTATAAATAAAGAAGGGCACCATACTGAGGCCCACGATTTATGTTTTCAAAAAAAAAATCTTGTTGCTGTTGTTGGCTTCAATGGATGTTCCTTGTGTTTGATCAAGGATTAGGGATTGGTGTTTGATCCGATCGACACTCTGTGGCGAGAAGTCCGAGTGGATCTTATTCTTTCCTGGTTTTCTTATTGCTGCTGTTATTGTTCTGCATCTTAGGTAAGAAAACTAATCTATTGTTAATTTCATATCTGAGTTTTTCTAGAATTCTCCAAGTATCGACCACCCCTACTGGACTATCTAGCCATCGGATTGACTGCCCCTTTGGATTGAGTGTTCCCCTTGCTGGGAAGGAGGTTTGATCCTGATTTCATACCCATCTGACCAGGGGATTGTCTGGTCTGGTTAATTTTCTGATTCTAGCTGATTGTGTTTCTGTCCAGAATTGAACTCTGGTTTGGTATGTTCTGTCTCTGTGTCGTTGCTACTTAGTATGGCCTATTTTAATACCTTATTTTCTGCTACTGTTTAGTCCTATAGTTGGTGTGATATCTCATTTCTGAAACTCTAAGTTCTGAGTTGAAATTTCTGTTGTACAAAGGGTTGTTCGATTCCTATTTGTGGACTGTTGTGTATTGTCTATTTTTTGGGTGTTTAGTGGTTGTTCTTTTGACTAAAAGTTCCTGCAGTTGGGTTTGGTTTAATTTTTCAAACTTAGTCCTACATTAAGTGGTATCAAAGCATGGCTGAGAACAACACCCCCACCCTAGCTTCTCTTATGGAGATGTTACAGAATATGAGGACTGAGATGAAGGATGATCAGCAAGCCATGAAGAATGAATTGAAGGTTGAACTGAATATAAGGTTGTTGACTGTAGAGACCCCACCACAACAGCCTACCAGTGATTCACGAACAACACCCGAAGTGGAAGTCCCATTGAATGTAGCTGCTCAGTTGGCTAACAGGAGAGCAAACCCTAATCTGAGAGCACCACAGAGGGTTCCTATAGTGCAACCTACTTTTGAATAACCCGCAAGGGGTTACTTTGAGACTGAACGTCCTACATATCATAGGTACTCTGGAGATTCACAGAAAGTCAAACTCGATCTGAAAGAGTTTGATGGTAGACCTGATCCCCAATTGTTCTATGATTGAGTAGTGGCTTTGGATGACTATTTTGACTATTATGAATTGAGGAGCGGAAGATGAAACTAACTCATGCTAAGCTAGTCGAGGCTGCTCGTGATTGGTGCAGAACCTATGAGCATGAGTTGAAGGACCGTGGTAGAGAACCTACTAGTTGGGAGGAGATGAAGCTTAAGTTATCTGACAAATACTTGCCACGCAACTTCAGAGCTCGCATACAAGACCAGCTGAATTCTCTTCGCCAAGGGACTATGTCTGTTGCAGAGTACATGAACAGGTTTGATGCACTTTATTCTCGCACAAGCATAGGGAGAATAAAAGGCAACTATTATCTCGGTTTCGACTAGGATTACGAGCTGAAATCAACAAGGGAATCGGAGTTGTTGATGTGTACTCAATGTGGGATTGCTTTCACAAGGCCCTACGAGCAGAGAAGCTTATAGCACAGCCAGTTAAAAGGTTTGGTTTTCAAGCTGGGGAGGTCAAGAAAAATTTTCCAGCCACGAAACCTAGTAGCTCAACACCCCCAAAGTCCACTTTTCCTCCACGAGCTGATCACAAAGGAAAGGCACACATGACAGGTAGTAATAAGGTACAGTGATTCCATTGCCAAGAGGTATGACATTTTGTTAAGTATTGCCCCTATAAACAAAGGGTTAATGCAATAGCTGAGGTTAAAGACTCCAATGAGGAAGATGAGTCAGCTCTTTACCCCTATCTTTTGGATGATGATGATGATGATGATGGTGGATATGACTATGACATGGAAGACACTAATGAGGATGGCACTCATGGAATAAATATTGTTACTCGCATATTGGTAGCTGAAACCAAATGAGAAGATTGGCGACGTAACTAAATATTCTACAGCCGTATGAAGTCAGGTGAGCATGCTTGTCAGATTATCATTGATAGAGGCAGTTGTGTCAACGTTGTCTCTGAAGCCTTTGTGAAGAAAGCAACCTTGAAATCTGACCCCCATCCTCAGCCTTATAAGGTATCCTTGCTGAATGGTAATGCCTTGGAGGTGAACAGGAGGTGCTCAATTCCTCTAAAACTTTACCGGTATGAAGAGAAAGTTTGGTGTGATGTGATTCCAATGAAACTCACAGATGTACTGCTTGGTCGTCCCTGGATGTATGACAATGATGCCATGGTTGGAGGGAAGAAAAATCTACGTACCTTCATTTGGAAAGGTGTTCCTATAACTTTCTATCCGGTAAATGTGCCGACTGAAATACGATGACGGAGATCCCTAAGATCAAATCAGAAAGACATTGACATTGAGAAGAAGGTAGTAGCTATGCCCACAAAGGAGTTGCTACCTATCCCCCGCCAGCAGTTCTTACACACAAGTCATGAGACTGGAATGGTTATGGCTCTTGTTACTCAGGAAGTCACTCCCCAACCTGAGGTAACACATAGTGCACCTATTAGAGAACTCATATCTGATTTTTCTGACTTAGTCCCTGATGATCTCCCAGATGAGCTACCTCCAATACGAGTCATACAACATGCTATTGATTTGGTACCTAGTTCGGTTCTACCTTACCTTCCCGCTTACAGACTTAGCCCTACTGAACATGCCGAGCTAAAACGACAAGTGGATAGGTTATTACAGAAGGGCTTTATTGAGGAGAGCTTAAGTCCTTGTGCGGTACCAGCTTTACTCACGCCGAAGAAGGATGGTTCTTGGCGTATGTGTGTGGACAGCCGTGCTATCAACAAGATAACAATCAAGTATAGGTTCCCTATACCACGACTAGATGATATGTTCGATATGCTGTCAGAGGCAAAGGTCTTCTCGAAATTAGATCTGAGGAGTGGCTACCATCAAATTCGTATCTATTCTGGAGATGAGTGAAAGACCGCCTTCAAGACCAAGGATGGTTTATATGAATGGAAAGTCATGCCTTTCGGTCTGACGAATGCACTTAGCACCTTCATGAGAGTTATGACACAGGTACTTCGTCCTTTCATTGGTCACTTTGTGGTTGTTTACTTTGATGATATTTTGATATACAGTAAGAACCAAGAAGAGCATATGGATCACTTGAGGCAAGTCTTGAGAGTATTTCGTGCAGAGAAGTTATACATTAATCTCAAGAAGTGTTCCTTCATGCTGCCTAAGGTAGTATTCCTTAGATTTATAGTGTCATCAAAGGGGGTTGAAGCTGATCCGGAGAAGATCAAGAGCATCACTGATTGGCCTACACCTAAGACACTAACAGAAGTCCGTAGCTTCAATGGTTTGGCTTCCTTCTACAGAAGATTTATTCGGAATATCAATGCAGTTATGGCACCCATCACTGAATGTGTGAAGTCAAGTAAAGGGAAGTTTGAATGGACAGCTGCAGCGACCAAAGCCTTCGCTCCTGTGAAGAGGAAGATGACAGAGGCACCCATTCTACGCCTACCAGATTTTGACTGAATATTTGAGGTAGCTATTAATGCTTCACATGTTGGGTTAGGATGAGTGTTAATGCAAGGAGGGCACCCCATCGCTTTCTATAACGAGAAAATAAATGAGGCCAAGAAGCGTTATTCGACATATGATCTGCAGTTGTATGCGGTCGTCTAAGTGCTACGCCATTGGAGACACTACCTTATTGCTAAGGAGTTCATTTTATACACTGATCATGAGGCTTTGAAGCACCTTCACTCACAGAAGTCGATTAGCCACAGGCATGCCAAATGGGTAGCTTACTTGCAGAGGTTCATATTTGCTATGAAGCACAAGACAGGAAAAGAGAACACAGTGGCTGATGCACTTAGTCGGAAAGTGCTCACACTTAACACTTTTTCAGCACATGTTATTAGTATTGATCAGATACGGGGTGAGTATGCATCTGATCCTGATTTTAGCACTGTCTTTGCAAAGTTACAACATGGTGGACAACACCTAAAGTACTCTATGCATGATGGGTACTTATTCTTCGACACACAGCTTTGTATCCCAAACTCTTCCCTATGTCATCACATCATACGGGAGTTACATGAAGGAGGATTAGGAGGATATTTTGGGAAAGATAAGACTCTTGCATAGGTGACTAATCGATATCATTGGCCATGCATTGCAAAGGATGTCGATCATGTGATCAAGAGATGCCGTGTATGTCAGTTGGTAAAAGGGGAAAAACAGAACACAGGTTTATACTCTCCACTACCTGTTCCTCATGCACCATGGCTTGATGTTAACATGGATTTTGTTCTTGGACTACCCCCTACTAGGGAACGATATGATTCTATTATGGTGGTTGTGGATCGTTTCTCTAAGATGGCTAATTTCATACCTTATCGAAAGACTTTTGATGCTTATCAGGTTGCAAAGCTCTACTTCAAGGAGCTAGTGCGACTACATGGGCGGCCAACTAGTATTGTGTCTAACCGTGATGTTAAGTTTATGAGTTATTTTTGAAAGACATTGTGGTTAAAGACAAATACAAAGTTACACTTTACAACTGCATTTCATCCACAGACGGAAGGACAAACAGAGGTGGTGAACCGTAGCTTGAGAAACTTGTTGAGGTGTTTGGTTCGAGACTATGAGAAGATATGGCCTTCCATTCTTAACATTGCAGATTTTTCCTACAACAGTTCAATGAACAGGACAACGGGTCATACTCCTTTTGAGGTCTTGCTTGGAGTTCGGCCTAAGCGGCCTATTGATCTTAGTTAGTATTGAAGCAAATGAGTTCTTATGTCATATCACTGAAGTGCATGCCAACACCCGACGATGTATTGCCTTGAACAATGATGTGTATAAAGCTTCTGCTGATCGTCATCGGCATTATGTGGAGTTCAAACCCAAGGACATGGTGATGATTCGAGTAAATCCTGAACGGTTTCAAACAGGTGTCAATACCAAGTTACATCCATGGAATATGGGTCCCTACAAGGTGCTGAAACATATTGGACCTAATGCTTATGTGCTTGAGTTGCCTGATGACATGACCATAAGCAATGTGTTTAATGTGGCTGATCTTCACCTTTATGTTGGACACCATTCGGATGATGGAGACACGGAACAAATGTTGAGGCTACCCCAACTGAAGCCACCTACTTCTGAAGTTATTGAAGATGCCTTGGATGATAATTACAAGATCTCCCATCGTGGCACTGGTTATCACACTTTTCTTGTCAAGTGGAAAGGCCGTTCCCGTAGTGATTGTACTTGAATTCATGCTAATGATTTCAAGAGACTTGATCCCGACTTATATGAGCGCTACATGTCCCTTGTCCATTCGTCGCAGACGAATTTTTTCAAGCCGGGAGAGTTGACGCAGATCAGAAGGTCTACTCAAGAAAGAATAAGAAGGTCAACACTAGTGGCTGATTGGGTCGACCAGGGCTGCTTCTAATGGCCCACAGCTTGGGCTATAATGGGGTTATCAGTTACTTATTGAGTTTCTAGTTTAGTTTCTATTTTCAGTCTCACATTAGTTTCTAATTTCACTAGATTACAATTTTCCAGTTTTAGTAACTACATGTTGGTAGTTTATTCTGTCAATATTTAGAAGCTTTGAGTTTCTATTCTTTGTAATCTTATACCCCATCATTATAAATAAAGAAGGGCACCATACTAAGGCCCCACGATTTATGTTTTAAAAAAAATTCTTGTGGCTGCAGCGGGCTTCAATGGATGTTCCTTGTATTTGATCAAGGATTAGGGATTGATGTTTGATCCGATCGACACACTACAGCGAGAAGTCCGAGTGGATCTTATTCTTTTCTGGTTTTCTTATTGCTGCTGTTATTGTTCTGCATCTCAGGTAAGAGAACTAATCTATGTTAATTTCAGATCTGAGTTTTTCCAGAATTCTCCAAGTATCGACCACCCCTACTGGACTATCTAGCCATCGGATTGAGTGTTCCCCTTGCTGGGAAGGAGGTTCGATCTTGATTTCATACCCATCAGATCAGGGGATTGTCTGGTCTGGTTAATTTTCTGATTCTGGCCGATTGTGTTTCTGTCCAGAATTGAACTCTGGTTTGGTATGTTCTGTCTCTGTGGTGTTGCTACTAAGTATGGCCTATTTTAATACCCCATTTTCCGCTACTGTTTAGTCCTATAGTTGGTGTGATATCTGATTTCTGAAACTCTTTAAGTTCTGAGTTGAAATTTCTGCTATACAAAGGGCTGTTCGATTCCTATTTCTGGACCACTGTGTTTTGTCTATTTTTTGGGTGTTTAGTGGTTGTTCTTTTGACTGAAAGTTCCTGCAGTTAGGTTTAGTTTGAGTTTTCAAACTCAGTCCCACATTAACTGGGTTGCGATCAATGTTGATAGCGACCTTGTTATCAAAGTGAAGCATCACGGGGAGATGAACAAGAATACCAATATCTTCTAATAAGCTACAAAACCATAACAATTCACAAATTCTTTGTGCCATGGCACAAAATTCTACTTCAGCACTAGATCTAGCTACCACATTTTGCTTCTTGTTGAGCCTAGTGACGAGGTTTCCACCCATGAAGGTACAATAACCTGAGATGGACTTTCTGTCAAGGGAGCCAGTCCAATCAGCATATGTATACGCCACAACTCTGAAGTGGTCAAAAGGGGACAAGAGGAACCATTTTCCTGGAACTGACTTCAAGTATCGCAGGATAAGCAAAGCAGCTTCCATGTGGGAGGAATAAGGATCATGCATAAACTAACTCACCAATGGCCAAACTCACAGCCACAGGCCCACAGAAATATCAGGTCGTGTATGGGAGAGATATATCAGTTTTCCTACCAGCCACTGATAACACCCCTTGTCAACAGGTTCACACTCTTTTTCCTTGAGATGGGTACTAGCTTCAATAGGAGTACCAGAAGGATGACAACCTAATAAAACAGTCTCAAACAACAGAACGAGGATGTACTTCCTCTGGGATAGAAAAATGCCTTCTAAAGACTGAGCAACTTTAATCCCAAGAAAGTACCTTAATCTTCCAATATTCTTTATTTCAAATTCACGGCCAAGAAAGCCCTTGAGATGACCAATCTCAGCACTATCATTTCCTATCATCACAAATGTCATCCATATAGACAATAAGCATGGTAATCTTATCACCAAATCTTTTTTATGAACAGTGTGTGGTCAGCCTTGCTCTCTTTATATTCCACAGAAGTCATTGCCTTGTGAAATCTCCCAAACCATGCTCTAGGTGACTGCTTCACCAATAGAGAGCACACTTCAACTTGCAAACCTTGCCTTGAGTCCCATCACTAGAGACTTCTCCATTGAGCTCTCCATGGATGAAACCATTCTGCACATCAAGTTGTTGCAAATCCCTTCCCAGATTTATAGAACATGAGAGTAATACCCTTACGGTTGTCAGTTTGGCAACTGGAGAAACATCTCCTAGTAGTAGATCTCATATGTTTGAGTGAATCCTTTAGCCACAAGCCTTGATTTGTACCTATCCATTGTGGCATCTATCTTCTGCTTAACCACAAACACCCGCTTACAACCAACTGGTCTTTTCCCACAAGAAGAACCACAAATTCCAATGTAGCATTCTTTTTCAAGGCATCCATTTCTTCCTTCATTGTTGCCTTCCATTTTTCATCTGCAAAAGCTTCCTACAATTCTGGGGGAATACGAACAAAAGAAAGAAAAGACACAAAAGCACGATAGGAGTGAGAAAGGGAATCATGGGATATGGGATGTTGGGTACAAGTTCTAGTGCCTTTCCTAAGAGCAATAGGTTTCTCAAGAGAATAAATTATACCTCATGATGTGTTAGGCTCTGGACCCAGGGATGGAGATGGGATTTGCAAAGGTGTGGTAGTGATGGTGGTAATATGAAGTTGCTTATTTCTGGTGTAGCCCCTACAATAGACCTAAAGGTTTGAATCATCAATTTGCCTCTGAAATTCACTAATGATCTTCTGAACTGGAGTTATCTCCCCCTGAGGTGGCACAATAGTCTCTGACTCTCTATCATACTCTCATCCTGAACAGGAGGACTATCAGAGGATGACATATATACTGGTGGAGCATTATCAGAGGAATGTGGACACACTGGTAGAGCAAATAGGATCGGAGTCACATTTTCACTAACATCAGACTCCCCCTGAAGAGGTGGCAACGAGTAGTAGCCAACGGATTTATGAAACACAACATCCATGGTGACCATAGTACACCTTGTAGAACGGTCGTAATATTTGTATCCCTTCTGTGTTGGAGAGTAACCCAGGAAAATACAGTTAAGGCTTCAGGTTCCAATTTCCCTGGAGTGTGATGATCCCGACATAACATACACACCCAAATATCCGTGGAGGAACCAGAAATGATGAAACCACTTGAAGAACATGTCCGAGAATCTAGAACACGAGTAGGCATGTGATTGATCAGATAATCAGCAGTAAGGACAACATCACTCCAGTACTAAGATTGGAACGTGTTTGGCAAACATCATGACTCTAGCGATTTCAAGCAAATGCTGGTTCTTGCGCTCGGCTACCCCATTCTAAGCTGCGGTGCCAACACAACTTGTTTGATGAACTGTCCCATGGTCAGCAAGATACTGTTGGAATCGACCCTCCATGTACTCCTTGCCTATCACTACGAAGAATCTTCAGAGTGGCATTGTACTGTGTCTGAATCATCTTATGAAACTGTTGAAAACTTAATACTTCACTCTTATGCTGCATGCTATACACCGAGGTAATTCTAGAATGGCAATCGATGAAAGTCACAAACAATCGTTGACTAGAAATAGATGTCCGACGAGCCGAACCCGACACATCAGAGTGAACCAAATGGAAAATAGGACTTCTTATATTTAAAGGAAAATAATTAGAACGAGTCTATTTAGCCAGAGTACAAACTTAAGAAAAAAAATCATCCCTAATACATTGCCGAACTAACTTGGGTAATAAAAAATATGAAGGCTCAAGTGAAGGGTGTCCTAAACAACAAGGAAATTGATGTAGATCAGATGAAACAGAGTGAAGCTAATGAAGTGGTAGAGTGATTGCACTTGTGGAATGACAACCATCATTAAGCAAATAGAGATCACCATGCACCTTACCACATCCAATCGTCTTCCCTATTACCCGAATCTGGAAAAGACAGTTGGGAGGAAAAAATGTGACTTTGCAGTTCAAGTCCCTAGTAAGACTACTGATGGAGAGTGGGTTAGTAGTAAAATTAGGGATATGTAAAACTGAAGATATTTTTATAAAACGAGAACACAAATTAGAAACCTTTCCCCAAGCACTTAGGGAGCCATCTACTACCCGAAATTCATCTCTATCTAAAGTGGAAGAATAGTGGTGAAACAAGCTGGAAGAACCAGTCATATGTTAGTGGCATCAAAGTCAATGATCCAGAGAGTGTAGGCAACCGATGCACAATGACCACCAAACAAAATACCTGAATAAGCAAAATTGGGACCTGAAGGAGTGGTTGAATTGGCAGGATTTGAAACAAATAATGAAGTAGAGATTTATCATGCGCCAGAAAGCCTGGAGTTATTCCTAGGAAAAACCAAAATCAGTGACAGGTGATGTGTCAACAGTCTCAGCATGATTGGCTTTGGTTTTGGATCGACCACGCTTCACCTCAAAATCAGTCGATTTACCATGAAGTCTCCAACAAGTGGCCTTGGTATGGTATGGCTTGTTACAGTGTTCACATTTAACAACTTCCTTGGTGGTATCCCCAGTACGAGATGACCCATCTATAACAGGAGTAGAACCAGTTTCTAGGGCTGATTTTTCAGTAGTGGGAAGATGAAGCATGGTAGTATGACGGCACTCCTCCGTATGAACTAGGGCAAAAGCTTGCTCTAGAGTAGGTTAGAGAGATCTGCTAAGGATCTGGACAAAGATCATATCATAGTCAACATGCAAACCAGCCAAGAAATCCTACACAGTGAATTCAGTGTTTTTGCAACCAGACTCGTGAACCCAATATCCAGTACTCAAGTCGTCTCAAGCAGCATTCTGACAGTCTGAACAGTAAACAGTTCTACAGTGATTGGACCTTGTCTGATCCTGCCTTATACAGATCATTGTAGCCTGCCGGTGGAATTCATGGAATGAACAATCTGACCACAGACCAACCAAGGGCCCAGCAGTCCATGAAGACATTGCTTACTAATTGAATCTCCACAACAATATCAGGAAAGAAAAAGGCAACAACAGCATATTAAAGCATCACCAATCAAAATATAATTTTTTACAACACAAAAGAAGGGAACATATCTAGAAGTGGAGAACAAACCAGCATCAACATTGTCCATTACATCTTTGAAAGGACCCTTGACAAATCCATGATATAGCATTCCCTGATCTGAAAGAACAAGATATGAGTTTTCTGAATTTTTTCTCCACTGAAAGTCCTTGACATTGGTTGAATCTGCAAGTGAATCTGAGAAATATGGTTCTTTCTCCTGCACATATCCAAAGCATGCAATAAATATATTAAAAAAAATGTTCGTAATTGCTAGCAAAAAATACTTACGAAGGGAAGTGGCATACCATCCCAACATAAAAGCAAAATAAGAAAACAAAATACTTGATAGTTGATATCCCATATCCATGTACAACTTGTCGGAGGATGAACTTGGGTGATCATTGTGGTTGTTGTGAGATTTTGAGCGCTTCAGCAATCACAGCTAAATTCAAACCCAGCACGGGCAAAAAAAAAAAAGTCTGAGTCGGTTCAACCCAGGTCCATCTCAATGACGTTAGCAAATAGGCTACGCATGTACGAGCCTTATTTATCAATAACCCTCTCATCTATTTGGGAAGAAAGCTAATAGGTCTTACTTAATTCTAGTCATCACTCACATTATTTATCATTCAATGCACAATGAGGCACAAACGCAATACAAGTACTTAATAAATTACACTAGAAAGCCTCAACCCTTGGCTATAAGTTTGTAGACCCAGAAACAAAGTGTTTGCTCTTAGTACACGTTAATGTTGCTCAATCCCGTTGAGGGGAAGCCGAAATTTCGGCTCCTCCTTGCATTTGAACACAAAATCACTCCATTGTCCACTAATTTGACACATCATCACATTTATTGCCTTGAAGATCACTCCAAGTTAAAGATCTACACATTTCAAGCTTTGGAAAGGTAAACCATTTTCCCCAAAACCTTTTTTTTTTTTTAAATAGTAACATAACTAAATGTTGGATGTGGCTAGATTTTTTACATGTTAGACACTACAGGCAAATTTATGACCTCAAGGAGTCGATTTTTTTTTTTTTATTGGGTTCATAATTTTATTTTTCTGGTTTAAAAAATACATTTTCTATCAACATAAAATGTATTTTTTTATGGTTAGTACAGTTAAACATGTACTCTAAATATTAGTTAATTAAATGTATGTTTTGATCATGGCTTAGATGCATTATTTACTTGTTTTTACTATCATATTATATCTTGTTCTAGCAATATTTTATAAAATCTCCAGAACAGTTCGCCGGTTGCTGCCAAACAAGGGTGCAACTCTAAAACACTGTCATATTCTAATATTTTCGCAAAAGTTCTAAACATATTTATTAACCTTGAGACAAGCTCCCCACCAAGTTTCAGGTCATAATATGGCCGTTTGACCACCGAAACAGTCAACCGACTCCCAAAAAAAATCAACCAACTCGCCGAGATTTAGAACCACCGAAATACCGAAACGAAACGAGATTTCGATCCTTGGATTTAAGTAATCTTAGACTTGTTGGAAAACTGATTTTGTGCTATACCTAATGCAAAAAGTCTCATGAAAAAATAAAATCATTTGACCGTCAAACTTATTATAGAACAAAAACATTTATCTAAATGTTGAATTTTGATGACTTAATGTTGATTTGATGTGCTTAATGTTGATTTTTTATGACTTGATATGGCTTTATGTTGATTTTTTATGATATAATGTATATGTAGCATACTAAATAATGTTAATAAAGAGGAAAAATAAAAACAAATAATAGTTGGTCGCCTTGTTCACCTTAAGGCGAGCGCCTTGTCACCTAAACACTTACTTGGTTCGCCTTAGCACCACGACAACTATGTTACTTAGTGAGATGGATAAGAGACTCCTTGTTCTTAGTGGTGTCTATGGCAAAGAACACTTGACCAAACGAGGGTCAACCAATGACTGGACGGTTCTCGGTTCTTTAAGTGTACTTGAAATAGGAAAATTTAACTATAATAGGGATAAATGTCCCTGATTACTAAAACTCTATCTTAACTTGTTAGACTAGGAGTATTCAAAGTAGAAATAGGAGTTCCATTCTTACAAGACTATATTCTATCCTTAACAACCAAGTAAATAACAGATACATAATGAAATAAAACATTCATACTACACTAATAAAATAAATCGCGTATCCTACCTCCTACCCATAATTTAGACCCACTAAAGTGGCAGATTACAATGAAAAACCATTAGACCAAAAGCCCCATCATATATGATATATAACCCACCAAATATTATTTTTTTATGAAATAAGCACATTTATGTGATTTATCTGCATCAGGGCGGAGTAAACTAGTGAGAGTGGAAAGCAATTAGCATGGAATACATTACATATGAGATGATCAAAACTACACAGAAAAGTTTAAAGAATCAGTATGTGTTAACACAGTTGTACCGTGAGGGTGTCTTCAAACAAACACTAGAGGGAAAAATTAGTACATAGAGTAATTAGAATTAGTACATAGAGTAAGGGTTGAACTTGCTACTCCAAATAAATAGAGCTACACAGTAGACACCATTACCTTGTTGAGAAGTGACTCAACTAAGAAAAAATGAACCACTCCATCAACGGTGACAGCAAGCGTTGAAGAGTCCATAGACAATGCCAAAATGTAAGCCTTTCCAATAGGAACATCTACAACACTAAGGTCTTGGATACATGAACCTCTATCTATCTCCTTTATTTCCTTCGCTGCCTCAATAACGTCTTTGGTCTTTGCAACATAGAACCCTAGAAACACAAAGCCCAAAATTACAATTGCCCATGTGAAACCAATGGGAGATGAAAACCCAAAACGAAGTAGTAAAGAATAAAAATACAGGAAAATTAACCTTCGTTGTGTGCAACGAATATGGCTCCAAATTGTTCGGACACAGCCAAAGGCCTTATTGGAGGACTTTCAGTATCAAAATTGGTATTCTGAAGCTTTATGGGTACAGGTTCTCCAATCCTCTGAAAGATATAATCCACAGTCGCTTCGCTGTTGCCTTCCTCCTCTTCATCTAGCTGAATAGTACAACCTCCCCATTCATCTTTTGACACCGCCATCAGAGTGTATCCTTTGTAGAAATGGACAGTCCTCGATAATGAAATTCAGAGTTTAAGACTATCCAGTCTGAGCCGCGAACTTCAGAATTTAGACAGCCTACAATATCAATGGTGTGTTTCCAGTATTTTCTTAGGAGTCAGGGTCATAGTTATACAGGAACGGCCAAAAAATAGTGTTCCATACACCATTTTTAAAACAGCTCACAAATTTAAACGGACCAGAAAAAAATACAGTCAAACATTTTGTGAAACAACGAATTCAAAAACAGAAAATACAGTTTCTAAATGTTTAGATTTTAAATAGATAAAAAAAATGCGGCAATAGAGATGCACATAATAAATTCACCATTTTTGTTCTAGGAGCTCAAGTCTCAAGTCTCAACTACCTACATTTACAATCAGAGCATCCATTCCAATCTCAAAATCAAGTATACGACACTTCCAAGGAGTTTGTTTGAATTAAACAGATTAAGTAGTAACTAACCAATAATCAATGTTCAAGCTAACAAGCAATAATTTTGAACACTTAGAAATCAACAATGAAAAATCCATGAAAATGTAAATCACGTAAGAAACACTGTGATATAGCATACAGATTTCAAATACACTGAAATTCTAAGACCAGTTTTAAAAGAATCCAAAGGATCCTACATGGTTTGATATTTAATTGAAGTGCATGTTTCTGCTACCACTTTTACAGCAGAATGTAACTACGTACTTAAAATCCTCAAATGCGGGTATAAAGGTCCTCAAGGCTGTAATGGCTTCATCTAATATAACTGGACCTGTATTTTGGGTCATGCTCACTCCACTTACACAACCATAGTTGTTGAAACCAAGCCCACTCCAGCAATAATGGATACTGCAACGAGAGGAAACATAAAGACGAAAAAGAAGACCAAAATTGCAAACATTGGGAAGAGAGAATAGAGGAACACCCCCATCAATTCGGCAGCTAGGATTTGCAATGAAGTTTTAACCTGCAACAGACTTTTTCCCCAGGTATGGAAGAAGTGAAATCCCCTACAGTACTGTAGAACACATAGATCTGCCAGCGATGAGACTCGGATACGATAGAGAGGAGAGGAAGAAGGCGGAACAGCAAGGAGACAAAATGGGTAGAGTCTTTGTCTAGGGAAGGAAGGTCCTTCCTTTCTCTTTCCCCTCCCAAGTCTAAACCTGAAATCCTTTGGATTTATGAAGGGAAAAACTCAACAACAAGTCTCCCAATCGTTTAAGAGTGTAACGAATGCAGAACCTCTTGCAGAATCCATTCAAACATTTGAAAACAAACCAAGAAAAAAAAAAAGAGTTAGAAATGGAGAGAGAGGTTTTCAGACCCTCTCTACTGAAATCAAATATATCATTAATACACGGCACAATCCAAGCAGACCCACTTAAAATCTATATTGAACTATGAACAGCATCATATTAGCAAATAATAATATTTCTGATTATAATGCGCGAAAACAATTAGGGATTAACTCAAGGAGTAGGAGTGTCGGATGTAGGGACAGGTCTTTTGATTTCTGACCTTTTTCCGTTGCGCCGCTAGCTCCGTTGCAGAGTCGACCGTCGGTATCGCGCACGATCACGGTGCTGCTCCACTGCCCCTCACGGATGGAGGAGAGAATCGAGCGACTGAAGCAGAGGGTATGAGGGTTTTGGAAAAAACGGTGGCGAGGAGGGGAAACGGGTTTAAGACAGACATCATATTTCTCATTTAAAAAACAATAATAATAATTTAGCCATCTCCCAGAGAATATGTCACTATTAGAGAGATACCCTTTGCGTAATTCTAAATTATGCTCACACTCTTTCCTGCTAGTTTTTATTACGAAATATACCTTAAATGCTGACATCCATAAATATATATATATATTTTTTATAAATACTAAAATACCCTTATAAAAAACGAAGTACTTAATATACCATCTCTTAATCCCCTAACCCCTCACCACTGAGCCCATCATCTTCATCCCCAAATCAGTTGTGCTCCATCTCTCCTCTTTCAACACATGAACTCTATTTTAACTTATTTTTCCTTTTTTATATATGTATCCTCCCATTGAACAAGCATTCTCATATGTTGGTTGTTCAAAATCGTGACCTTGATGGGTAATTTCTACACTCCTAGTGTGTCAGTTATTGTACATTCATCATGAGGCTTCCATTTCAATCAATATTCACCACAACCTTTTAACGTTTTGCAACAATGCCTTCGACCACCACTAGCATTCCAAAATCCATGGCATATAGTCCTTTCGATGTCAGCCATTGCCGAGGCATCTTATATTTGTACCACTGAGTAGTCCACATCTGGTGTTGTCCACTACAGTAATTATAATTTCATTTCCTTATGTTAATTCGTATAGAACTTGAATCAGATACTGAGCAAGAATAACTTATCCATAAGTCTTACAACTCAGAGGGTTCTTCAAAATTTTATGTTCTATAAGCTCTAATTCCAATACGAGAAATCAAGCTCAAGCTTTGATTTCCTCTCCTCTTGACAATTTGTTCTCTCCTATTAATGCCAATTTAATATCAACAAACTATGGAGAGATGGGGTTGCTTGATCTTTCCTTTATCAAATGGGTCGATGTCAATGTGAACAATTTTTGTTAGTGGGGGTATAGTAGTCGGATAGGGCGAGCTGGTCTACCCAATGTCAGTCAAAGAAGGTAGGGGGCAAGGGGGTTGCTGGTCATAAGGGGTTGCAACCGGCTGGGTTAAAGTTTGATTGTATGCGTGGCGAAGAAGAAGAAGATGATAGATTTTAGGGTCATGTGTTTTAATCCAAATGGTAAAACCACTATTTCAAATCCTCACTTAATAGAGATTAACGGTAAGAAGTGCGAGCGTAATTTGGAATAATGAAGGGATATCTCTTTAATAGTGACATTCTTTTATGGGGTGGCACTGTAAATTTTCCAAAAACAAATGGTACGCAACGGCAACTTTCACGGACGATCGACAGTGGAGGGAGACCCTGAAGCCCTCACCTCAGACCGGCGTTGGTTCTATGCTCGTTCCTCACTCACTATTCGAATCTTCAGCATGACGAGATCCTCAATCCCTGGAGCTGGGCAATGCTCCTCAAATCCATATGCCACACCCCCAATTTATGAATCTGGCAAATTCGACTGACTTTGAAGTTGTTAATCTTCTTCTGGTATTTATCTACCAACTTGAACCCTTTTTCTTTACTTTTCTTGCCATTTGGTCTAAACTTTAAAGCGGATTGATCGAGTATTCGGATGAATCCCTCGACGGCTCGACTGATCCACAGACGTGTGATGGGCCGAGTAGCCTAGCCGCTCTGCAACTTTGTACCTGAAAACAAGTTCCAGTTCTACGAGTGCTTTATCTCTCGACAACGTTTCTGTTTCTGGAAGTCATCAAATTACAACGAGTTTTAGTTCCGGAAATTCCATTTTCTCCCCCCCCCCTTCATGCGAGGCTTATTTTGTTTAGAGTTTTGAATCTATTGTTTTTCTTCCTATGGTCTATGATTCAGACTCAGAGAGTTGAATTTAGATTTAAAACGTCAGGGACATTACATGGGGGAATTTATAAGTTTCTGCTCCTCTATTTTTTCCTTCTGGTTTAGGATTTTCGAGAAGATGGTGAGGGAGATAAAGACAAATTCAAGGATGCGGGACTGTTGGGACGCTTTGAATTTTGTTTGCTGCTTTGAGTTCTGGAGAATGGCAGTGTTTTGGACACTTGCTCTCGTCAGGTCATACTTGGAGTTGTCCTCGAGAGCTTTCTTCTATCGGATACCTCATTTCTACCCGCGTTGTTCTCCGCCTACCCTCACTTCAATTTCCGAAACAAAAGCACCAACCAGGCCCCTCTGCATCATCACGGGCGTATGTCATCCATCACTTAACACTCTGTCCTTACTTTTCTTCTCCCTTACACTTTACATTTTCTTTTGATGCTTCAAGGCTACATCTGGTTTGGGTGCTGCATCTGCCCATGCTCTTTCCCGTGAAGGCTTCTATGTTGTTCTTGGTAATCTTCCTTAACTTTTTTTGCACTTTTTCTGTATTTCTTCTGGTTCAATGGGTTGTTCAATCATTCCCGCCCATAAGCCTTGTATTCTGTATATCTACAAAAATGTGTCCAAGCAATTGATTTTGGAAAATGATTATGCTTTCAAGACCTCGGATTTTCATTCTTCACATCACAGAATTCGACCAGTTTTTTAGGTCCCTAAATTTATGCACAAGATATGGGATCCAGTGTAGGACTTCCTTTGTCAGTGAAGGTTACATCATAGTATTCACCATTCAGTGAAATAATAAGTTAATAGCCTCAACTGCCGTTCGGGCTCTGTTTTCTAGATCGAGTCCGTCTACTATGTAGTTCCGAAGCTAGTTATATTTCCAGGATGCTAGCGTTTGTGTTAGCTTCATCATTAAACAATTAGTATGCATTTACCCATTACCCTCTCATGCATTTGCTGATGGGCTATTTCCACATCCCCAAGTTGGAAGCATTTTCATCTACTGAAAGATCATGGAGTAGAGTTGGAATGGTGAGGGTGCTCAGGTAATGGTGGGATAAGGCAGGTATCTGAGTCAGTATACTAGGAGTGGAACTGTGTAGCTTCTCTTATTTAAGGATCAACCCGCCTCTATGTTAGTTATTTAAGTAGCATAATATGAAAATAAATATAGAGGAGGGACCTTGACACAACGGTAAGGTTGCTCCGTTGATACATAGAGGTCACGGATTCAAGTCAGGAAACAGCCTACCCACAAAGCGGGGTAAGGCTGTGTACATTATGACCCCTCCCCAGACCCTGGAGTGGTGGGAGCCCCGTGCAATGGGTACATCCTTTTTGTAATGTGAAAATGAAAATAAATATAAAAGCTTCTCCTAAATTCTACTTTAAATGGATTTTTGATTGCATGATTAACATCAAGATGTCGACTGAAATCTGACCATCTTTTAGCGGATTCTGATAGAGGTTTGATTCATTTTTTCCACCGTCTATTTATAAACTTAGCTGCTTTGATATTAATAAGGCTGAGTTTGGATGTCTTTCTTTCTTTCTTTTTCTTCTTGTTTTCATTCTATGAAGACTTTTGGATGATTGATCCTTGCATTCTCATTGGCATCAAATTATGCGTGAAGCAGTGTCTTTTATTGTGTGGAATGGTTTATTCCTTTATCGATATCTGATCTAATAACTAAACTTCAATCTTTTATTTGCAGCTGGACGCTCTTCCCATCTGCTATCTAAGGTACAGTTCAAAGCTAAAATTTGTTATTATTTTCCACTAATTCCTTTTCATTTCTTTCTACATAGCTATTCTTCTGGTGGTTTAACAGACTGTCGAAGAGATCAAGAAACAGGATGCTGATGCTCATCTCAAAGCATTTCAGGTTGATCTGTCATGTTTCCAATCAATCATAAATTTCAAAAATGCGTTTGAGCGGTGGCTTTCAAATTCAAATATGCATCCTTCAGTTCAAGTCTTGATCAATAATGCAGGGATATTTGCAACATCATGTAGATTCACAAGTGAAGGCTATGATCAGTAATTATCTCATCTCTTTTCTGTTTTCTTTTCATTATTTTTCTTTCCTAATGCACTGCCAAAACAATCTCACCTTAGTTTCATAAACTTTGGGCAACAACTAATGTATTTAGATGTGGCACCATTTTATATTTTTCCAACTGAGAAACCCTACTTTACTTGATCTTTTATTTATCACCCAACTTACGCTCGAGAGGAAAAGGCTAGAAAATATTGCAAATCTGTTGCATGGTCTCCTAAACTCCCTTTTTGTCCAAAAACGCCTGTAAAAATAATAATATCCCAGCTTTATAAAATGACAAGTTCTGAGACATACTGCAAGTGGCACTCCAATGTAGATAACTGAAGAATGCAAAAATACTAGAACCAGCAACAACTGGAACTCGAAACAGCTGTACACTGAGGGTTTTGGAGCTGCTAGCCTGGAATTTGTTTACCATTGATGCTTATTTTTGACTGTTTTTGGCATTCAAAGGCCATTTTTTTTTTTTTTTATCTACATTGATGACTGAACATCTTTTGTTTTTTGAGTTTGTTCATGATCTAATGTGATAATTCATAATTGGTGCATTTTCTTTTTTGATACTTCTTAGTGGAGACACTTTTTTTTTTTTTTTGGTAGATCTTATTGAGGCATTTTTCTTGCTTCCTACATTTTCTGTATGTGATGGTTGGGTAATATTTTCTTCTAATATTCTTTTCTTTTTTTTCAAAGTTAATCTTTTTTATATAATGATTATGTCATTCATGGGGCCACGGCCTTGTGTTTCAAGGGCTTCAAATGCAGGGAAAAGGCTCTCTGATCCTGACTAAGTATTCTTGGTTTTGGTATGCATCATCCAAGCCTGTTGTTATCATGGACCAACTCAAACCTGATAGCAAGTTAGCAACATTTCTGGATCGTAACCCCCTTTTTTTTTTTATAAAATGATAATCTATGAATAGAACAAAGGAAGACTTGTTAACTCTGACTATGAGTGAGCCCTTACCAAACTTATCCACTGCCAAAATTAGCTTATGACTTTTTGCCTTCTGAAAGTCATGGTCCTGAAGCCCTGCTATACCCTCACTTCAGGGCCTATCGGTGGGTTTTATATGTCACACAAATGACGTTGTGGTTCATGCCTGATCCACTGATCAATGGGGTTGAAACTCTTACGTATGAAATGTACTGATACTTTTCATTACTTGCAAAACATTATGCGGAATAAAAACTATGGGCAAGAGAACCTGTCTGTTTGCGTGGCTACTGAGTCAACGCGCAGGCCAATGGGAAGGCACACAGAAGCAGCTGGGGGGGGTAGCATGGTCTTTTCACGCCCACCTGTGTCCGGACCTAGACACACAAGTGGGCATTACTCTTTTCTCCATAAACTATAGTCAGGTTTGATCCAAGGATTCAAGGTTTTGTGATGCAGGAGCATGATCACCACCGTTGGATGTGTTTTGATCCTCAATTTTGGGCCTTTTATTTGCATTTTTTATCTTGGTTGTAATGTTGTATTGTGTAATAATTTACGCCGGACAGTTCCTAAATTTGTTGATTTTATTTTTTTATTTTTATGGTGTGAGAATTCTTAGCTGAGTGGAGGCTCATCTCTTCTCTCTTCTTCCCTCCCCTAGATATTTGACCTCTCTACTCTCTTCCCCCATCCCAATAATGACTATAATTGGACAATCCCAATGTTAATGCATTAATGACCCACTTCATTTCCAATATAAACCCTTCATGAAAAAATCTGATTCCTTTCCCACTTATGTTTTAAATTTTGAAATGTGGCAGTGAATGACAAGGGTAATCTGGTGAATTCATTCTAGATCCATAACATTTGGGACATAAGAAAGGAAAGCAAGACAGTCATTGTTGGATGGAGGGTGTGTGATGAACACAGACCACTACTAATATAGGTAGGGTCTGAAACCACAGCAAATCAACACAGTTGCGGTTCAGCACATCTCTTTCTTTTTTTTTTTCCCCTGAGAACTATGCCATGAAAAGTAATAATACACCCTTGAAAGAGTTTGTGACTAAGACACCACCAGGACAGAATTAAGAAACCAACAAAGTTAGCCACAATCTGTTGAGGAAGCTTTCCCTGAAGAAAATCAAAAGGTCTAATCATCCCTTTCTTTGTAAAATCATCTGCTTCCCAATTCCCCACTCGGCATCCAAGTGAATGAGAAATTCAGTTGGGCTGCATGAGTTCGAATGAGTCTAATAAAATAGGAGTTTGAATGAAGTCTAATGAGATGGGAGAACATATCTAAAATTTAAAACCTATATATTCACAGAAGAGTTTTTGTTCTCTTGCTTTCGTTTTGTGTTTCCACTGTTTTTACACTATAACCTAAGCAAGTTTGAGTTTTGCTTAAATTTTTTTAATGCCTTATATGCTGTGTTTTTAGTCAGTTATTTGCCTGTATGGTAGCAACCGGGTATCCACTCTCCAGAAAAAGCATTACCTGCTGAGACTTTTTGTTTATGTTCCAGGATGATGGGAACGAATTACATTGGTGCATTTGCTCTGACTAATCTACTGTTACCACTACTCAGAAGCAGCCCTGTTCCTTCCCGGATAGTTAATGTTACATCATTTACCCATCAATGTGGTGAGCATGTTTTTAATAGTTATGCAAAGTTTTAAGTCCATAGTTTTGAGTTAAAATAGCTATTTGATTCCTTGAGCAGATCTTACATTGAATTGCTAAGTCGACCTTGATTTGCCTTGCTTTATAATATAGCAGACCTGCATCTTTTGTGATCTCTGATCTAACTTCTTGACCTCTGGTTCTATGCACACTTGGTGTATGATCAGTTAGGATGTTTTATTTTATTTATTTATTTTTTCGGTCTTCTAATGAAATCAAGCGCTTTATTTTTCTCTATGTTCACAAATCATACTCGACAGCCAAGTTGTAGCCTGCATGAGAGCACTGAAGGGTCATTTAATATAAATTTAATTATGTTAATTTGCTTTTCCTGCAGTGTCTTGTACACAAGTGGATGAGGAAACTCTGGTTGGGAAGTATTTCTCAAGATCAAAGCAATACCGATGTGCTCATATCTATGAATACTCCAAATGTGAGCGGGGTGTGCTAAAAAATATAAAAATAAAATCAATGGTGATTTGTTTATATTCTAATGAGCATTTGTTGTTTTTGATTTACAGTCTGCTTGCTACTGTTCTCTTATGAGCTCCATCGGCAACTGTACTTGAACGATGAATCTCACAAAGTCTCTGTCTTGTACGTATTTTTGAAGTTAGTCTTTTTTTCATAAATCCACAATTTGACTATTTGAAATGAATCAATTGATAATTGTTGTCGAAATCCATTTGGGACACATGTTGAGAAAAAGGAGTTGGGATCTAGAATGTGCCTGTAATCTAGGACATTTTTAGTAAGAGTATCAACCTTCAGATGATGACAGCCATTGATTGGTGAACATGTATCTTAGGTAAATCTTCAACATGATCTTTGATGCTGTATACCAAAGGGAATAGTGGGCACATCATCCTACATGTGCACTGTATGTCCCTATATAATGGTAATTGCGAAATAAATATATAGTGCTCATACTTTTTTTAAAGCTCTGATTTTCTTTAGTTCCTCACTTTTTCTCATATTAGCTCAATAATGTTTGAATTCCTGATAAAACAATTTGTTTAATTTTACAGTGCTGTGGATCCTGGGTTTGTGGAAACTAACATCATGCGGGAGGTTCCATCATATCTATCTCAGCTGGCTCTTATGGTTATAAGACTCCTGGGTCTCCTGCAGTCTCCTGAAAATGGAGTTGAGTCCATTGTTGATGCTACCCTTGCACCGCCAGTAAGTTTTCTTTTCCCTTCATCACTCTTATCTAGTGTTTGGCTTTAATTTGGCTTGTTTTGAATGCATATCTGACATAAGTTATGTTGGGTTAGGCTGAAATTTTAGATCTTAGGTTGGCTTTGATCTGGAAATACCAACTTGACTGTCTTTATTGATTGTACATGGACTAAGGCCTCAGTTATCTGACAAAATGCGGCCCCAACTTGTGTGCTTCACAGAATTATAGATAACCATAGTGAGTCCCAGTGGTTACCTCTACTGCAAGATTATGTGAGTTCGATATGTGTCACTCTTGCTTCTGACTTAAAATGGTCTTATAAACCTAACCTGGCCTGGATACGACATGAGATAGTATCTACTAGATGAGAATTATGATTTGGTTGGGCAGGTTGAGTAGCTATGGGAGGTCTGGTTATGGGTAGACTATTCTGTTTGTGCAGTTGGCACTCAACCTTACCCAGCCTACTGAAGTTGCACCCTTAGTAAGTTGCTTGAGAGTGATCTGCAAAAGGGATCCTATGTTTCTAAGCTGCCGATTGATGCAGATCGATCAGAGGAAGATCATTTACTGGTGGTGGGCTCAGATCGATGGAAGAGAAGGAGAAGAAGGAAGAAAAACAGAAAACCCAATCGTGAGGAGGGGAAAGATGTGAGAGAAGAGAAGAGAGAGGAAAGCATGAGTGAGGGAGGAGAGAGGGAGACAGCAAGAGAGGCAGCAGCCTCGAGATTAACTAAACCACTAATTTTCCATTCCAAAAATGTGGGAGGCAATGCCTCGTGCGACGTATATATAATTGAATGTTTTGGATAAAACAGACTTTAACAACAACAACAACAACAACAAACATAACCTTATCCCAACTGAATGGGGTCGGCTACATGGATCCAATGCTGTAAAATAATAGAAAGTAAAGAAGCATAGAAGATAAGTTAAGAGGAGAAAATATGGGGATAAGTTAAGAGGGTATTGTAGAATATAGATATGCATCATTGAAACATCCCTTATAGAGGGTTAGCAACACGGGTTCTTGTCCTCCACAAAACTCTATCCGAAGTCATACTAGGGTCGAGCCCTACAATTTGCATATCTTTTCGGACCACTTTGTTAATAGTCATCTTAGGTCTGCCCTTACTTTTTCTAGCTCCTTCCCAATAAATCTGGTCACTCTTCCATACTAGGGCCTCCATAGGTCTCCGTTGGACATGGCCATACCACCTCAATCGGCTCTCGCGGAGTTTGTCATGGATCAGTGCAACCCCCACTTCATATCTAATATTCTCATTCCTTACCCTATCTATCCTGGTCTTCCCGCACGTACCTCTCAACATTCTCATTTCAGCTACACTCAGTTTGTTCACATTACTCCATACATCATAGCCGGTCGTATAACTGTTCTGTAAAAATTTTCCTTGAGTTTAATAGGTATTCTTTTGTCATATAGATGCACCTCTCCACTTCATCCACCCCACTTTAATCGTATGAGCAATATCATCCTCTATATCCCCCTCTTTGTCAATGATAGATCCCAAGTATTTAAAACCGTCCCTCCGAGGTAGTTCCTATTCCCCAAGCTTCATCACTCCCTCCCCTCCTCTAGATTGACTAAAGGGGCACATCATATATTCTGTCTTTGTTCTGCTTAACCTAAAACCTTTTGATTCCAAATTTGATCTCCATAGCTCCAGTTTAGTATTAATCCCATCACAGTTTCATCTATCAGCACAATATGATATGCAAACAGCATATACCACGGGACTGAGTCTTGGATATGTCTGGTTAGGTCATCCATAATGAGAGCAAACAGATAGGGGCTTAGAGCAAATCCTTAATGTAACCCAATTGTGATAAGGAATTCATTACATTGCCCGTCTCTTGTTTTCACACTCGTCACTGCTCCCTCATACATGTCCTTAATTATATCCACATAGTTAATCTGACCCCTCTTCTGAAGGACATGCCAAATTAGTTCTCTCGGGACTCTATCGTATGCTTTCTCTAGATCAATAAAGACTATATGTAGATCCTTTTTGTGGGCTCTAAAAACTTCCATAAGCCTCTTTAGGAGATAAATGGCTTTTGTTGTTGATCTCCTGGCATAAAACCGAATTGGTTCTCTGATACCTTGGCTTTTTTTCTTAGGTGGGCTTCAATAACCTTTTCCCATAGCTTCATGGTGTGGCTCATAAGCTTTATGCCCCTATAGTTATTGCAGTTTTGGACATCCCCTTTGTTCTTATAAATCGGAACCATAATGCTTCTCCTCCACTCATTCGGCATAGATTTTGTACTCAAGATTTTGTTAAACAGATTGGTCAACCAAGCCACACCACGTCCTCCCAAACTCTTCCAAACTTTGATTGGGATCTCATCCGGATCTGTCGTTCGCCCTTTATTCATCCTTCGCATCGCCTCTCTAACCTCGATTTTGTGAACTTGCAGGTAAATGTCCATCAAGCTCTTCCAAGGTTCAATCGGTGTCATGTCTACCCCCCTTTACAGCTGGGTTCACCCTATCAGTCACAATACCTCCATTTAGTATGTTACAAAAGTAATCACCCCATCTCTTCATAATGTCCTCATTTTGTATCAGCACTCTACTTTCCTCGTTTTTGATGCATCTAACTTGGTCCAAGTCTCTGCTCAATCTTTCTCTTATTTTAGCTATCCTATAGATCTCTTTTTCTCCCTCCCTTGTATTGAGGTTCTCATATAGATCATCATATTTTTTTGCTCTAGCTTTCCCCACAATCCTCCTAGCCTCATTCCTAGTTGTGTGGTATCTTGTTTTATCCTCAATTTCGTTAGTCTTCTGCCAATAAAAATAAAACAGACTCTTAACAATGGAAAATAAAATAAAACAGAACAGAACCTGACAAGGACTGTTTCATAGTCCTAAGGCCTCAATCCTTGTGTCTCCTCCACCCTTGCTCTTTACCCGTTTCCCCTATTTCCCTTGTACATTTTATGGAGTTTTTACTGTAGTAATTACTTAAGATAAGCTTTCTTATAATGAATAAAATATCTTTCTACATTCAGCTTTTCACTGTGCCCGGTGGCTTTCTTTGCTGATCTTTATGTATATCTTCCAGAATTTCAGTGTCTATCTCATAAATATGCCAAAAGACCTTACTTATATCTAGAGTTTTGACCAGACCGCCCCTTGAGATTTAGTATCAGATACTGTAGGTTGATATCTTGATTTTATCAGGTTTTGACCTGAATATAATGAAGAAAATTAAAGTCCTGGTGGGGTCTCCTTCCCCATCAAGTCTCTGTACATCCTTCTACCCCCCAGTGGGTCCAGGTTGAGCTTGAATAAAGCTGAAGGAGAGGCTTCCAAACATTTATAACGTGCTGAAGACCTAAATATACCATAAAATTAAGTTCTGCTTACCATCAAGTGTTGAGCTTGAACATAGCCATATGAAAATGCTGCTGAAGCTGTATAACCTGTTGTCTAATGGGCAATGGCATGAGATTCAACTACATAATACCATTCCTTAACGATTGTTTACTGCAATCTTCAGTGGTGATATTCTTCAATGACTTCGATTGGCATTAAATTGAACGTACTGATGAAGTTGGACAGTGGGACTAAAACATGATGCATCAATAAGCATATTGGAACGTCTCTGTATAATTTTCTCACTTTTGAGAGAAGATAATGGGATATGTTTGGAATTCTAAAGTAGTTCTGTTGACTGCTTAATTCTTCTTTTCAGGAAGCATCTGGAGAGTACTTTTTTGGAGGAAGAGGAAGGACAGTTAATTCCTCGGAACTTTCTTATGACCCTGAACTTGCAGAAAAACTGTGGACCAGTTCTTATAAGCTGTTTATGAAGTCGCAGCTTGTGTCCAAGGATGTTTCTTGATTAGAACATCAATTAGAATAACATTATTATTGCCAATTACATTCTCTGGGTGGCTTTGTTGAACACTTGAACCACTCTGCTTACAAGTCAGTAAGTTACCAGAATATGTCCAGCTTGATTATAGTGGAAATGGTGAGACTTGGAGTCATGCATCTGACCGCAAGTACTTGCGAAATAGTATTAGTTGAGTTGAGTTTAGTTCCATATTACACTTTTTTATGCATACGTGTTTGTTTATGTTTGTTTTGTACTAGCTTCGTTTTCCAACAAGTTCCACTCACCAGTTGAAGCAGTTCAAACCTCAACCCTAAGGTACAAGCCATTTATTTCTTGATGCGTATGCCAATTGAAGATGAGTATTTATGCACCTAGGGTAGAACAGTTCGAAGTTAAAACTACTCTAATAGGGAGCAGGTCTTTATGGATGGTCACAACCATATGAAATCTGTGAATAAGCATCTACTTGTTCTATGTAGTGATAGGTTGGGTTGGACCGAAATTTTGTAGATGGGCAGACTTAACATCCTTCCATCACATGTCAAGTTTCAATCATGACAGATTTGGATAAAAAGGGGGGAGTGTCTAGACTCTAGACTACCAAAGGGGGATCATTCCCTTGAATGATTCAATGGTCGGGATTGTCACATCAGCTTTCAATGTGGCATAAATATATAATACCTATCCATAAATTCTATATGGTGAGGTCTTCCACCAAACCTATTGTCACTAGTTGCAATCCTCGATCTGAGGCTATGTTTGTTAACCAAGAAAAAAAAAAAAAAAAAAGTGATTGCACAATGATTTTTTGTCTATCTTTCTTTTAAAATTTTATTTTCTTGGTTACTAAACATAGCCTGAATGAACCATGAACAACCCATTTTAGGATCCTCAAGTATCACAACTGTTAATAATGAATTGCCTTCGTTGCCATTCCTTGCCTTGCCAGGAAACGATGTGGATTGCTGAGATAGAGAACTCAACCACGTCTATCTCATATGTCAAATTTAGGTGTGAAACTTCATTAATTATAAGATGAGTGTAGGCCTTCAATCACTTGAACTACCTTTGTCTATCAAAGTCCACGCATATGAAAGTGTGATCTTCAGGTTAACCCAATTCACTGATCGATCTAGCTTCATAATTTTTCCTTGTTCTCATGGAAGATTTTAGAGGAAAAAGCAGCCATTTATATATTAAGGATATGGGATATATGAGGTAAAGGGGGGCTCTCTCTCTGTCTTCTGAAGAGTCGGCATCGCCTGTGGAATGTTGACAGCATATATCATCCATGGCCCCAAGTTCTCCTCTTGGGGTGCCTTGAAAACCGTTTCACCTATAAAACTTTACAAACAAAAGGTATATAGAGCCCTCTTCTCTCTTAATTTCTCTTTCCCCTTTCTTGTCTGTGGAGTACAGAGTCGAGGCTAAGATCAATATCAGGCCCAAGAAAAAGAGAGAGAGAGAGAGAGAGAGAGCGAGAGAGAGAGAAAATGTGTGAGCCGTCGAAGAATAAGAAGGTGATAGTGGTGGGGGTGGACAACAACAAGGAGAGCTTTTATTCGCTGGAATGGACATTGGACAATCTGCTCACCCCTTGTAAATGCAACAAAAATGAGACCCCCTTCAAGCTCATCCTCGTCCACGTTAAGAACTTTGATGGCCCTGGCCTCAGTAATGATTCCCGTACCCACGTTGAGGCCGATCCGAAGAAGAGTACTGCAGCAGCCGTCACCAACTTGGCCATGGACTTCTGCAAGCAAAGATCGGTATACTCCATAAACTATTTTCTTTAATTATTTCTTCTTTTGATGATGATTTGATTCTTGTTTATTAATTTTCGATGCATGTATATAAGTCTTAATTATTTCTTCTTTGGTTGGTTTTCAATGGTGTGGATCTCTCTCTCTCTCTCTCTCTAGATTTCTGACTACGAAGTGGAAGTAATGGAAGGGGACGCTAAGAATAAGCTGTGTGAGGCCGTGGAGAAGCACCATGCTCACTTTCTTGTTGTGGGCAGCCATGGCTATGGTGCCATTAAAAGGTATTTCTTCTTCTTCAACGTATAGATCTGGTTCGAACTTACTTGTATTGATTCTTTCTTCTTCTTCGATCTTCAGGGCTATCCTTGGGAGTGTGAGCGACTATTGTGCGCATCGTGCTCGTTGCAGCGTATTGATAGTGAAGAAACCCAAGAACAAGAACTGATCGATGTGATGTGATATCGCATCTCTCAATCCGTATTCTTGACAATTAGAATTCCAACTAATGATACACATTAATTCTAACATGAGTGGATGTAATATATGTGTGAGTGTTTGAATGACATCTCTTGATGTTTATTTTGATTTTGATTTTTTTTTTTTTTTGTAAAACTTGTATTTTAAATTTAACATTTAATTTTTGTTTACTTTTTTATTTATTTTTGTTACCAAAATGTTTTTTTAATGGGACATTAAAGAGTTTTAAAAAATATCTCATAATTCAAATATCATTTTTTTTATAAGAAAAAAACATATCGTTGGCATTTAAAAAAAAAATGTCATTGTTGTACACAATTTTTTTTGAATACTCGAAGGACACAATTAATTATCTTATATATGTTATGCAACATTAAAATGATAATATTTCTATTAAGTGCATGTGATCAAGGTGGGTTTATCAAATTTTTTTTCTTCTCCAACTTTGGGTAACATTTCTATTAATTAACCAATGCATGTGATCCAGATGGGTAAAAAAATATTCTTCAACTTTCATGTCATTAATATTCAACCAACATCCAGGTTTGGGATGAGAGAGGTTTCCTTCGTCTTATTTATTTATTTATCTTTTGAAGTCTAAGTATTTAATCAAGGGAATGAAGGATCATCATTATGGGAGAAATGGATCCGTTGCACATGTACTGTGTGGAAACTTTTCCCTAACATTAAAAATTACTAGGCCTTTTTTTTTTTTTTTTTCTTTATACCCAAATCCTTCTTCAAGTGATATATTATACATTATATATCATATATTATAGGTAAAAATTTTGTATAGGGAGTGTGGCCCATGTGCCTAAACACATGGGGTGAAATGACCTGTCCGTCCCCCATAAAAGGAAAATGACTCTTCTATAGATGCTTCCTCGTGTATTTCTATTGGTCTTCGTGCAAGCACAAGAACCGCACTCCTTCACAACAAACATTTCCCTATAAATTATTAATATTTTTATCAATTATATTTACATGTAAAATGAATATGAAATTTTCACAAAGAAATATATATATATATATATATATATGATCTCAAATTTGGATCTGACTCACTTCTACAAATGGAAGCCGAAATAAATTGAGGAGATATAGAGAAGAGTTTTCGAATTTGGGAAATAAGAGGCAATTTGAGGGGTGGGGAGTAAAGGATGGGGCAAGGAGTGCCTTGTGGCACAATGTGAGGTAAAGATAGACACTCTACCGACAATGCACCAACCAATTGAGCAAGTAACATGTCTTTACTAAATTTAGTATGAATTTATTGTATGTGATGTATAGTTCTACATTTACATGTTTAGTTTATTTGATTATAATTTTTATTTTTTTAAAATATTTTTTAAGGGAAAAGGAAGGGTGCATTAGCATCTTACATTGAAACCAATTGGGTTTTATATGATGGAGGAGGAGAGAGAGTGTGAGAATATGCGTAGTACCAGCTGTATACATTTTTTTCCTATTTATTTTGGATCGATTTATTGGTGATTGTTTCGAAGAATTGAATCGGAATCGTTAAGACCACATTCCGGTCCGGGTTCCGGTCCCTATTCCGTGTTTTAAAACCTCGGCCTCCTCATCTTCTTCTTCTCCAAGGCCTCCCAAGACCCTTTCAAGGTTTAAGCCTTGGACATACCAATCCCACCATCACCCACCAACGGGCAACGGCGCCTCTCCGTAGAAGAGAGCATGGAGGGGAGACACGGCGTGATGGAGGTGTCCAAGGGATTGCCTCCACCCAATCCTATAGCGCAGCTGCAGGCTCGCTACAAAGATCTGGAAGTGGGTTTCCGTGCGTGGCTCGCCAAGCAGTCGTTGCCTGTCGAGGCCGCCGTTGTCACCGTAACCAGCGCTGCTCAAGGTGCCGCCATCGGTGCCTTCATGGGCACTCTCACCAACGACGTCTCCTCCAACTTCCCTACCCCTCCTCAAGCTGCTCTCAACCCTGATGCCATGGCTTCTCTTAAGCAAGCCCAGGTCATTGTTCATCCCTTTTCTCTCTCTCTTCTCTTTGCAAAATTCCCGAGTGTGGTGATTTTATAATATGATGATTTTATTTTGACCCATGTCCCTTGGAACTTGAAGGGATTGACTAGATTAACTTAAATGTGGCATTTAAATTTTATCTTCTTGGTTGTAAATTGTATTCGAAGTCGTTCAGATTAGTGGTTTCCTCAACGATATTTTTTGTCCGAAGAATATAATTTTCCCTTGTCATTTTGGATAAGAATGGAGCTATTTTAAGTTCACTATCTAAGCTGGCCTACTTTGCTTCTATTGCTATGTGGATGTCCTGTCAAAACAATATCGAGGTGACCAAAACCTTTCAATTAATGTAAGCTAAGAAAGGATTTTGGGAGGGATGGTTTCTCTTTATATTTCTTACGATTTCCAGTTTTTGGTTCAACTCTATAAACTCCTTTTCTGCTGCTCCCTTTACAGAGTCAACATGTTAAATGATGCTTCCTTCTTTGAACCCCTACTATCTTATTTTACTCCTGTTGGCACTTGATCGTTTGACACCCATAAAGAGGAATGATGTTAAACTTTGGTTATCCTCAACCCTTTTGAACTCAAATTACCCAATACCTTACTTTGATCACAGGCACTCTCTGGGGGTCCCTTTGTGCAAGCCCGAAACTTTGCTGTTATGACAGGAGTCAATGCTGGTATATCTTGTGTCATGAAGAGAATTAGAGGGAAAGAGGACGTCCAAACTAGGTAAGTCAACATTAATCCTTCTGGTTTGGCACTTTTCCCATCCCTTTATCATGGGAGCTTGGATTATTTAGATTCTTTTCTTTACCATTTCGACAGACCTTAATTAGTATTTGCTCCATGTCACCAATTGCACATTTTTGGATGGCGTGATGGGGTGCATTTTTATTTATTTATTAAAGTGGATAAAAATGACCCAACTTTTTTTTCCACTGGCCTTTTTTCAAAAAATCTTTCGCTGGCCTTATGCAAAATCTATTCCGAAATCTAATATTCCAGATTCTGCTTCATGACATCAGCTCCAAGCAGTCTAGTTTGAAGATAATGAAATCATCTGACCCCATTTAGTTTTAATAAATCTTATTTGAGTTGAGTACTTTTAAGCAGTGTGGGAAGAGCTGGAATGATAGCTAATGTTCCACCTCACGTGACAGTCATGTTCTGAAATTCGCTAGGTGGTTTCAGGATCAGGAGGTCCAATAAGCTGTAGTACTCATAAATCCTATCAAAATGTGGGGTTTCAATATTCAAATGGAAATTCAGTGGAAATTGGTATGCAAGACCAGGATTATTTATGTGCGACACACAGAAATGATCAGAAATTTCACCCCTATGTTGTAGAACAATTTCCCTTGAGCTGAACAGTGTGCGTTTTTCTTTGTGAGTACTTCCAACAACATTCAAGAACCCATTTGAAGGGTTTTGAGTGAATCTTCTATTCTTTGGGGCAATGTGTTGATAATAATGTCGTGCTGTGCAAATAAGTTTTGTAGCTTGTACCATGGAATTACCAGTTTTTTAGGGTACAACTTTGGGAATCTGTCAGGAATATTTGGCCAAATGTTTGCCAGGTGTGTCTTATGTCGGCAGGCATTGGTGGAAAAATGGCTAGGATTTGGTATGAAAGAGGGATGAAAATTGAAGATTAATAGCAATAAATGATTGTTTGAAAATTGAGGCCCAGATCCTCTAATGTCATAAAGGTTGAAAGATGAATTAGCTAGAGGTGGCACTAGACCATGAATCTGTTTCTGGGGCAGCATTCCCCTTTAAGTTGAATTTAGTCAGTTTGCCATATCTCTTTTTAGTTGTTCTACCTTGTGGTTTGCTTGTTTTGGCCTGTCCCTTTGGTGACTGAGAATCTGTTTCAGGCACTGCATTCTCCTTTGAGTTGCGTTTAGTTGATTTATTGTGTCTTTTCTTTCTTTAGTTGTTTTAGCTTTAGTTGGCATGAATCCTTTGGAGGTTGTGCGCTCCCCCAACCAACCCCCCCCCAAAAAAAAAAAAAGAGAAAAGAATCCAGTTATTTATCAAAGAAAATGGAGTGTTGAAGGTAAAAACTAAGGTATTAGTGAGGAAGTTTGCTGTAGGATAAATTTGAAGCATGGTTGGTGGATGTGGTTAGAGTTTGAAGGATAGGATAGTCAATGAACAAATAGTACTATGGATTGCTTATGAACAGTGCCCAAAATGGTATCTCTTGATTAAAGCACTAGGCTTTCAGAAATAAGAATATGGAAAATGAAGGAAGGTAACAACAGAAAAACAACCGATAGTAACAGTAAAGTATGTAAATTGCAGAAAATTAGGAACAAGATGAAGAAGCAACTCTCTGTATACTATGATTGTACTAGTTGTTGTTGAATTTTCAAGGTACTAATATAATATTCATTATCCACATGCTTGCAGAGACTTGCAACAGAAAATATAAAGTATCTGCTGAGATACAATTGCCCTATTGCCCTCTTTTGTAAACCATATCCCTACTAGTTTTGGACTTATATATTTATTTCTAGAACTATCTATTGTTACCCACCCTACCCCATTGACATAAGACGGCACTTAAAATGCAATAAAAAAATGGGCATGCCCAGTGCACGAGGCTCCCGCCACTGTGGGGTCTGGAGAGGATCATAATGCACGCAGCCTTTCCCCACTTTGCACAGAGGCTGTTTCCCGACTTGAACCCAGAAGGCCGCAACAACTAGGTCGCAATGGAGCTACCTTACCCTCTAAAAAATTATGAACCCAACTAAAAACTTAATTACCTAGGACCATAACTAACAAGGCCAACAGGACCATGACCATCTATCGAAAAAGTTCTAAAAATGTCCTTATGGAAAAATTTAGAAGATAAACATTTTTTTTTTTTATGAATCAACCAGACCTGTCACCACTACATTGCAACTCCTCTTTGACATGATGTAGTCATCTGAACCCTCAAGGAGCCCCAACTTGAAGAATCGGAGCAGTTGATATCCTGGTTATACTACTGGGCTTTGTGTGCAATGGATGATGCTTTCTGTTGTAGCCAGGTGGCACCTTAGCTTTATGGAAATTTGTTGTTAGTTTAAAATATTGTTGGAATGAGTTTAAGTTTTACCTTATGGTCATGTATTCATATAACTTCTAAGGATTATTCTTGCAGCATGGTGGCTGCTTTTGGTTCGGGGGCCATGTTTTCACTGGTTAGTGGCATTGGGGGCCCAAATCAAGCAGCCAATGCGGTTACCTCAGGACTTTTCTTTGCGCTGGTTCAGGGTGGTCTTTTCAAGGTGAGTATTGTGGGAAAGAAGTTTATAATTTCTGGAATGGCTTCTTTGGCTTTATGCTTCTTCACTTTCAGATCTATATGTTACCACTCATTGCATCCAATCCATTTAACTCTGTGATTCCATATGACTTGTATACTCGTTGGTATTCATGGGTTTTATGGGGATAAGGAAATTTACTTAAAATAATAGAAAGAGAAAATGAAGTGATCCATAATTTACAGGCCACTGCACCAGCTTGATGTGGGCCATTGGAAACTTCGAAGGATACATTAAGAAAGACAACACTCTAGTAGAAGCATAGGAATACCCAGCATAGTTGCACAATCTAGAGTACATATATCTATGCTAAAATCTAGCATTCAGTACTGAAATCATATTATTTTACTTCTGAAACATGGGGTGGGCTTGACCTCAACCACCTGAACTCCTGACCTTTAGTTTGAGTTGCTGGAGATTTCTGCCCCATAAGCCCCAATCAAGCAAAATCAACAGAAATGAATCAGTTCTGGTCATAGTTGTCAAGGCATCGCCTAGGTTCCGCGTTGGCAATAAGGTATTTTTCCTGCACTTGACTCTGCTATTTGGTCCCTAGCAACCTGATGCTGCTGTTTGGTCCTCCTACAGCCTTATGCTACTTGGTTTGTAGTAACCTATACTGCACTTTTGCCTGGTTCGCAGCAACCTATGTTGCAATTTTATCTGTGCCATCTATTTAGGGCTCATAAGTGCATTGATATTTGCACTTCTATCTGTCTTTGTGAAGCTTGCTACTTGCCTTCCTTGAGTAAGGCTTATGATGTAACTGTTGCATGCTGCATTTTTATCTGTCTTCTTTGTGAAGATTGTCACTTACTACTAGCCTTTTTTGAGAAGGGCTTATGATGTTGCTGCTATGATCAAGGATTAAAGTATTGGTCGCCCTATCGGTCGGCTAAATTTAAGATATGTATCGGAGGGTATCGTATTGGTATTGGAGATGCTTTATACCATGACTATGATATTTTGGATTGCAGATGGTGTTGGTGTTGTCTACTGCTTATTTTGTTCTTTGCTGGTTGGATTTATTCGACACGAAAATTTTCTCTACTATTGCTGCTGCTGATTGGTTTGCTTGAGTTGATATTGCTACCAAAATAAAGTTCTTTGTGCTCACCGGCGTCTACGACTGCTATGTGCTCAAGACTTGTGCTGTTTTTAGGCTGCGTTTGGTAGTCATTCAGTTCCAGAAACGACGTTTCGTGTCAAAAACAGAATTTTCAGTTTCTGTGTCAAAATGCCCTTTAAAAAAAAAAAAAAGGTGTTTGGTGAACCTGTTTCAGGAACAATTACTCTAGTTGTTCACTTTTTTGTATTTAGAACGAAACCGAAATGAAAGAACAAGGTTTCGTTGTTCCATCATTTTGCATTTCTAGCGTTTTTTCCCCTTTTTCGTTCCAAAAAAACCGAAAAACACCAAGTTGACTCCAAACGCTTTATTCCGTTTTTATGTTCTTATGGAACAAAAAAACGTCATAAACGTTTTTCTGAATGACTACCAAACGCAGCCTTAATATCCATTCTTCTTGTTCCAAGCTGAAGCCTTTTGGTATATACACCAGCTTGAGGGGGAGTATTAAGGTATATACATGTATTACAAGGGTATTGTCATCCAATACCCTACGGTTCCATTGGAATTAGGTTTGCTCTTGTTGGTCACGATAGAGTGAGTATCCCTATCGTGATGTGGTTGTGTATGTGGTTGTGTTTCTTTATTTTCCTTAATAGTTTGTAGCTAGGGGTGTGCTTTGAGTACGATTCCTACTTAGAGTTTGTTAGTTGTTAACTGAATATTATAAATAAAGGTGAGCACCACGATAGACAATAGACTGATCCTACGTGTTCAGCACATCCTCTCTCCCACTGTTCTCTTCTCTCTTCACAATCACAAGTACCAGTTTCAGTCCTAGTTTGCAACATTCCCGATTTAGTTTCTCCTTGAAATTGGGTAAATCTCGGTGAATACCTCAACTTATTGTAGGATTGAGGCAACCCAAGAGAGGGGGGTGAATTGGGTATAAAGTAAAACTCACAATTTAATGCACAACTACTCAGGGCAACAATGAATGTTCGAAGAAATGTTGAGGGATAAAGGCTTGACATAGGATTCCAAGAAAGAAAGAGAGAGACAATGAAGCACAATACTTATAGTGGTTCGGCCAACTGCCTACGTCCACTCCCAAGTGATACCACACACTTGGCTTTCCATTAGCGATCTCAATCAGACTTACAATGTTTTTTCCAGGCTCAACACTAACCCAAGTGTTTAAGTTCATTACTCCAATCTAATGGTTTTCCAAGGATGACCACTAACAACTCCAACAACACTCTAAAATTGATGAAATGAATACAAAGGCTACAATAGCCAAACAGAGAAAATAAAGCTCAAGACTATAAACCTCTACACTAGGTGGATAAGCAAGATACAAAGCACACTTCATGACACTCACAAATTGGGGCACTAAAGGATCTTAAATTATATACCATTGAATGCTCTAAAATTGGTTGAAAGGTTAATGAAGGTCTCATATTTATAGCCTTGAAGAACCTTAAAATATAGCCTCGAAAATAGCTCCAACCTGCAGAAATCGCCCCCTCCTGAAACCAAAATGTTTTGCCAAAAGTTCAGTTATTTCGGCAACTTTGAACATTCCATGTTGTATGTTGACAGTCAGTTCATTTCGATTGCTTGTGAACTGGAAATATTTTGATAATTTCAGCTTACTTCCAAACATTGGATATTATTAGTTGTAGTTTCCTAGGTTAGGAGACCAAGGGCCCGTTTGATAACGTTTCTGCTGTTTCTGTTTCAAGAAATGACAGAAACATAAATTTCCGTTTCTGGGAACAGAAACAGAATTTTGGGTGTTTGATAAACCTTGTTTCTTGAAACGTTTATCTGTTTCTTCTTCTACAAATAGGAAACCGACCCCTCCAAACGTTTATCTGTTTCAATATAACCCTCTAGAGTCATCTGTTGATACCAACTCCCCCGGCCTCTTTTATTCTCCTCCAATTTTGGCTGGTAATCTGAGATCGGACGTACCAACCAAAAGCAGTAACTTATCATAACGATGTTTTAAGTCTCCATTTCAATAGCAGAACGATGCAGGTAAAAGGTAGCTGAATTCATGAAATTAATATTAAGCAATTGGGGAAGAAGCAAAACTCAGTCAATAAGGACTCACCCTCTGGCAATGATGACCCCAGTGACGACAAGAATGAGGGTGACATAAGTCAGCCAAGCTTCCCTCTTCACCGTCATGATATAGGCAAACACGGCGGTAAAGAATGGGGTAGTGGCACCAATTGCCTGGTTGAATGACACCAGAAGGTATCGAAGTGAAACATTACTGCTAACTACAGAGGCACAGAAAATGAGTCTGAGAGCAGAGATCTTCAGGAATTGAACACGGGATCAGATAGTCTGCATTGGGACTATCTTCATCCAAGCGATAGCGACATAGCTGAGCAAGGAACACGCAGTCATGTGGCACATGGTGAGGAAGATAGGATACTTGAAGCCATAGTTGCTGAGGAGGTACTTGTTGAGCAACAAAACCCCGCTGTTGGACGAGTACCATGCCGTCACAAGCCCGATCGTGAACAACCGGCTCAAGCCTTTCATCGGAGAATGGGGGTGGGAGGTTAGAGAGGTCAGAATTCTATGCCTAGGGTTTCGCTTTCAAATCTGAAGAGCTTTTAGCCGCCGTAGGAGAGACTTGGTGGAGCCGTCTTCTATCCGCTAAACATGGATTTGTTAGGGGTAGGGTTGGGGCGTACAGTAAAAGGGGGAGGTGGGGAAGAGAAGAGCAGAGATCTGGAATTGGGGAGAAGAATTTGTAATTCCAGAGAGAGAATGAGATCATTGAGCGTTGCCGGTCGGTGAGATGTCGGAGACGGTGGTGATGGTAGTGATGCCAAACTCCGTCTTCAATATCGATTTTTTGTGCCCCATTTTTGTTTCGAGAAACGAGCGAAACAAGTAAAAGTTGTTTCGTCATTCATGTTTCTTGAAGCATAAATTGTTATAAATTTCAATTTATGTTTCAAGAAACAAGTGGAACATAACACTTTTACCAAACGGTATTTATGCCGTTTCTGTGTTTCTGAGAACAAGAAAACACAGAAACACATTTCTGGTTACGTTATCAAACGGACCCCAAGTGTCAATCTTCTGTTATATAAGGGAGTAAAAGTAGTTGGAGTTCCTTTGTGAAAACAAGGGGCAGTATCCTGCTTTGGTCATGGCTGGGCTTATTCCTGCTGTAATCAGTAGGATTCAGAGTTTTGGGCATGTCATTATCTGTTTCTCTCGTTGAAGTATTAATTTTCTTTTCCAGTTTATTTGTGGTAGCTTCATGCACCCCCCCCCTCTCTCTCTCCTCCTCCCTTCCTCCCTTCCTCCACACACCCCAACACCCCATCCCCCAAAAAACTGAATTCTGAGAAAGATTTACTAGTCTTGATCCTTAAGGTTTATCCTTGTTGGAATGACATCCATTGGTGTTCTGCAGGTGGGGCAAAAGTTCTCTCAGCCACCAGTTGAAGATACGTTCTATGCCAGAACAAGAAGCATGTTGACAAGCCTTGGCCTCCAGAATTATGAGAAGAATTTCAAGAAAGGCTTGCTAACAGACAGTACTTTGCCTTTACTCACGGATAGGCATGTAGTAGAATTTTAGTTTATAAATATTTCACCTTATGTTAAATATGGATTGTGCTGAGAGGACCTTCGCTGTGCCTTGATTTTGTATTGTTTTTCCAGTGCTCTTAGAGATGTCAAAATCCCCCCTGGGCCCAGGCTTCTCATTCTCGATCACATTCAGAGGTATGAACACGCCTACACCCGTCTAAAAATGCTCATCCAAAATTATAAAATTTCTTGCATCTGACGTTGTGGATTACTGCTATATGTTTTAGGGACCCAGAGCTGAAAGAGAGGCGATGAGGTTTTAGTTTGCTCAGATGAAATGTTCTATGTTTTTCCGTGAGACTTTTCCCTCTTGTTATAAAGAGATCATGCCAACTTCTGTTTTTCATCTTTCCTAGTAGCCATAATGAGATGAACATGTCTGGAACCTTTCTGAGAATTTGTGATAATAGCTAAAGGTTTTGCCTTTTAGCCGGGTGATTCAATCCGATCCACCACAGTTATAAAAATGCTGCCATAGGGCTCTACTGAATTACTTGTTTTGTATGAAGACTTATTTCTGGTAGAAAGATGATCATGCATGTAAAATTTTATGTGAAAAACATTTTTACATGTAAAGTAAGATGGTAGCGTAAGATATTCTTCAATTTATTAGCCATCTATCTATTTCAATTTATACAGTTTTGTGCGGAACATTAAAAATTCCTCTACGTGAGAGAATGGAAATTCTTGACAGAAATCGATTTGTTCAGGGTGTAAAAAGTTCCTGCTGAAGATAGAAAATGAAAGTATATTTTAAAAGCCATAAAAATTTTCATCTTAAATTAAAAAAATAAATAAATAAATAAGAAAGGGAAAATGGTTCTGTGTGGGTGGTGTGGCCCCTGCACATAGACATATAGGATTCAAAATGATCACCCCACCCTCACTGAAAGGCGTAATGGGAATTATTTACAGGCCTTGTGCAAATATTTTTTTGGTAAGGAAAAAAGGGTGTTCAATGGTAGTGATCATAGTTCCCAAGACAAGTCTTCATACGGCAAACAGTGCTTTCGCGGGACCAATGGGCGATAGTGGATATGTTAAGACTCGAATCCACATTCAGTAGACTTGAGTCGTGATGAGTTGAGGGCATTTTCACCACTAGGCTGCCAACCACATTGGTGGGTCCTATGCAATACAGGAGGGGTTAGGCAGACCCTCCACCCTTTTTTTTTTTTCACAAAGATGAGGCATGATATTATGTGAAATGTATGTAGGAAACTGTGCTTGTATATGTAGTAGTAGGCAAGAATGTAAGATAGGCATAGTGTTTTTCCTTTTTCCTTTTCTTTTCTCTTGAGTGCGTTAAGGGTTCAAACTTGAACTGTTCTCTTATTTTTTCTTTTTGGGGATAAATAGAAGTGTTCTCTTGTCACAAAACAAGGAAGGGAAGGGATTGGTTGGAAAGCTACACAACCAATCGACGCGATGAGATAACGGTTGGTTGGGAGTGCACATTGCTGCACGGTCATCCAAATGAAGCGATCCAATTTAGGAGACTTGGGAGGAAACTGACGAAGGTAGGCATGCAGTGAAACTAATTAACTGCAAGGGAACTTTTACGTACAGTAATACCCATTTATTGAAGACCATTGAATAGTGCTCTCAGTTTCAGTACTACTGGAGCTTGACATGGGCGAATAGAGCCATGGAGCCATGGAGCCCACCTATTGCCGTGCAAAAATTTCTTAATTCTTACCCATGTGGCAGGTCAAATGTAGTTGAAATTTTATTGAAATATAGTTAGACCCCAAGATCCCTATTTAAATGCCTAAACCTATACATGGATGGATGGATGATTTGGATAGGAGGATATGGGTATGATGGATTGATGATCTGCATAGGAGGATATGATTGACTTTCAGTCAATTACATATTTTGAAATCTATTTCTTTTTTTTTTATTTTCTCACTTTGAAAATGTGTTCTTGATTTATAATCTATTTCAAGCATACTTATCAAATACAACCCTAGGCTGCATATTATATGTTATATGCATTTTGAGAATACATTCCATGATTATGAATTCTGAGAGAATCATATCAAAATCACATCAGAAGCAGAATTAGTTTTCCACCCAGGATCTTAATATCTCGACCCAACAGTCCTTGTTTTATTTTTATTTAAAACATAGATCCCATGCGTATGATCTATTCTCCATGTGGCACCGACTATGCATGGAGAAGAAAACTTTTGAAAACTTTTTCCATTAAAAAAAGAAAAAGTAAAAACTACACTTAATTGGAAGTACTCTTCATTGAATTGAAAGCTTTTAATTTCAAGTCCAAAGAGGCGAAGACAAGGAGTTAAAGACACAAGCGAAAGCTAACACAATTTGGAGAAGGAAACAAGGCAAGGGGCTGAAAAGAAAAAGAAAAGCATGGTCGAGGGATGTTTCTTACAAGGCTAGCTGATCAAAAGGGAACCAGCCTGAACAGTGTCACGTACACTATTATGGGGGGCCTTCCTTCCTAACTCTGCAAAGCCTGGGAGTACTTTTACCTTATTTCATAACTCACTCACCTTTGTTTTTGTATGTGTGTGCATGTGTGTGTGGTTAAATACTAAACTGAAACATCGAGTCAGAAGGGGATGACAACACAGAGACCCGAAGCACATCTGTGTTCTTAATCAACAGTAGAAGGAAAAAAGAGTCAGAACACCACACTCACACGTCTGCAATGGCCTTGACAATTTCTTTTTGGGGGAGAGAAACCTAATCTAGAAGAAGGGGTCTGCGGGTTAAGCGAAAGAAAAGTTACCACTTACCACGAATGGTAAAAAAAAGAAAAAATTGAGTTTTATTTATGTACTTAGACTTGCAAAGCAGACTGCACAAGGCAGAGGAGGAAGAGGAGAAATGACGTAAGAAGCAGTGCAATACTGGGGCTGGGGGCCTTTTTTCTGGGGTGGGTGGGTGTATATGTGGGTCCTCTTCCTCCTCCTCCTTGGCTCGTAATTATATCTTGTGGGACAAACTGTAATTAAGCTCCTGCTGATTAATCTCAGCCCCCTCATGAGCTCCAAGCACTTGTAGTATAGCTTGGCTGCCTAATTGGGCCAACTGGCAGGCCAAGAGGAGAGTACTCAAAAAAGAAACACTGAACAAAACCTGAATATATATATATATATTTAATGGGAAAAGGGCAGAGTCTAGAGCAATCTAAGTTCAAAGTAGGTAGCTAGCTAGCTACTCAACTTCCCAATGCTTTAGGACGCAAATTAATAATTAAAGACTAATTAGAACTCACACTTAATTTGGTGATTCGAGGTTAACCTTCCAACCTGTAAAGTCTGGTTTTGTTGACTATTTTGGCTATATATTTTACTTGTATAATCTAGAATGTAGACTTAAGTAGTAAGTGGTAGTGGCGCCGTGGCGGTGCTTTGTTTAAAAGTCTGGTAGGGTAGTAAGTGCTTGAAATTTAGGCCAAGTGGGGGCCGCTGCTAATTAAACAGAGACTAAAAAAGCGTCCCTGGTTCAAGTGGTCATGGCCCACTACTTGATCCCCATTAATTTCAAGGCTGAATGGCGTAGGACCAAGCCGATAGCCAGCTATATAGTACAGGACTACAGGAATGGGGACTCAGTTCCGAGACTCCCGAGTCCCACTTCCCTCCCTTGGTTGAATTGTGGGACCTACAGCCTAAAGGAATCTCCGCCGGCACTATGTCCTCTTAGCTAGGCTAACTCTATTTTCTTATGGAGACTCTTGTATCCTTGCTGGTCTGATCTTCTTGCCCAACAAGTCACCACATTTTTACCTTCTCACTCACTCACTCTGCCTCTTCTGTGCCCCACACCGATACACCCCCACTCCTATAAAAATGCTTCCTTGGATATGGCTGTGGAGGAGTAATCAAACGGGCAAAGTCGATATCGAGTGGGAAGAGAGAAGAAAGGAGTTAAGATCGAGTGGTCGTTGTTGGACTAGATAGAAGTTTTATTAAGAACAACAACAGCAAATGGGGTCTTGTGATGGAGAAGGGGAAGTAGTGAAGCTGTTGGGGTCGTGGGGGAGTTCATACACGCAGAGAGTGCAGGTGGCGCTGAAGCTGAAAGGGGTGGAGTTCGAGTACGTGGAGGAAGACCTGAGCAACAAGAGCTCATCCTTGCTGCTGCTGTACAACCCTGTGTACAAGAAGGTCCCAGTTCTGCTACACCGGCAAAACCCACTTGCCGAGTCCATCGTAATTCTCCAGTACATTGACGAGACCTGGACCCAGACTTACCCCTTGATGCCCCTCGATCCTTACGAGAGGGCCCTTGTGCGTTTCTGGTCTCATTTTTCCGACGACAAGGTGCCCTAATTAATTCTTTCTTTTCTTTCCCCATATTTCTAATCTATGTTAATATATACTTGTGTATATGCGGTCATGCAGCTTGGTCCATCAGTGGGGTCGGTGTTCCAATCAATGGCATCGTTAGCAACCGGCGAAGGTGATCAAGGTGTGGTTGGAGCAGCGGTGGAGGAGATGCGGAAGAACCTTAGGATTGTGGAGGAGGAGATGGAGAAGGGGTGGTTCAGAGGTAGAAGGTTCTTCGGAGGGGATAGTGTGGGAATGTTGGACCTCGTCATTGGGTGTGGATCCCACTGGATATGGGCGTTGGAAGAAGTTGCTGGCCTCAGCCTTGTGGATGACACCACCTTCCCAAGGTTCCACTCTTGGCTTCGGGACTTGGAGCAGCTCCCAGAGTTTACCCAAACCATCCCTCCCGCCGATCAACTGCTAAATATGTTACGCGGCCAAACCCAAAACCCTTCTCATTCTCCTTCTGCTTCTCCATCTCCTTCTTCAACAACTGATGAACAACCTCGACCAGTCAACCTCTTGAATTAACCTCATCGATTAAGTTAAAAGTAGTAGAAGCAGCAGCAGCTAGCTAGCTTGATACTTTAATATTCTGTCTTTTCTCTGTCTCTCTGGCGTCTCACCTTGGTTTGTAGTAAGCAGCTATATATGTAGGTAAGGAGGTTTTTTAATTAGTGACCGTGCATGTGTTTGTGTTTTATGTGTATTTTGGACTATGGTTGTGTTTAGGCTATATAGATATATATATATATATATATATAGCTACTACTATGGATGGAGTTGCTTGTATTGTCATCATGATATGTTCAATGAAATGGCTTTGCTGAGCTCCTGTGTGTGGATGGGTGGATCTTTATAGGGGAGCGTGACAATCAGTTGGAGTGCACTCCATCGTTTTATATCTAGGTGTAGAGTAAACGTACAAACGAGAAATGGAAATCCGAACCCAAATATGCCCCAAGCCAAGCCAAGCCAAGCCATCCCATCCAGCTTATTGATGATTAATGGATCCTGCATGAATATGTAGAAATAAGACTCCAAGCTTACGGCCCAAAAGCTGAAGCCCAAACCAATCAATGTGCTGGTGAATGGTCATGGTCATGGTCATGGTCATGGTCATGGTCATGGTTCACAATGATCGATATATGAGTCCCAAATAACCAATGTACGTGGTATCTCAACGTATAGGGATTATACAGATTGAAACAAGTGGGTAAGATGATTGGGAATTGGAATTGCCTGTGTTAATTTTACGAATTAATTCATGATCAGGAGAAGAAGAATTGAAGGCACATGGAGGCGGCATTAGCTAGAGATCGACCAAGCAGGACAACACATTTCCTTTAACAGTACTAGAGAACAATCCCCTCACAGCCTCACAGTAGGTGGTGATTTGATCACCTTGACATTGGACTTCATTCTCATCATAAAACTACATTAACCCCTTCCTGTGCACAGTCGACGGAAAAAAAAAAAAAAAACTATTCTCTAGCTGGATATGGACCGATGACAGTGATTCCTTTTCTACCTTAAGATGAAGGAAAACTGAGTCGGTACCACTATATATATATATATATATATATGTATATATATGAACTCAATGCCTGATTGGTACCTTAGGACATAAGGTATGGAAAATAATCCTCTGTTTTTTTCATCCCTATTTTTCCTTGTTTTGCTACATGCAGAATACGACACGTGTACAACTTTAAGACCAACGCACCGGATGTAATAATCCTCACCCAACCTTGACCGTTGGATCCTCTGTTGTCCAAGTGTCATGTTCTACAGATAGCAAAACAAGGAAAAACAGGGATAAGAAAAACAGAGGATTTTGATCCTTATAGGATATAGAGATTGATTTTTTTTTTTAATTATTTCTTTCCGAGAAAAAGAAAGGCTGCCCCACCCTTCTGAAATGAAAAATCCCACACTTATTAGATGTTCTCGTGTTCGTGCAGGACACAACCTGACGATGATCCTCCTTCCTTTCTTTTATTATAAAATATGAAATAACATGATGAACATAGTACGTAGTGAGAAAAAACGCTGCCAAAGTTCTATAGTTTACACCAGTGTCTCCTTGTGTCCATCTCCCTCGTTCCTGCTAAGAAATGATATTTCTGCCCAATTGCGAGAGGAGAGAGATAAACATAGTGAGACATTAGCGTTTGCTATGCAATGGGAGAGGGAACTCAATACCTAGATAGTATTAACACCTTTTTATCCCAATCAATATATATATATATATATATATATCATACCATTATATAAAAGCACGAAATGACAAATCTTTTACTTGACAATTTTGTCTTTTCTTATTTACTATCTTTTTATTTCTTAAATTGTTGGTACTTTTTATATTATTTTATTTTTATAATACTTAAATACTCTCTCTCTCTCTCTCTCTCTCTCTCTCTCTCTCTCTCTCTCTCTCTCTCTCTCTCTCTCTCTCTTTCACAGGATTTTGCTCATTATCAACTTTTCTTTTTTTTACTAAAACTCTTCCTCTTCCTCCCACTCTAACACGATTATGTGCACTATCGACTTTCCTTTTTATTTTAATTAAAACTCTTTCTCTCCCTCCCTCCCACACTCACAAGATTTTATCCACCTTCCTTTTTTAAATAAAACTCTTTCTTTCCTCTTCTTTCTAAAACTCTTTCTCTCTTTCCACAATTTCTTTTTACTCACCTATTCTCTCTCTCTCTCTCTCCCCTTTGAACTTCATATCCTCATCATAAACATCATCATCGGCGGCTTGGCTTGGCTTGGCTTGGCTTGGCTTGGGGGCTTCTTCCACACCTGCGGCTACTGGCAACTCATGATCCACCTTATTTTTTGGTAAGCAACATGACTCAAAGGAACCTATGTGTGATTCACTTTGCATAATCACAGGATGCAAATGTTATTGGTGAAATATGTAAATTTTACTATATAGAAGCTTATTCTCTCTCCATTTCCTCACCCAAAAGAACTTATTTTCGTTGAATTGGAAACAGTTTATTGCAATCTGAAATATTTGTTCTATGTCGTTCTCTATTTGAGTCTCTTGCTAACAACTTTTCTCCTCAATGGTTTCTCAGCTTGATGTTTCATGTTGATTTAATTGATGCATAGTCCACCATATTTACTGATAATGTTATATAGCATTCAGTATTGATTTTGATTGCAGCTAATTCATGTTTCATGTTGATCTCTCTCTCTCTCTCTCTCTCTAATATCTTACTTATTCTCTTATTTATCCGTCTCCCTCTCCCTTCAACTCTCTTACGATTCTCTTTTCAGTTCTAAACAAGAGCTTATGTTTTCTCTACTTAAGGATAGTCCAGGTTGAATAAGGACTCAACATGCGCAAAATAGAAACCAAATCTTAATATATATCCTTAACTATTAGGAATCAATTACTAATAAAATTTCTCCTACATCAACTATAACTAAAATTCACAACAGTATAACTAAAATCAACCATTGAAGCCCTTCTACAACAATTGCAATTTTAAAATCACAACTTCAACTTTCACATCCTATTGGACATAAGGAGCTGAGGAGGTAAGAGCTCTCTCTCTCTCTCTCTCTCTCTCACACACACACACACAAACACACACACACACACACCCACACACACACACACACACACACACACACACACAACCTTGACTCTAATTCTTTGGGAAAAACCCACAAATATGCTTGACACAAACTCATAACTAGAACAATTTCAACTTCAAAGAGTTTTCCACTTTCTGCTTATTTTTAGTGTTTTAAAAAAAGAGGGTTCTAATCCTTCACAAGATTAAAATGGAATCAGCCTCTCAAAAAGTAAAAGAATTTAATTTTTCTCAAAAAATATGAGAATGAAAAAGAGAAAGGAAGATCCAAGTCCCAGATTTGACTTGGCCAATCCAATCCCAAATTTTAAAACCATGGTATAGCATCATGATTCATGCAGTAAAACACTAACAATCTTCAAATCTTCTATGTGCATGCTCTCTACACTAATGACTCAACATACACAAAGTTGAACAACATTGAGCTAAAATACACCTCTGGGTGCTTTGAAAACAATTCCCCACTCAATAGTTAGAATTACTAAGTCCATATAGCAACACAAGCTCGCAAAGGAAAATAGTAACAATCTTCTCGATTAACAGAAAAAGACTGTTGCTCAATCATTCCAATCCAAGTAGTGCTTACTATATGTTAAATCATATATTTGGTCTTGGTGATGTGGATTTTGGTATTTTGAAATTGTCTGTATGGTTAAGAATTGAGATTTTCTTTTAAGTATTAAAAAGAAAAACAATTCCCCACTCATATTAGAATTACTAAGGCTTTGGTATGATTTCTATTTGTATTTATTAACTATTTTTTAGAAATTATTTGTGACAATAAATTATGAACCACAAATAGTATTCGTTTGGTTACTATTTATAAGATAGATTATACAATGAGAAAATAGGTTTCAATTTTCACCTTCAGCTTTGAGCTTCGAGCGAGAGAGATAATAGGATTTGGGGTTTTTTATTAGAAAAGTATAAAACATACTGAAGTTACATATTTACTATTGATTTTGAGTAGTTTAGCACAAGTGCTCATTTAAGGTAGTAAAAATCAACATAAATGATTTGTTGTCATAAATCACAAATAGCTTGAGAGCAATTTGTGATTTATTCTAATTTATTATATATAGAAATAAGTGCTATAAATTATACCAAACACTTGTAAAAATAGGAATAAGTCAAATAAATGCAAACAGAATTCAAACCAAAGAGAGACTAGATAGTCCATATAGCAACACAAGCTCACAAAGGAAAACAGTAACAGTCTTCTCGATTAAAAGAAAAGGTTGTTACTCAGTCATTCCAATCCAAGTAGGGCTTACTATATTTTAAATCATATATATATATATATATTCACACGCGAGTAAAAGTTTATACATACAAACACATTCTAAGAAAAATATTCCGCTACATGTGCATTTGCACGTGTGTATATATATATATATATAATTATAGATGGAAGAAATTTTTAGCAATATACAAAAGGAGGTGAAATGATCTCCCCATTCTTATGAATGGTGAAAAACATTGAGTCGTTTGTTGGCACAGGATCATGCTGGCAAGCAAAGAATCGACTTCCACTCCCATAATTATATGTATCAATAAGATTTAGGAAGGAAAGATGAATATGCCTGAGAGTGGAGCCTTAGTTGTTGTGTCCCTAAAACCTAGTAGCTTGTAAGGGCAAAAAAATAAAAAAGCTAAGTAATTAATGCGTGGAATGAGAAAAGAAAGAAAGAAAAAATTTCTTAGAATATGAATCGGAATTGCTAAATGAAATTGAAATAGCAACCAAGGGCTTCGAATGTGAATCGGAATCGAAAATTGAAACCAAAATATCGAAATATCAATGCTCATTGAAAAATTGGAACCATTGAAGAATCATTATTTGGTCATTCGATTTTGATTAGGACTACTAGAGAATTTTTTTAATCTAATTGGTTTGGTTTGAATGGAATAATAAACTGTTTATCAAAAAAAAAAAAAATATTCAAATAATGAACTGAAAAATTAAGGTAAAAGCTGGTCACGCTCATCACAATGTCTACGTCTCTCCTCCTCCTGAAAAATTCACTTTACCCTTCCCATGTCTGAGCCTTTGTATTGATTGAGCTTTAGATCCAAGAAAACTAGAGGCAAGCCTTTCACCCAAAAACACTAATAACCAGAATCAATAACAAAAAAATATTTATTGACACTGATTGATAATCAGTTGTTTTGAAAACTTGAACCGATTAATAATAAATTCACTTTTGGTTTTAGTTAATTACAATCTAAACAGATTTAGAATCGAACTGATAAACTGAAACCAAAATGACTTACATGCACCTTTCGTAGCATGGTTTCAAGTATCGGTCTTGTATTGATTGTATCGAATTGGTATTGACTGATCCCTAACTAATCTGGATCGATTATCCGTGTCTTTTGAGGGGTAAAATAGTAAAAAATCAGTACTATATAAAAAAAAAAGATAGGGGCATAATCGATCGATACCCATCGATCCAATATCGAATTGGTATCCGATATTGATACCAATACCAATACCGATACTGTCTCCTAAATCCTTGCTTCATAGTAAGTAATGGTTGTTCTTGTTCACTAACCTCAATACCTCATCAACAATTCAAAACTCAAAAACAAATAAGGTATGTGCTAATTAATTAGGTGGTTGGTCTACTACAATCATGGATCACTACAGTGGAGAACACGAACAAGCAAAAAATAATAATAATAATAATAATAAACAAGGGCCATGGTAATTAATTAAGTGCTTATTCCATCAACACCACGATCGAACACGACGAATCAAACTTGGAGTTAAAAATGTCCATCACTGAAACTTACCTCTCTCTCTCTCTCTCTCTCTCTCTCTCTCTCTCTCTCTCTCTCTCAAATTAATTAATTAATTAAAAAAAAACATTTATAATTTATGGATAAATTACACGAGGTACCTAATATTTTTGGAGAAATTATATTTAGAATATCTAACATTTCACAGATATTATATTTAAGATACCTTACGTTTTATTATGTACAAAGTAATCTTTTTTTCATGCATAGTTCTAATTTTGCCCATAAAAATTATATGTTTGAGGTACTTTATATTTTGTATTTCTTATATTTGAACGGAAATTAACTTGCAAGTCATTATTTTTTTCTCCCTTTTCAAGTTATCAAGGGGTAGGTGTGTCAAACCCTAACCAGTGAAATCGAACTGACTGACTCAAACTAGCCTGATCTAAATCAAAACACAATGTATTAGATTGATTTCTGATAAGAGTATCGTGAAACCCAGCGGCCACAAAACAAATTGAAACTAATATCAACCCATAAATCATTAAAAAAAGTTTTTTTTCCTAATAATTGGGTATATAAAATTACATGATAAATCCAAATCAACCTGATCAAACATATAAGAAATCAAAAATTAAATCTTTCCTTATTGGTTTAATTTTATCCTATTGGATTCACACATTCTCATACGAAAATCGAATCAACCTGATCGATTGACACTGCGCCAGGAAGTGAAAGTGCAAAATCCCAGGAACGTAACACCGTAACGCTGCCATTGGCCATACTCAAAGGAAGACAAAATCAGCCTTTTTTTTTTTTTTTTGGGTGTGGGGATTATCGGAGGGAACAATTCTTGAATCAGATTATTTTATTTGATTTTATTGAGATATTTAATTGGAAATGGCATCTGCATGGCATTGATCTTTGTTAAGCATTCAAAGTGTGGCACAGTCTTCAATATCCAACGAGATCTGATTGGTTCTTTCATATTCAACACCTTGAAATCTGAATTCAGTCAGTCAAAACTCAAAACCTACAACAGTAATCTGCACTTTTTCCACCCACTGCTTTGCTCTTCTCTTCAACTCTACTCTTCTGGAAAACTTTAGGTGCCATTTAATTTCATATTCATTTTAACATATATAAATTTGATGGTGACTTGTATAATTTTTTTTTTTTTGGTAGAAATGTGTATAATTGTATTCATCCAATGTCAAATGTGTTAAATTGAATTACATAAACAACCCCCCCCCCCCCCCCGCCCAAAGAGAAGGAAAAATAAATAGATAAATCAGCCTCCAATATATTGGCATTTACAACTATCCAACCTTCTGTTTTCAACCAGTTTTCAAAAGTCTTAAAGAGTCTTTTATTATATATGGATTTCTAAACCTCTGTTTCACCGAGTTTATTTTTCTTGTTTACTTGATAGAAAATGCAAATCTAATTGTTCTATTCCTCAATAAATCCTTTTATGATAAATGCCTTCTAATCTTAACTTGTAAATAGTTTATGAACCAAACTTTGCCCCGGAATGTCTATTTCTCAATACACCACTATATATATAGATAGAATTTTATCAGTAGGCCATATGAATAAATGATGACATGAGTTATTGTTGTACAAGATTTGAGTTTCAACTAAATAGTTTTAGAGCCAAAATTCAAAGTTCAAACCATAGCCACATGCTTTTTTTTTTTTATTATCTTTTGTACTAAGAAGAAAATGGAATATTGGATATTTCTTTTTAAAGCATTGGTACACTATTGATTCAAAATTTACCTAAAAATCATTAGAGTTCTGATTTTGCAACAATGAGTCGCAAAGACAGAGAATATAGAAGAAAGAGAGGGCAATTTTTGGGTTGAAAACTGAGATGCCCCACAAACACTATATTGAACAACTGAAATTACATTTTTACCAGAAAAAAAACCACCAGTGACACAACCACTTCAAGTCTTCAACCAATAGCTGACTCAAGGATTACAGTCATTTGCACTCATCACACTCACTCAAAACCTCGCAAATTAAAAATTAGAAGCAACTTACAAGTCACTGTGAGAGTTTGTTGGATAATAAAATCTCACTTACACTTTGAAATCTCTCCATCTCCATCTCTTCTTTTTGTCATAAAATGAAGAGTTGGTTTAGCATTAACACCACATTAAAGATACAATCAAAAGCATTGGGCGGGTGATAACCCTGTTCACCTCAGCCATATCTAGCTTACCACAATGCCAAGACACCAACACACTTTCCCTAACATATACTCTTAGTTTCTTAGAAGGAGGCCTCTCTATACATAGCGTCACTAGAGAGAACCTTCTCTTCACAGTTCACACCCACCAAATTCATGGGACGCATCTGAAGCCCAACAAGAATTAGAAGACAAGAAAAGGAAAAGGAAAAAAAGAAAAAACATCTAGGGCCACTTCAAAAAAAGACCCACTACCCTAATATCATCTGTACTAAATTACAATACTATTAAATCCCAGACCACACCACCATTGAAGCGAAAAAAACTCTGGACTCCTCTGCCTAATGAGTTAATCTATGCCAAGATGATTTTGGTTAGTTTTGGGGAAGAGAGTGTGTGTGTGGGGGTGAGTTAGAACTTAGAACTGTCCTCCACTATAGGTCTGGCCAAAGGCCCAGTTGGAAGGAGCAACGTTGCTGGAGACCACAGATCGTCCATCACTTGTTGTGATCTTGAATGAGAGAGCTTGACCATTAAGGTAGGAGTTGCTCTGCCAGTTTTGTCCCCAGTTCCGTGACATGGGTTGCCAACCAGTTCTAGAGCCTTTGATAGAGATGGCCAGAACATCACCAGCTCCACCAACGTTTGTCACTAGCACAAGGTTGAAGTAAGAGTGTCCATTCATGGTGAATCTGATCCCACCTGTCTTCTTGCAAGCAACCCTGTAATCACCAAAGATTAATTAAGCTGAGTAGTTTAGACTTAAGCTAAGGGAACCATATCATATATGTACTACTTGATCAGAAATTCAGAATGATAGAGAAGAGAAGGCTAGGGGTTGTTGTTCATTACCTTCTATATTGAACTGGGACTATCCCTGCTTTGTACAGAGCTATGCGTTGGAAAATAGGCTGAGAAAGATCAAAGTGCTTTAGAGGAGGGTTACACCATCCTCCATTATTATTTGGGAGAGCATTGTTCGGTGGACAGAAGTTTGTTGCAGTGACTGTGATGGATCCTGGTAAGCACCATTTGCTGCCACTTCCACCACACTTGATCTCGTAACAAGCTCCACAGCTTAAGCCATTGTTGAACAGAGCAGTACTTAGTGCTGCCGTGTTTGTCCCGTAACCTTGACTGTAAAGATTTCCATACCCACAAGCTCCTCCTGAACAAAGTAAAACAAAACCCCAAATGAGAAGAAAGGCATTTAATTTGATAATATAGTTAAGGAGGAGCTTTGGCTCTTACCCATTGTACCAGAAGCATCACCACCTCCATAAAACGTAGCATGGGCAGTGGACCACCCTTCTTTGTAACCATGAACACATCTTAACACAGCGAAAAGGGCTACCAGAAAAAATCCTAGGAAGTCCATTTCCTGCACTAGTAAGGAAAATAAATGATACCCACTTTAAGATTTTTTCAATGTTCTGAGAAACAGAAATCTACAGCAAATTGTGAAAATTTTGGAGAAGAAGAAAGAGGGACTTGCGGAGAAACAGTTTGGGCTTTTGGAGCCTAGAGTTCTAGACAGATAACTAGCTTAAACAGGTGGAATAGATGAGGGAGGGAAGTTGAAGAATGTGGGAGGAATCCATCTAAAAGTATTATTTATACAAGTGGAAGGCCCTGGAAAAGGTATATATTACACCGCCGGTGTGGGATTGAATTTTCACGCCAAAGTGCCAGAACAATAGGCGCGGGAAGGGGGTGCCACATGGAAGAGGCAAGTAAGTAAAATAAGCATGAGAGGAGCACATCTCCAGTGTCTGCTATACTCATGACCAGTGGCCACTACTCTGTTTCTAATTCTCTATATGGTGGGCTTTGACTATATTTCCATTACCAAGAATGCCTTGGGAGCATGAATGCACATAAGAGTTGTCTATCGAGGATGGAAGATGCTTCAGTGCTTCACAATCTCTACTCTAGAGTCTAGACTCCCTAGTCCACTACAAACTACAGACTGACATGTGTCTTTCCCTTTCTTCTTTTTTAAAAAAATTTCTTGCCAACCAAACACTTTCAAAGTTCTCAGAATCTTACCCTCTAACGATAAAAACAGATAATGGTGTGCTGATCATACATGATTATGGGCCCTCACATTGAAAAAGCATAAGCATTAAAAACACTCACGAGTTAGTCAGTCACCACTCACCACTCACCACTGAGGGACATAACGACATTAATTAGGAGGTGGAAATCTCTAAGGTCGGTTGGGAGCTTTAGGTTGCAACTGAGTCCTTTTAATTGGTCTGCTACTCTTTTTAACTTTTAATTTGATCTTTCTGCCAACGTACCTCAAGGAGTCAAGAAGAAGCATCCTACTTCTTTTTCTCTAATCTCTCCGGCCTTCAGAAAAACTATGGAACCATCACTTTTCTTTCTTCTTGAACTCCAACTATACTCAAAAAGTGCAGATTAATCACAATTAAGAAGTAAGCAATATAATTAGTAATCCTGTTCAAGCTCATGCATCAGCCCTTCTGAGCTACAGATGACATGCTTTTAATTATTCTTGAGGAATTCTTCTAGGGACCGGGGATGATGACACAACTAAGCACATAAGAGTGATGGGATTCATCAGATTTTATTAGTGTTTATTTATTTTATTCTTTCCACTTTGGCCATCCTGTTCAAGCTCATTGCTTAAAGAATGGAAGTTTGCTTCAAAAACTTATCCAATTAAACACCTCAAACTCAGGGTCTCAGAGGTTCATTCCAAGTGCTTTGCATATGGCAAACCGTCCAGTTCACAAAAGTAAAGAGTAGAAAACACAAATATCTGCTCCTGCTCTCTCTCTCTCTCTCTCTCTCTCTCTCTCTCTCTCTCTCTCTCTCTCTCTCTCCCTCTCCCTCTCCCTCTCCCTCTCCCTCTGTCTTTGCTATTTAATTCTAACTTTCTCATCCTCCTTTAGCAACTTTTAGCTGTAGTATTCTTATCCTCAATGCTTGTCAAAAGAGGTTAAGAAAGCTATGCTCTTTACAGCTTCTACTGAACCAACAAAATGATGGGAACTTAACTAATAATATCAGGTTAGTCTAACACAAAAAGTTGATAACTTCTCTTTAATTTTTAGTATAAACATTTCATTTTTTCTAGTTGAGAACTTAGTTTAGTATAGCTTTCAATCAGAGCAGAGGACTCCTCCTCTGTCCCTAAATTCCACTTTTATGAGCTTCCAAATGTACATTTTTCAATTACCCATTAAGAAAAAACAATATAAGTTCTCAACAAATGAAAACCCAACACGGCCACATATCGATTTCAATTATGCAAATGTTCATTTTGTTTCCCTCCTTTCCCCCATAAACTCTTGACTAGCTAGTTAGGCAGTCCTAACTTCTGCCAGAAAATTTCATGTACTGTACTTGAACAAAAGTTACAAAACGACATTTGAAGAAATATAACAAGTTTGGTTTGGTTCTTTCAGAAACAAGAAGAAAGAGCTAAAAGCCAACTCGCCCTTGTTCAAAGCTTCTATACATCCAATGACTATAACAAATACTGATTGAAAACGACATTGACACAAAATCTGAATAAGATTTTTAATACCATTAACTTTTCTATCTGAAGACTGAACACACTTCAAGGCATCGTTAGATATATATATATATATATTTTTTTTTTTTTTTATTTGTTCAATACTTTTTGTCCTGTTGCCTAATGAGATTTCCCCTTCTCAGATACTCTTTTATCTCACTACCTTCATAGTTAGTCCTAAAAGAAGTTAAGAGGGAGTTCACAGTGGTGTAGCATTTTCATTAGTTGTAGAATAACGATTTATGTAACTAATCCAAAAGCTTAGTACAGTAACTTAATCCAGTAATTCACCGTGCCATGTGTAATGATGGATGAGGCTATTTTTACCCCTCTTTTTTTTATTTTTTTTTGGGGGGGGTGTAAACAGGCCATTTTAGCCATTAGAGAAAGTAAATGCCTCAGTGAAATAGGTCGCCTTGATTAAGCTTATCAGGGCCATATTGTTCAAATGTGCTGTTTTTCCTTAAAACAACTATTTTCCATTGCATGATAAAGAGTTTCCTTGTCTAATTTCCTTTTGCCACTCCCATATATCTCATTGTTGGGCTGATACTTACAAAATGCCCTCGATTAAAAAATCTATTGACCCTCTTAAGCCCTCTTTGATATCATTTTTTTTTAATCTATTTAACAAAAATCATTAATGAAAATTATTTTTATCAAAACATAAAAATGGTTTGATAACTATTTGACAAAAATGATTTTTTTTGTGAGGAATACTTAAGCCCTCTGTCGATCAAAATTTTCTTATATAGCATAATTAAACTAAAATACTATATACAAAATATATGTTTATATTCTATTACCAAAAAAAGAAAAAATACAAACAAAGGATAAGGAGTTTCTGATTTATTAATAATCGTCTCTTATCTTATTCTCAAAAGTTTTTTAATGTAATGATAAAAAAAAAAAAAAACCTTTCAAAAAATAGAAATTAATTTTAATCAAATATTTGATACACTTTTATGCAAAATGATGATATTTATTCTTATTTAAAAAATATGTTACGTAAAAAAAAAAAATTTATAAGCTTTTTGAAACCTTAAGAGAGATCAATAAAAAATTCTTCAAAAATCAGTTCAAAGGACGATATCATGTGGTAGTTCCTAAGGGCAAAAAAGAAAGATTCAAACCACCAACTCTTAATCCCACAAAGGTCAAAACCCCAACCCCCTCTCCTCAGCCCAAAAATTTATATATTATTAAAAACAGAAAAGAAATAGAAAGAAAATGAAATAGCACATGGGATCACATGGCCACTGGAATTAAAGAAGCCTAGGCTTATTAGACTCCAATTAAAGTACTCTTTCTTCTGTTTTAGACTCAACGGACACCAAGCTTTGAGGAAACCGAGGCCCCAGAACACCTAGAAGCCTGGTCAGAGTCCACCCAGGACCGATCCATTTGGACTTGACTTTGCCCATGGAGATTGGCCCATCCAAATAATTAGATATACCCAAATATGGCCCAATTCCTCTCTCAGAAAAGCAGAGCCCACCTCTTTAGACACCCTTGGTCCAAAGCCCATCGAGCCACTTATGAACTAAAATCGAGACCCAATCACATGGGGATGGCCCATGTGGTAGTTTTTTTTTTTTTTTTTTAAGGTAGAAGAGGGTGGGGATGTAAACGGATTGAATTTGGATTGGATGTCTTCAAATTCGGATATTTCCTGACTGGATATGGATACCACTAAACGAATATGGATGTGGATTGAATTTCGATTTTCAACTCCCCATTTATTCTCTGACTTAAGTAATTCGGACCTTCCTCCCCCAATGAATATAAGTTGTTTTAATTATTTTCTTCATTCTCTATAACCTGTTTAAACTTCAAGAACCCTTTAATTGGATAATTCGACTTTTTACTTAATATTGTTTAACTATATACGGATACTCCGAAATGAATACAAATGCAAATTCAAATTTGGATCTCGACATCCATTTACATCCCTACAAGAGGGGCTTACAAGTTACAACCTGCATCTCTCTCTCTCTCTCTCTCTCTCTCTCTCTCTCTCTCTCTATATATATATATATATATATCTATAGGGTATGTCTAAATGTAGCCGATCCGGTTACAAAACCTTGTAACCTAAATTATTGTGTCCCCATTATTTTGTAATTTTGTGATTGCTTTTAAGGTCAAAAAAATAAATTCAACCTCAACTTTTTTAATAGTTACTTTGATTTAAACGGCAAAACGAGGGGTATTTTTGAGAATGAATATACTCTTCCCAAACAACCTGAACAACCCCTCGCCCCAACTGATCGTCTTTCTCATCGAGAGTCTTTCTGTTACCTTTGCTAGTTTCTATGGCATAAAATTCAGCGACATCATCTCCAGTAAGTTAGGTAAAGGCTCTCTTTCTTCTCGGAATGTCCAATGTTTTTCTGGGTTTTAGGGTTTAAAACTTCTGATGGACTTCATTTTTGTTTTTTGAAGTTTGGAAAACAAAACCTCTTCCTATAAATTCATGTATCAATTATATTGCAATAATTTCTATTGTTGTGTATTAGAGATGAGGTCGGTAAGATAGTTCTTGTAATACCCTACTTCTTAAACCCGGTCTGATTACACGGTTGAACCGGTTTATCTATGCAGGACCCGAACCAGAGAGAGTTAGAGCGGGCTCCTTATGGGCTATGATGGCAAGGGTGACCTTAAACACCGGCTGGCCCGACAAGTCCGAGCCAGTGCTAGAAGAGACGGGAGTGCCCAAGCCATGTACATGCACCTACCATAAGGCCATGTACGGATAAAGCAGGTATTGTAGCCGTATATTAAGGCGTGTACATATATTACATCGTATGCCAGGGGTGAGGTTCGCGTCGAGGCCCGAACTCTGTCAAAATCCTAAGTTTTGGCCCTCAGGTGGGCGGAAAGGTGGGCGCACCCGCCCACCTGAGTGACCCATCCATGTGAACTATTCAGTTATTTAGGAAGTATATATATAGCATTTATGATTTTCTTTTCTTTTCATTTATGACACCCGTACGTTGGTGAGGATAGTAAATAGGAGAGAGAAAAGAAAGGGAAGAAGAAGGGAAGAGAAGGAAGAGGAAGAAGAAAATGATTTCAGTGGCACCGAAGCTTGATCTTCCCATTCCGGCGCCGGAAGAGTGATCTTCAACTCTAGATCTACATTTAGAGGTAAGCAAAGTTGGGTTCCTTGAACATTCACCATACCCAAGCATAAACCCTTGATTCGAGTAGGGTTTCTTGAGATCTTGTAAATCCCCTTTGAAATGATGAATCTAAGGTTTAATAGATGATTTATGTGTTGATCTTTAAGGATTTGAAGAGGTATTGACAAGGTGGAAGAAGCATTGTAGGTTTGAAGTGATTTGGAGGGTTTGAAGTTGTTCTTGAGCAAAGAAGGTAAGATGGTTTCCCATCACTTGAATCTAACCTAGATCTAGGTTAGAACCATCCTATAAGACCTTGAAGGTGTGAAGAATGGGTTTGAAAAAGCCCCATTTGAATCCCCAAAGAATGGAGGAAGTTGGGAAGAAACAATAGGTTTTCCACCAAGACCGGTGGGTGGAACCGGTGGGCCATCTGGCTCGCCTGTGGGCACCCACCTGAGAGGGCAGGGCCTTCGGGCACAATCGGCGGGCCAGACCGGTGGGCTAACCGACGGGCCACCCTGCCCGCCTGTCTTAGCAGGGCCCCCTAGCCCAACCGGAGGGCCAGACCGATGGGCCAGCCTACCCATCGGTCCAAACCGATGGGCCAAACCGGTGGGCCAGACAGCCCACCTGTCTGACCCACCTGTGGCCCCGAAGGTGATTCTTACGTCCGATTGGACCCAAATCGGACGTGCGATCTTCTTTTAACGTTATAAACATGATTTTGTAATCGGATCTCGTTAATTTTGATTCCAAAATGGTGAAGTACTAACCCCGCTCAATCATGTTAGGTTTACCAAATCCTACGCTTCTCGCACCGGATATCTCCCGTACCGAACGAGAATCCTTGAACACTACAGGTAAGTGGGGAGAGGATGTTTGGCCTTGTTTCAAGGCATTGGTTGGCATTCATTTACTTGTATCTAGTCTAGTCATTCCATCATGAATATGCTATGTAGATTAGTCATCCTCACATTGTTATGCATGTGTGCTATGTTTACTTTCTAAATGCCAAGTGATGAGATGCTTATGTGATGAATGTTGACATCATTGTGCATGATGCATTGATAGACTAGATGCCGTAGTTGGCTTGGAAACGAGTGCATTGATGGCCTGTGGTATGGGACACGGAGGCACTATGCAATCGTACTATTGTCATATAGGAGCATGCGGTTTAGGATTTCACCGTCCCGTGCTACGACCCTTCCCAACAGGGGTTAAGGTGTTGGGTTATCATTTGGGGGGAAGCAGTGGTCGCGGTTGTCGGGTCACTGTGGCGGTTAGACATAATGTCCGACGGGTCATTAGGATAGTCGGCAACCCCGGTGGTACATTCAAGAGGGGCAATCGTACTGCTTTTAAATTGCTGGAGTCAGCACCTTTAATTTCAGTAATTTACATTTCTGTTGAGAGCCGGTGGACGGCATTGTTTTTACTTTTTCGAGTACTCACGGTGGGCCTTCTCCGACAGCCCTATGGGCGTATCGTGGGATGGAGTTCGCGGCTCGTACTCGGAGTATACGCGCATTGTGGCTGTAGCAGAACTAAACCGAAGACTTAGTAATGTTGCTTAGGTTGATGTGATTTAAAATGTAATGCATAGCATGTAGTGCATATGATTGTGTTTTGATGTGTGGACTACTGTGTGGTCCATCTTACCACTTGCTGAGCTAGTGAGCTCATCCCACGTGTGCACCCCTTTTTAGATGATTTTGCAGGTCATTCATCTGAAGAGCACGGGGCGGGTCCCACAGTCGAGTTCTCCGAGGAGGACTGGTGGGCCCCTAAGGAGTTAGAGCACGACACTGACTGCTCGTGTGAGAGTTGTGCTGCGGGACGCAGTTCTGATGCCTAGCTGAGCTCTACTTTTGAGGCCGAGCTGAGCTCTACCATGTGATGCCGAGCTGGGCTCAAACCTTGATGCTGAGCTGAGCTCTAGTCTTGATACCGAGCTGACCTGTGTACTCTGATTATTTTGATGGTTTCCTTTACATACTTGATATATGAATTGTACTTTTATTGTGTAAATATCATGCATTCGGGCCCACATGTATATAACTATTGTATCACAATTCGGGTATCAAGTATTATGGGAATATTCACAGGTAAACCTAGTCTTCCGCTGATTTGATAAGTTTTTATTAGTTGTGTGTATGCTGTGGTGGAATACAGTATCAGATGATCCTGGCAGGTTTGGGTTAACCGGTGTTAACCCGGTCACTGGCCCGGTTCAGTGTGAACGGGGTGTGACAGTTCTAATCATGTATCTCTCTCTCTTAAAATAAATCAGTTGTATTAAACATGCTAGTGTTTTCAATAAAGTTAAAATCCAGGAATATGACAAATGGAAATATTGTAGGCTTTTTTTTTTTCCGTAAAGCAGTATCGTAGGCTTGGTACTACTATAACGATGACATGTGAAATTTTGTAATTATAATATATTTTATTGGTTGATTCGAAGGGTTTTGGGATTGATTATGGTTAATTCCAATTTGATTTGGATTTTGATTGATATTGGCAGCTACTGATTTGATTTGTGATTACGTGTTTAAAATCGATTATAAGGTTTATAGGACTAGATCGTGAGTCTTAAGATTTGAGGGAGATCTAGGGTTCTTTTCTATCCAATTTTGATTCGATTTGATTAAAATTTATAGGAATCAGTTCCAAGGATATAGGGGATGGTATTAGTATCGGTCTCTATCAATGCCGATTCGATGCCAATCCAGATCGGATGGGATCAGTGGGTATCGGTCTATTTTACCCCTGATTTTTATAAAGGTACTACTTTTTACCTATTTTACCCCTGAAACAATATGGATAAATGATCCAAATCGAGGATCGGTCTCAGCTGATACGATTGATCCCAGACCGATACTTGAAACCATGATCAGTTTGATCTCTAATTCCAAGTTTAAAATCCTTAGTTGATTTGGCTAGTTCGGATTAATCCCAATTCCAATCATTATAGAATGGCATATCTAGGATTTTTGGGATTGGGCTGTTGGTTTTTAGAATTTAGTGTCAATAATAGCATTTTTGTGATTGATTCTGATCTGATCCAGATTGGAATCATTAGAGACCAACTTATTCTTTGATTTTGAGTTAAAATTCTGGTATTAGCCTATTTGGATTAGAATTGGTCGTGAACTATCCAACTCCGGCAGTTTTAAAATGGTCAATTTAGAATTGGAATCACTAGAGGTGTTGTTTTGATACTCAATTTCGAGTTTAAAATCATTGGTTGAATAAACTAATTTCGATCCAAATCAACCATGGTAATAACTATCCAGGATGTTTCAGAATGACTGATTATAAGGCTTTTGTGATTGGTTCGATCCATATTCGATTTTGGTCACTTTGATCTAGATTTTATCTAGTATTAGGCCAAATTGAAATCAAAGTTCAATTTCAATTCAGACTGGTTTGGTTTTTATTGAGTTGACTTAATGGTTTCTTGTAGGTAATATGTTATCTTTTAGTAATTTTTTTAAAGTTGTTATAAGGTTTTTTATGGTTTCGATTCGCTTGATCTGGTCCAATTCAATTTTTTACTGATTTGATAAAAATTCAAATCGATAAAAGTTCGTTTCACGTTTCTCTTGATTAGTCCAACCCGCTTGGACTGAATGAACACCTTTACTTAAAACAATAGACCCAATCACCCAACGGTTAGTATAATTTTTCTTTTTCTTTTTCTTTTTTTTAATCGCATGTTGAACTTTAGAGACACGAAGAATTGAGATTTGAGATTCGAAACGTAGTGATGGGTCTATTTGACGATAAAATTTCATTTCTATTATTTTTAAACACTTTGTCATAAAAAGTGGTGCAACAACTTTTAAGTTTTTATTGGGAATATAAACACTTAAAATTACATTTTGAATCCTCTTGAATTAATCATTTCTTTCACATTATAGAACTTTTAGGTAACTAGAAGTGGGTTACAAGCCTCTTGTAACCAACCTAGGTTACAACTAGACAAACCCAAGCTTGTTATTTATTTTATAGACTACTATGTCTATTTAAAGAATTTTATTTGTCATTAAAAATGTAAATGGTTTTTTATAAATTAAACTTTAAAATAAGAAAAAGGTTCTCTGAGCATTGAGCCGACGCCCTTTCACATCTTTGTTTTTTCCCTCTCACTAATGAAAAAATGAATATAAACTGTGTTTGTGTGATACCGTAAGGAAATGAAGTATGTTCAGAAAAAAAAAAAAAAAAAAAAAAAAAACCTCTGATGGCAAATATTTTCCGGATAATGTTCCCTATTCGGAAGCGTATATGGAAGTGTAGTGTACGCTATTATCTTTCCTATCTTCTTGTGGAATTCTAAAACCCTAAACCCTAGCTAGGGTTTTCCTCCTATTTATAACGATATACTTGTTTTCGTTTAGATAGGAAGGGTGAAACTGTGAAAGTATCTCCATCCGGAAGAGGTGGAGGCAATCCATATGGCAGAGACTCCGTTGGGTATGTTTGCGTTTTCGCTGAGATCAGAACATTTCCTCAGGTTGATACTTCATACTCCATTTCCGGTGAAACTTATTTGAAGCACATCAACATTGACGCAGAGAGTCATGAATTTTTGCTTTGGCTGTTTCTTAAGTATTGTAGTAGTCAATAATCAATGTCATATTTTACTTGTGTTTCCTGTTTTCAGGTTTTGCTCGTAAAGTGTAGTTTAACCCGTTTTATCAAATCAGTATCAAGGTCAGTAGTCCATTTTCTGTTATGCAATTTTCTCTGTGCGTCTTTGTATGGTTTTTGAGTAATGGTTGAATCAGTATTTCTCCAAGTTCAGTATATAACCGATCCTAAAGTAAAGGACAACGCATATTGCTGTTCTTTGTGCTTAAGTTGCCAAAGGGTTCTTCCTTACATTGCACAAGTACTGAGGCTTCATTTCTCTTTGGTATATGGTTGCCTAATTTCAATGTGCAAAAAGTAAACGAGGGGATGCGCTTTGCAGCTTAGAATATACGTGTTTTTGCTGCCTGTAATGCCCCTAAACTACTTCGTTAGAAGATGTGCTGTCTGGTATGTGTGTATATATGACATCTGACGGCAGTTTGGCTGAAATGGATTTTCGTTTGAATAGTTGCAGAGACACTTTGCTTTGTCAACGTTTCTGTGAAGCCTTTTTATCACATCCTACAGGTAAAGATTTACATTAAGTTCAGCCAGGAACGTTGTCCATCAGTAGAGACTGCTGATATCTCGCCAATTATTTATATTTCGACAAACACTATTTTGATTGCATTTTCGATCTAGTTTCAGAGTTGGTGTCATTTCAGTTGAAACACTACAATATAGTAAGCACTATTTCATTCAAAATTGGTCAAAATTTCAACACATATTTGTTGGTTTTTGACAGTAAGAGGTCCAAATGAAAAAACCACACCACATGTTTGGTATTTTTGCTCAAAACTTTACATCGATGATTTGTTGGATTTGTGCAAGATTTTTGTAAGATTTCTAGTTGGAACTCTGTGGTATTGACGTGGAGCTGGAGGAACTGATTCGTAGTTGTGTCAACAGTGTTACTTGACTAGTAACTCTACTATTAGTAGTAGAGATCAACATGTCCCCCTCTAAAGATAAATATGTACGGTAATCCATAAAACTTACAAAATTACAATACTTTCAAGTATTTCTCCAAGAGTTTAATTTTACAACTTTTATATCATAATATCACCCAAAAAGTTCAAACAAAAAGCTTTACTCTAACGTCTAACCATCCCTAGGAGCTTTAATCATCACTACACATACACCATATGTTATGGTTGTCTCAAGATACCCATCATTACTATTAAGACATCTAGAGATAAAAACAACCATTTCAAGAATGTACAGAAACATTGAAACATTTGTAATGTAACTTTATAATGGTTTAAAAGGTCCATAAATCCAAAAGGATGCAACCACATCAACATAGATAGGAGTGAGTAAAATCATCACAGGTTTCACACAAATCTCAACTATTTTTCATCCACAACCAGAATATTTAATGTTGGATATGAATAAAATTTCCAACATACCTGTAGGCTGTAGCAAGGTCAGTCTAAGACTAAATAGGTTTATACAAAGCAATCTTGTTAAAGACAGTAGTCATCTGGGCAACTCATTCCCACTTATGCCACCAGTCATATTACAATGAGTGTGTTGTGGTCTAGTAGACCACCAACCTAAATAAGAGCAAAATGGAAGAACATAATTCCTACAGCATACCCCAAGGGGCTGAGGTAGGTTTAGTTGCATTGGGTATGTACTAACCATGTCCCTGGTTCGACAGAGACAGCAAGAAAATACAAATTGAGGGTTTCTTCCCCAAAAATAAAAAATTCAATGCTTCACAGGACACATTGAAATTATACAGAAAAGAAATTCAAATAAAAAACCAAGGAAAGTAACCCTAAATCTGCATTCCATACTTCACACATTCAAATCACAGAAGAAAATCATTTGCTTTCATGTAATAGTTAAGTATTTAAGTATGCAAAAGACAGGAACACAAAGGAAGAATGTTGAAAGAGAGAGCATAATGGGTTGTTAAAAGGGCTTAGTTATTGGGGTTGGTCCTATCCGTTGGAAATTTTCACATGAAAGTAGCTGCCGTCAGGCTCAAACCTGTGCCTTCACGCAGAGACTTTTCAGAGAGAGACAGAGAGGCAAACTGTACCTTCGTGCACAGAGACTCAAAAAAATATTCTCCCTGGGAAAATCGAACTTCGACCAGGCTGGATTAACAACGTAAGCTGCAAAAAAAAAAAAAAAGGTTAAGAGAGGGAGAGAGAGATTAGGGGGGAGAGGGAGTGAAAGAGAGCCAGGGAAAGAGATCGACCTACCTCTCCGGCGGCAGATCTGCGTCGTCTTCGTAGACGGTGGCTGCAACGTCCGTCTCCCTATTGGAACAATGAACTGGAAACGAAGAAGAAAATCAGTAGGGAGACCTTCGCCTCGGATAATATGCTCAATAGTGTTTGCTTCCGTTCCAATCTCTGGCCGTTGCAACTATTTGCTATGTTTCCCTTCGCATGAAAGAGGGTAAATAGTGTTTGCTTCACTTTGTTAGAATTATCATTCCCCTTCCTTGAACTTCGGGATCAAGTTCCTAAGGTTTTTGAATTAATTCACTCCCTTCTCCCGAAATTAAAAGATACGTGTTAGATTTTAGAGAAAATTGCATTGCCACCCTTGAACTTTGGTCCTTATTCAACGCCACCCCCTGGAGTTTTCGAAACGTCAAAGCCACCCCCTAAAAATTCAAAAAATTCCAAATTGGTCCCTGCCGTTAGCCGACCGTTATAAATGAATGAAAACCGATTAGTTTTTTTATAATATACCCAAAATACCCCCACCTATTATGAGAGGACAATATTGCCCTCTCTTTTATTTCCATCTTCTAAACCTATCTCCCATCTCCCATCTCCCATCTCTCATCTCTCATCTCTCATCTCTCATCTCTCATCTCTCATCTCTCATCTCTCATCTCTCATCTCACTCCTCTCACTCACTCGGCCGGACAAGAAGAAGAAGACGACGACGACGACAGTACGCCACCCCCTGCAACTCGATTCTCTTCCCTCCGGCGTGCGATTCTCCCCCCTCCGGCGTGCGATTCTCCTCCCTCCGGCGTTTACTGTAGTGGATTGTGTCTTGGAAGGGGAGGGGGGAGAAATGTCAAAGCTTCTCTGCAACTCGCATTTGAAGGATCTCCGTCGCCGGAATTTCTCTGTCGTTTTACTGAATTCTCCGTTTCTGATTCAATGAAGTAGTTTTTCATCTCCTCATCTTCTTTTCGAGTCGGAATCGCAATTAGCTATGTCTCTCCCTAGCTTGTTGTCGAATCGACGATTTCTTCTTCAATCATTTCCCGGTTCAAATTTTCATAGGTACTTGTGAGTTCGAGCTTTCAAATCGAGTGCTAGAACTACGAAGGAGAAGAGTAAGAAGGATGCCGAAACTTGTGATGAATCAGAAGCAAAGTCTCTGGGTGATAATGGAAGCTTGATAGGTTCCAAAGATGATTGCTATCCTAGCGGTGAATTTGAGTTAAAGGAATTTAGTGGATGGAAGAGATATGTTGTGAAGCTTCGGATGCTTTTCGTATTCCCAGAAGAGCAGTGTGTTAAGCATGAAATTGCGAGGACAGGTTCAATTTGTGTAAGTGAGTGGTAAGCGTAGTCGATTTGGAGAACTCTGTAGGAGCCAGAACTAATGTGGAACATGAGAACGTCGTTGACGCAGAAGAGGAGATCTCTGAAGCCTGGGTAGCCACATCCGGGCTCGACTGCAAATGGGTACTCTACTGTTAGGTTCCCACAATAGGTTCAGCATTTGCCCATATGCCCATCACCTGAAACCTGTGAGATCAAGAAGAAGAAGAAGAAGAGGAGAATCAAACTTGGGAAATGTGCGGCCATGTCTGTGAGTGATGTCTGATGTCTGGGCTGGATAGACGGTCAAATGGTGAAGAGTGAAGACTGGGTAGAGGAGGTGATGAGAATCATTATTCTTTGCTTGTGATGGTCGAAGGAATTATTGTGTTTTTCTGTTGGAAGAATTTGCTTTTCCAGAATGGACTTTATTCAATCACCATGTGGGCATGTTTGTGGAATCTAATTTTTATTTTGTTTAATGCCCTCTTTTCTGCTTTAGTTGCTTTGGGAATTTGAAGCCATGAAAGACATATCAGAACAGAATATTTGTGTCCCAAGCATTTCTATCCATAGCTATCACCAACTGTTCAGTTGGAGAAGGCTGAGTACTATATCTCAAAAGAGACAAGGAAGCCTTCACCAAACAATTGACCCCATGAGTGTAAGCCTTGAGGACGCCGGAGGGGGGAGAATCGCACACCGGAGGGAAGATAATCGAGTTGCAGGGGGTGGCGTACTGTCGTCGTCGTCTTCTTCTTCTTGTCCGACCGAGTGAGTGAGAGGAGTGAGATGAGAGATGAGAGATGGGAGATATGTTTAGAAGATGGAAATAAAAGAGAGGGCAATATTGTCCTCTCACAATAGGTGGGGGTATTTTGGGTATATTATAAAAAAACTAACCGGTTTTCATTCATTTATAATGGTCGGCTAACGGCAGGGACCGATTTAGAATTTTTTGAATTTTTAGGAGGTGGCTTTGACGTTTCGAAAACTCCAGGGGGTGGCGTTGAATAAGGACCAAAGTTCAAGGGTGGCAATGCAATTTTCTCTAAAATCTAACACGTATCTTTTAATTTCGGGAGAAGGGAGTGAATTAATTCAAAAACCTTAGGAACTTGATCCCGAAGTTCAAGGAAGGGGAATGATAATTCTAACAAAGTGAAGCAAACACTATTTACCCTCTTTCATGCGAAGGGAAACATAGCAAATAGTTGCAACGGCCAGAGATTGGAACGGAAGCAAACACTATTGAGCATATTATCCGAGGCGAAGGTCTCCCTACTGATTTTCTTCTTCGTTTCCAGTTCATTGTTCCAATAGGGAGACGGACGTTGCAGCCACCGTCTACGAAGACGACGCAGATCTGCCGCCGGAGAGGTAGGTCGATCTCTTTCCCTGGCTCTCTTTCACTCCCTCTCCCCCCTAATCTCTCTCTCCCTCTCTTAACCTTTTTTTTTTTTTTTTTTTAGCTTACGTTGTTAATCCAGCCTGGTCGAAGTTCGATTTTCCCAGGGAGAATATTTTTTTGAGTCTCTGTGCACGAAGGTACAGTTTGCCTCTCTGTCTCTCTCTGAAAAGTCTCTGCGTGAAGGCACAGGTTTGAGCCTGACGGCAGCTACTTTCATGTGAAAATTTCCAACGGATAGGACCAACCCCAATAACTAAGCCCTTTTAACAACCCATTATGCTCTCTCTTTCAACATTCTTCCTTTGTGTTCCTGTCTTTTGCATACTTAAATACTTAACTATTACATGAAAGCAAATGATTTTCTTCTGTGATTTGAATGTGTGAAGTATGGAATGCAGATTTAGGGTTACTTTCCTTGGTTTTTTATTTGAATTTCTTTTCTGTATAATTTCAATGTGTCCTGTGAAGCATTGAATTTTTTATTTTTGGGGAAGAAACCCTCAATTTGTATTTTCTTGCTGTCTCTGTCGAACCAGGGACATGGTTAGTACATACCCAATGCAACTAAACCTACCTCAGCCCCTTGGGGTATGCTGTAGGAATTATGTTCTTCCATTTTGCTCTTATTTAGGTTGGTGGTCTACTAGACCACAACACACTCATTGTAATATGACTGGTGGCATAAGTGGGAATGAGTTGCCCAGATGACTACTGTCTTTAACAAGATTGCTTTGTATAAACCTATTTAGTCTTAGACTGACCTTGCTACAGCCTACAGGTATGTTGGAAATTTTATTCATATCCAACATTAAATATTCTGGTTGTGGATGAAAAATAGTTGAGATTTGTGTGAAACCTGTGATGATTTTACTCACTCCTATCTATGTTGATGTGGTTGCATCCTTTTGGATTTATGGACCTTTTAAACCATTATAAAGTTACATTACAAATGTTTCAATGTTTTTGTACATTCTTGAAATGGTTGTTTTTATCTCTAGATGTCTTAATAGTAATGATGGGTATCTTGAGACAACCATAACATATGGTGTATGTGTAGTGATGATTAAAGCTCCTAGGGATGGTTAGACGTTAGAGTAAAGCTTTTTGTTTGAACTTTTTGGGTGATATTATGATATAAAAGTTGTAAAATTAAACTCTTGGAGAAATACTTGAAAGTATTGTAATTTTGTAAGTTTTATGGATTAACGTACATATTTATCTTTAGAGGGGGACATGTTGATCCTGAGTAATTTGTTGAAGGCTTTTTTTTTTTTTCAATGCTTTCAGCTATAAGTTGTTCAGTGTGTTACACTAATAGCTTTGGGCCCTACTTGGTTTTGGGTTGTGCCAGTAGGAGTGCCCCCTCGTGGTTTATGATGATGAAACATACTGGTTACGAATTTTGGGATAAAAAACTAGGGCTGCCGGTTGTATTTAGTAGTCATCCAAAAAAATGTTTTTTGCGTTTTTTCGTTCTATGGGAACAAAAAAAATGGAATAAAGCGTTTAATATCAACTTGGTGTTCTTTCGTTTTTTTTTGAAAGAAAAGGGAAAAAAAAAAGAAGCTAGAAACACAAAATGATGGAACGACAAAACCTTGTTCCGTCAATTCCGTTTCGTTCCAAATACAAAAAAAGTGAAAACTAGAGTAATCGTTCTTGAAACAGTTTCACCAAATTTTTTTTTTTTTAAACGATATTTTGGCACAGAAGCTGAAATTTTTGTTTTTGACATGAAACGTCTCTGGAACTGAATGACTACCAAACACAGCCTAGGACTCAGAGGTTATACCCACCATAGGGGCTATTTAGTTGTTTTCCCTAACAAACCCTAAACTTTTCCGAGACTCAAATTTTCTAATGAGATTCCATAAGGCTTTTCATCACTATCGATGAAGTTTTCTAGAAAAAAAAATTGGACGTCTATAGAATGTTGAAAGGTTCATGAGCATACATGTAGTGGGAGGGTAAACAAGTAAATTTGAAGTTGAATTTTGGCATCTGGTCAATCCGGACCTATCGATTCATCATCGTCATCTTAGAAGGATGGGTATTTTGTGGTTGCGTGTAATTTCAAAATATCACCCATCCAGGTGATCCATAGCTTTTCCCTTGCACATAACAAAAAGGGTACGTGAAATCTACTATTATCACTCATTTGTTGTTGGAGAGGAAAAAAATTCATGGGGTAGATCAGTTGGCAAGGACTCATGCCTAGGGTGGCCACATGCATGGAGGTTTCATGGGCCTCATTGCCCTCAATATTTCCTTTTTCATGCCGAAACATGAGCTTAGGGGTTACCACTAAAGATGGGGGTAAAATTAGGGTGAGTTGTGACTTCTTGTTAAAAGAAAAAGGCATATATATATAATTTAAATTAAATTAAATTAATTTATTTTGGTATTCAAGATTAGAGTTGGAAATCAAGTTTTGACTTAGACGGGTTAGTGAAAACTTTTGAGAGCCTAGGTAAGAGTAACGTAGACTCAACAAGTGTTAAAAAAAACTCCAAAATTAAACAAAAATAACGAGCAAAAAATTAATTTTTTGAATTATTATTTTCTAAAATTATTATAAAATTGACAAGTTTGGTCCATAGATTTTAAATTCACCGAATAATTTGTATCTGAATCAAATAATAATAATATTAAGTCAAATCCAAATTCTTTCTAAAGATTCACAAATGGTAAAAAAATAAATAAAAAAGTAAAAAGATAATGATTTTTTAAATTATTTATATGGGAAAAAGAATGTTGCATGATCACGTGACTCTTGATCACTGAAATAAAAGTTTCCTTCCATATTGATGTCCCTGTGCGCACTCTCATTGGCCCCTATATTGGTGAAGGGGCCCACTCAAACTAGACAATGATTTTTTGCTCCATTTAGAAATAGGGAGTAGGTTTCTTCCAACACTTGTGTGCAGTTTGAGAGTTGAAGGGAGGGTATTATGGAAACCTTGTCAGGTAAATATTAAGACATTTATTGAGGGTTCTACAATAATCTGAGTGGGGGCGGGTAGTTTCAATTTTGTGCTACATTACGTGTGGGTATCTTTTCCCTTTATAATATCTTTTATTTTTTTTGGGGTAAGAATTTCCTTTTTATTACATTTATTTTTGTATTAAAAAGAAAGATAAAAGAACCATATCAGTTTGGCGCAAAAAAAAGTCTATACCTTGCAGATAGCAAAATGATCATGCTGCCCCTCTTGACGTGCACTAATTATTCTTTGGCACGTCCTCCCATTGGTTTGCTGGTCTAGTGTTTTCTATGCTAGACCGACAGGGTTCTTTTGCTAAAAAAAAAAAAAAAAAAAAATTACCTACTGCTGCAAATACACCCGAGCATGCGGCGGATGAGAGGCATGGGGAAATATCTTCACAGCGAGGCAGTACCGCCTTTTCGCACCCAATATGTCACCTGGTGCATTCTTTCTTCCAGAAAGACTACTTTTTCCTTCACTCTTCTTTGGAATCTATTATACAAAAGTAGCAAAGAAATGTTTAGGGCTTTGTTTGTTGGGCTTCTGATTTCCTCCGCCTCCTCTTGTCTCTCTTTCTCTCCCTTGGACTCTCGGTTCACTGCCATTGCCGCCGTCGCTCTGCTGCTGCTGCTCTCTCAGTCCCCTCCACACGTGTCCTCCGCTCCCGCTGCGTGTTTTCTCTCTCAGGTAAAGGCCTGCCCCCCTCAGTGTGTGTGTGTGTGTGTGTGTGTGTTTTATTTGTTTGCAATCTGCCGGCGGTGACAACAGGTTTGTCTCTCCCCCCCCCACCCACCAAAAGTAGCTTCCATACCACTCTTCTTCGTTCCCTTCCACATATTATACCAAGCTAATAAACTTAGCTTCAGATAGTGTTCAGTAAATTCACTATTCTGCTCATCCCCTTGCGTTAGGGGTTGACAATCCCTTCCCCAAATTTCAAAATACTTATGGTTAGGATTGATTTGGATATGAGACAAACCCCGCCTTCTACAGGATTAGGACTTCCAACCAAAATTAAATCGGCCAATTTTGATTATCAGAAGGAAACCAACAAAAATACTAACACATTGTGTTATCTATATCTCTTAAACCGTAAGTCCTACATGCCAACATACCTCTTCCACTTTCTCTCTCATCGTCCTCTCCCTATGTTTCCTTTGTAACTTTACAGATTTGACAGCAACTGCAAGTGTAGGCATGAAGCTGGATGTGGAATTCCTGAGATATCTCTCGAAAGATGACTTTAGGGTTCTCACCGCCGTAGAGATGGGGATGAGAAATGTAAGTTAGCATTTTCCTTTTAATAATACTACTTTGCTCGTCCGTACCTCAACTTCTAATCTGAAAGAAATTAGTTAACAATTAAATGCATCGGTGAAACTATTCACACATTGTACCTAATGAACAATGTAAATTATCTGGGTTCTGAAGTACTTTTATTTTTTTGGGGTTTCAGCACGAAATTGTACCATCAGAGCTTGTTGACCGCATTGCTCGTCTCAAGTAAATTTTCCGCTCATTTTCTCGTCATGGCTAATTAACTAACTCTTTGTTTCAATGATATTTTGCTGGCTAAAATCTACTCCCTGTACTTTACAGGCATGGAGGCACCTATAAGGTGTTGAAAAATTTGCTCAAGCATAAATTGTTGCACCATGACTCTTCAAAATGTGAGTATTCTGTTAGGCGAAGTGTTTCCTGTGGCGGAGTGTGATTCAATGGGAGCGCACAAAGAAACTTCCACAGGAACAGTCTTTTTCCCTTTCATGGGGGCAGGCTGGTCATTTTGCCCCGCCATGTGTTTGGGTGCAAGGGCCACACGCCCCCGCAGAATTATATTTCCCATTCTTTTATTATGTGAATTTGTGGAAGCGTAGAATGGGTCTGATGCTGCCGAATGGTATTTTCTCATGTGTAGATGATGGGTTTCGGCTGACTTATCTTGGTTATGATTATCTTGCCATAAAGACTTTGGTTAATCGTGGCGTGTTTATGGCTGTTGGTCGTCAAATTGGTGTGGGGAAGGAATCCGGTAAGCTTCTCAGCCCGCTCTCCCCCCTCCACCCAAATTTATACATATATAAAGGACATAGATATAACACAAATTACTGTTTCCATTTCATACAGTAATAGTGACTGACAACATTTTTTTTCTTCCCATATCCCGGTTCAAGACATATTTGAGGTCGCCACGGAAGATGGCACAGTTTTGGCAATGAAGCTTCACAGGCTGGGTAGGATCTCTTTCAGGGCTGTCAAATCTAAGCGGGATTATTTGATGCACCGTTCTAGTTATAATTGGTTGTACTTGTCCCGGCTTGCTGCACTGAAAGAATATGCATTCATGAAGGTTGATAATTGACTTTTTTTTCCTTTCCTTCTTTCACTATGTTAAATTTTGTACACTGCATGATCATCCTCTTTCACTTTATGGTTGTATATTTGTATGACACCTGAGTCCCAACTGATGCAGGCTCTGGAAGAGCATGAGTTCCCTGTTCCAAGTGCTGTGGATTGTAATAGGCACTGTGTCATTATGTCTCTTGTGCAGGGATATCCACTGTAAGAATTCCTCTTTTGACTTTTATGAGTACTTTTGCCTTCTATTCCTGACCTCCAGTAATCTGCATTTCTAAGTTTACCTGTCAATTTAGAGACCTCGATGATGAATGCACTATTGTCTTTATGTATATGCAGAGCTTCCTACTCTTATTTCACAGTTCCCCATCGTGGTTTGTGGGTTGTTTTCTTCTATTATTTACAGAACGGTTTTTTATTTTGGTCGTGTGCAGTGTGCAAGTGAAGCAATTGCAAAATCCAGATACGGTATTTGAGATAATTCTTGGTCTTATTGTTCGTATGGCAGAACATGGTCTTATCCATTGTGACTTCAATGAATTTAACATAATGGTATGTATATGAGGTACTCTGGTTGGTTCCTTATGTTTCCCTATATTGATAATTGAATTGGTGTGTTTAGTATTTTCTTAGAATTTTTCCATGACTTACATGAAGCCTCATGTTGGTCTGAACTTATGGTGGCTGATTCTCCTTTATTGTAGATTGATGACAGTGAGAAGGTTACCATGATTGACTTTCCTCAAATGGTCTCTGTTTCTCATCGTAATGCACAAACGTACGTTGCATTTCCTCCTCTCTTTTTTTTTATATATATTTTTACTTCATTCAATGATGTTGGGTTTGGTAATGCCCCTAATTTTCTTGAGTGATTTTTGAAGGAAGCACTTCATTGATTATACATGTTATCAGAAGATACCTTTTGGGTTGTTGATCCTAAAAGGAAAGAAAAAGAAAAAAAGAATGAGAAATTCATTCTTACAATGGGAAAGCCTTTTTTTTCTTTGGATAAACCACTTCAAACAACACAATTGAAGAATTATTCCGAAGGATAGAATTTGTGCCATAGACTCTTCTAGTCAAAATCACGTCATAGAACCCCGCAGAATCAATTTGGAGAAGGGATGAAAAAATGCCCTTATTCTTTGATTGTTTGTATTGATATTTGGTTAAGTCCATTGCAATTTGCTGGCTATTAATTTATCCTCTGCTCCAATATAGTATTGGAATTATGGCCTTCTGGGGTTGCTGGTATTGTTGCAGTGTTCCTGGATCATGAGGTATCGTACTAATGGTGCTTTCTGGCCCAGTGGGTACAACAGACTCAAATAAGCCAGAGATTAAAGCTTCAATACATGGTTTCTCATATATTTCTGACAAGACTGAGCACAACTGATCAAGGAGGGTGACTCATCTTTAGTCATTTGATGGATGCATAGTTGCCAAGGCGACGAGGCAACCTAAGGCGGTGGAGGGGTGCCTAAGCGCTTAGACCACTAGTGTTATTTTTTATTTCCCCCTTTTCTATCATTATCTAGTAAGCTACATATATCTTATGTCATAAAAAATCAACATTAAGCCACATCAAGTCATAAAAAATCAACTTTAAACTACATCAATTCATAAAAAATATACATTATTCACAACAAGGTATCAAAAATCAATATGTAGAGAAATTTTCTTGTTATCTAATAAGTTTGACTGGTCAAATGATTTTATTTTTACGTGAGACTTTTTGTACCGGTAGAGCACTAAACTAGCTTTCCAACAAATCCAATATTTCTTAAATCTGATTTATATTGAAGGAGTTTTGTTGTACTCAACCTAATTTGGTGTGTGTGAATGCTGTTTTAAATCGCTTTGAATGGAAATAAATTTTTAGAAATTAAGCAAAATATTATTTTGGCGCTCTTTTTGGTTTTTAGTAATGTTCTATCACAATAAGATTTATGCAATTTTTAGAATTGAGAAAAACCTTAGCATTTGAAAGTTGAAAATTGCCCCCACGACCGAAGATTCAGTTTTTGTTCTTCAACTGGGGAGTTGACTTTTTATCCTTTTGGAATTTAAATTTTTAATTATTTTTATTAGATTCATTTGGGGTTGTTTGTTTATTTATGAATAATATCTTATCATTTACTTAAATGATATTTGGCATAAATAAGTGCCAAACCTGGTTCGTTACCGTTTCAAGGCACTTTGCTCTAAGGCAATTATCACCTAGACCCCAAGAAAAGGGGTGTGGAGAGAATTTTGTATTTTGGACCTCTTTTCGGTAAGTGTATGATTGGGGCATTTGGGATGTTTACATTTTGGGGTATTTTATTGCTTATCGCTCCCTGTCTGGGATAGGTATTTGCACTTTTTTTAGTGATGTCCCTAATATTAAATGTGTATACTTCTTTCAGTGAGTGCTTAATAAATTTCTGTCGACTATCCAAAAAAATAAAAAAATACTTTGCTTTCCTTAGAGGTTGCATTCACTTTGTAAAAATGCTCTTCATGTTTCAGGTACTTTGACCGTGATGTTGAATGTGTTTTTAAGTTCTTCAGAAAGAGGTAAGTTATTGAAGTGATCGAAGTCCTTGAAGATGGTATTAATACTTTTTGTGGCAAGCCAATATAGTTGGAACTTCAGGGTCCAATTTAATAATGTAGCTACCATGTGTTTGATTTTCCCCAGTCATTGTCAACTGTTCAACACTTCAACCTTTTCAAAATGTTACTTTTCCCACTTTTTTGCTTTGAAGTTCTATTCTGACACATTGTAAGTTCTATTTTGGCTGAAATTCATCATGTGATATATGAACTGAGGTGAGGGGCTGTACGCCCACAAAATTCTGATTCCAATGAAAATTCCACATGTTGTATTTTTGACCCACTTAGAGAAGCTTTTATTGTAGAGCCATAAGCCAAGCAAACCCTAACCTTAATTATGAAACTGGGGTGAAACAAGCTTGCAAGTTTCTAGTGTTGATACTGAAATCAGAGGTAGAAGTTTGACAATATTTTGGGTTTCAACTAATTTTCTGTTTCAAATGGTATTTGTTAGGATTCAATAACTGTTTAACTGCTTATTATTGGTTAGTTTTCTTAAAATTTTGACTAGTATCAGTGCTTATGCTTGGAAATGCCCCACATATATTTTGTGTTTCATGTTATATTGTAGCTATAACTATTATATATCCCTACTGTACTTACTTTTGTTGGGTAGGAGTAACACATACATGTTTTTATGCAATTTACTTATTTCACATAATAATTATTTGTTATGTTTCATTGCTTCAGGTTCAACATCTCTTTTGAAAAAAACACAGATGAATGTGATGAGTCCGATTCAGACATCAATGAAAATGGAAGGCCCTGCTTTTCTTCCATTGCAATATCTGCTGGTTCTCTAGACAAGGAACTTGCTGCCAGTGGGTTTACAAGAAAAGACCAGGATGATATCGAGAAGGTACCATGGTGCATAATCTGTAGTGTTTTTTGGGTGTACAGTCAATTTCGAATCTTTTCTTCATTCTGAATTTTTTGTAGTTAGCAGATATTCCAACAATTTGTTATAAATCATGCAACAAACTTGGTTCCTCAAAATGATATTCTGTATGATTGATTATTTATATGTTAAATTTATCATAATGCATCTCTTGGATTTTAAAGGGTAAATTGCATCCAAGGTCCCTCACATTTGAGATAACTATGATCAGGGTCCCTCTTGTTTCAAATACTACTTTTTGGAATCCTTTTTTTTTTTTTTTTTGTAGTGGACCATCAATACATCCCTCTTATGTGGCTTCAAAATATTTTCAAAATGTCAATTTTATCTGGTAAGGTGATAGTTCTCTTTTTTTTCCTCCCAATTTTCATTTAGTCTCTTGGGGGGTGGGGGTGCGTTGAGTCTTGCCCCTTCTTCCTTGCTTGATTTCAGTTGAGGACTTGACACTTGCTCCCAGAGGTGCTGTTGCTTGGTGATTGGAGTCGATAACAAAGCCCCAAGACCTTATACATTGTACGTTTCAAATAATTATTGAATACAGCTGGAAGAATAGGTTGCTTCCTATTGAAGAACAGTGAATTATTAGATGCTAAAAACTTGATGCGGATTCATGGCTGAACCGGCTTGACCCTTCTGGCAATCTAGGCCGAGATGAACCAGATCCAATTGAGTTTTTGGGTTCAGTAGGATATTTTCGTTTATTTATTTAGGTTTTTATTATTTGGATTCATCTTGTACTCTCCTATTTTAGTCTTATTAGGCTAATTAGTGATAGAGCTGATTAGAATTTTATTTCAGTTTTATATTACAATTGGGAGGCTTTTATTTTCTTTAAATACAAGGTTGTAACCAAAGAAAAAAAAGATTTGAGATTTTTAATGAAGAATGAGTTTCTTTGGTTGTTTCCAAGAACTGTTGAGTGTGTACTCTCTCCCTTGCCCATCTTCTCTCTTATGTTATTTCTCCTTCTTCCTTTTGATTCTCTCTTCTATTCCGTTGTTAATATCCTGGTTCTATCTTCTTCCCTGTTGCTGTTCCTGTCACTCCATCAGTTTGCTGCTACTTACAGTCAAACAGAACCCAACGTGGGAGCCCATTGATTCGAAAATTTCCCCACTGGCTAGTTTAAGATTCAGGGTGTGAATCTTTTACTCCCATCTGATTTTCTCTAAGGTGCCCTCCTCTTCCCATTAATTCTATTTTGTCCCATGCCTTATATTTTCTTCCAAGTTTACCCTTGCTATACAAATTTTCTGTTACCCACAATTGTTCCTATTCTCTTTGTGAGCTTGATCTTCATTAATTATGGGTTAGCCATCCACTTGATTATTTAAGTGTAGTATCCAGGTGGGCCCATAAGCAATATGAACATGGTTTTCGAACCTGGACCACACCTGAACCACTACCATTTCTATGGGAGGCTGTGATCTATATACTACCATAGTTCAAATTTTCAGTCGATATACCAAAATTTCGACAGTTCATCTCGGTTTCAAATCAGTGATCTGACAGGGTTACAAGGTTTTGTTTGTAATTTTGGCGAAATGACCAAAACATTTGAAATTTCGCTAGAAATGGTTAAAATTATGTACTGCTTTCCAATTTTAAGGTTCTTCATTCCTATTGCATATTTCAATTTTTTTTATATGTAATAGGAATAAATTTTGTAGAATAGAATAGAGGCTATATTAGGGAAAAGATACAGTAGGCTACGATGTATACTAGCAACCTAGGGTCTGAAGCCAACTACCACTTTGGTATTCTTTCCCCCCAATTTCATTATTCAAGCATGTGTAAACATGCTTTAATAATTACTACAAGAAGTATCGGCGCAAAATTCCATCATTTGACCTCTGAAATTGCCATTTCAAGTTGACCTGTGAAATGCATCAAATTGCAAGCCCATTTCGCAGATTTCAACTGTAATATTTCATTTCAATTGTCAACCAGGGTAAAATCCTGGTTGAAACCAAAAGTTGGAACCATTTATATTGCACGGTAAAGGAGAAGTAGAGCCCACCTATTTCGAACTACCCTTGAGACAAAAAAATGCATATAAAGGGAGAGTTAAATGAAGCTGAATTCACATTTAAGCAATATGCTTCATGGGGTTGAATTCCAAGAAAAAAAAAGGATCCATTAAACTAGAAATATCTAGAAAAAGCTGTCGGAAAGAGAGATTAGACCCTGGAATTGGACTAGTGGACTTTGCTACAACTGCCTCGGTGAGAAAAATATATATATATATATATCGAGAGAGAGAGACCTTTCTTTTCTTCTTTCTCATTCCCATTTCCAAATTCTTTCATACAGCTGTTTACACCCCCGTCCAAACCCCACTTTCATTTTTTTTGGGTGGCCTTCCAATCAATACACGCCACGGGATATTTCTAGCACCTAAAATGCTCGTGTTATCCAAATTCTTCTAAAGGGCTGCTTCTACCATGATTGTCTCTGCCTATATAAAATAAATTCTAAATATCCTACTGTACCAAAAATCTAATTGGACCAGGTTCATCCCCATCTGGGTTCCCCCAATGGATTGCTTATGTTGATGTTGATCTTGGGTCGCTCAATGCCCCATCTAGGGCACCTCACTTTGATAAAGCGAGTTGACCTCGGGCTATCCCGATAGCCCTCGGTTCAATCTATGTTGTTAGTTGTCTTGTTGATGTTTGATCCAGGTGGCCGGAAACCAACCACGATCAAATGGCTTCCCAAAGCACATGGGGATATGGGATGCGTGTCTATTTCTTGTTGGAAAGGAATCGGCTGAATGGTCCTGTGTCTAAGGTAGTGGACTGGTGAACATAAATTCTCCTTGGAAGCCTTAACTTTGTTTGGGAGGGAACACGCAAGAAAGTGATCAAATAATGGATTGTCCTTTGGTAGTTTTTCCCGCCTTGGTTTTTTGTTAAATACATTGATTTTTTTTTTTTGGGGGGGGGGGGGCAGGGGTGGGTGGGTGGGTGGAGATTCTTGTGAGTCTTTGATTGGCACCTCAAAATTCCTTCTGATAGGTTCACTCATTGGTCTTGAATGTATATTCTGAGTTGTCACCAGGTGTGTTGTTCCTTCATGTAGAGGCAGATCCATTGCAATCATGGTTCAAGTAAGCAGAATCAGCAATGGGATTGGCCTCCACCGATTCCAATTCTGATCCAGTTGGAATCTGCCAGAATTTCCTGAACCCTAGAAAAAGCCAAAGAATCGGCCAATTCAACTGATCTGCGCAAAATAATGGAGCACAACTCAGTTTTTTGGATTAATGCTCCCGAGTGGACCTTCCATGATCCATAGATTAGTGCTTTCATGTATGTTAAACTCTCTAATTGATGTTCACATGCACTGGTCTTTTCTCTCCATCATAAATGTAGCCTACTCTTTATTCCCCCCCCCCCCCCCCAACCTGCTCTTCTCCCTCTGGTCAAATAAAGATGGGACCTACAACTGCAAATCCTCTTTATCTATCATCAAATAGTTAGTGCTTGTGCTACAGTTGTTTCTAATAGATGCAATGATGGTAATTACTCAGGGAGCTACATGATAAATGTTTATCATGAACAGAAGCTGTAATTGTGTTTACCGTAGACTTCAAAGGCAGTCCATTTTGGGCTTAGTTTATTATGTTCCAATTGAAAGAAGTCTCTCTGTGAGCTTCTGAATGATTAATGGTCTACGATCCACATTGGTGAGACATACATACATTGTCATGGATTGATGTTCTATGCGAGAAATGTATAGTTGATTACTGTCTGGTCTGTGGCATATGTGGTACAGAATTACAGATCATTTTATCTTGGAGGTTGTACTTTCACTTCATTTTGTAGGTAAGTAGGTTTTGCGCTTTGCTCCAATAATGGCCCTTTTGCTTGAGCTTTTTTAAATAACTCCAAGGCAGAAATGTGATCATAGGTCAAATTTGGTCAGTATCTTATGAATCAGTGGTGCTTTTGTAATTCAATCAGTAAATTATGGTCATATGTAATTTCTGGAGCTGTAGATTGTGTATTTCATCAGTGGTTGGTGAGCCTCGAATGATCTTCCTAATCTGATCTTATGCTGTGGGGAAGTGTTGTCTTACCAGAACATGAGAAGGGCTATAGAATCTATTCCCTGCTGTAGTGTGTTCATTTGGGAAAAAAAAAAAAGTCACAGGGATTTTTTTGATTATATTCAACTCCAAGGAACATGCTGGTTTGAAGATCTTCAAAACTTTGGTTTTTGGGCCAGTAACAAAGGAATGCAAAAATTTGGCATGGGCTGAGAATGGTACCAACTGATGGTCCATTGCTTTGGGTAGTTGATGAAAACTTTTGAATGTATAGCTTTTTATATATCCTCAGGATATTCTCCTTTTTTTGTGATAGGCACTTTTTCTCATCATTTTTTGCCAATATGTTCCACTTTGAACTTTCTTATAAAAATAGTTTGGATCTGCTACATTTTCTCTTCCGTTTGCTAGAATGTATCAGAGAATTCCATTAACAGTGCTACCCTGTTGTTTTCTAATATCGCTAAGTTTTGCAGTTCACAGAATGTGCGAGTGTGAAGGATGCTGATTCTGATGACACTGAAAATTCAGATGGGGGAAGTTTCCCAGATGATTGTGGGGCTAACAGTAGCAATTTGGAATCCTTGCAGCTAGTAGATCTGGTTGGTACTTTTCCTCTTCTCTCTCCTTTTCTGCCTCCTTCTCTTTGATAAGTAGATCAGGTTGGTTCCTACAGCTGTTCTTACCTAACCCCCCCCCCCCCCCCCACAATCCTCCATTAAATTTAGAGGTATGACCTACACGGTGGCTTTGAATATCAGAAAGAAAACTGAAGGACCTGGATAAAGACTTAGTGAATGTATCTTCTCTTAACCCAATTGATGGCTGTAAAAGGAGCTTGTCATAGTAAGATTAAAAATATAAGTTGCTACTACATTGATCTTGAACAAAATGAGACAAACCCCTTGTTGCAAAACTTCTGTTCTTTTCATTGAGGAGCACTATAATTTCAAAATTATGCTGCAATTTGAATAAAATCCTGTTCTGTACGCTTGCCAGCCACCAACATGGTTATTCACTGGATGTCTCCATTTAGGGCCAGAATTTCTGCCCAACTAAAAATAATTAAGTTTTTCCTTACTGCTTCAATCCATGCCCCTTTGGCCTTACCTGTCCCTTTGAGAGTTGCAACTTGCACCCTATCATATATTTTTAGCCGTTCAGTCATCAGTCTTGAATGTCATTTAAGGTGGTATGGCCATGTTCAACAGAGACCTAGGGATGCCCCAGTGAGGAGTGACCAGATCCACATGGAAGGAGCTAAAATAGGTAGGGGCAGGTCTAAAATGATCATAGATGATGTTGTAAGAAAAGACATGCAGAGGCTAGGTCTGGACTCTAGTATGACCTCAAACAGAGCTGTTTGGAGGTCAAAGATCCATGTTGCTGACTGATTTTAGGTGGGATGTTCCTGTGGTGTTGCTTTGTTTCTTTGATTTTTGTTCCCTCTTCTTTTCCCCTCCCTCCCTCCCCCTCCCCCTCCCCCTCCCCCTCCCCCCTTTTTTCTCTATTTCCTTTTATTGTACCCTCTCACGGATCTATGTAGCCGACCCCATTTAGTTGGGAAAAGGCTAAGTTGTTGTAGTAATCGGTCTTGAATGCTTGTTTATTAGCGAGCCTCAGCGACCAACATCATCACCATTGGTGGTATAATATCATGTGGTTGTTGATTTGCTATCTAAGAATTAACCTGTTTAGGACCATGCTTCCAAAACTCGTTTGTGTTTATGAGTGTGAACTCCAAGTCTTGTAACTTAAAGGCCTTACTCCTTGGACACTCAAATGGTGTCTATAGATGGTTGTTTATCCTTGGACTTTCTCTTTGCATCGTAATCCTAAATACTCTCCTCACTTCCTTTCCCCATCCTAAATCTCTCTCTCTCTCTCTCTCTCCCTATATATATAATAAATTTAAATTTTCATTTCTGGCACTATTTCTTCAAGTCTTGAAAGCATTTGTCTGATTCTCGCTATGCAGCTAATTTTCCCTTTGCTTTCTTTTTTCGATTTGTCATAAGTACTGTATTTACTTCATGTGACCCTTTCAGGAAGAGCTGTCCATGATGGGTGGTGACAAAGAGGATGACGTGGAGGAGAATCGGCATTCCTCTGAAGCGGTTGAGTGCAATGGACATGAAACTTCAGAAGCAGATGAGAAGGTATGCTCCCTTCTTTGGTTCAAAGTTTACCTGCATCTCATGCTTGGGATTTTGGTGGCTCTTGACTGTTTTAGGCCCACTTTTATGTAAATAATCATGTAGGAGCTATAACAGTTTTAAAGAGTTTTGTTATAAATAATAGTTATAACTCTTTTCATTCCATAACCTGTTTGTGAAAATAATACAATTTTTTTTTTTCCAAACATCCATTCCTTGTTTGGCCATTCTTGAAGGAAGGTTGGGGGTGAGGTCCACAGTTTAGACTAAAATCTAGAAGATCACTGAATTAGGGACCACACTAACCAGTATATGAATTGAAATTTGAAGAAAGAATCAGAAAATCGGACAAAATCCAGAAATTACTGCAATTTGGGGAAAAAGACCAGTTATTGTGGTATTACTAAACTCGATATATGCCCTGTAGCTACTGGTAAATATTTCAAAGATCTCAGGAATAAAGAGAAGAGATGGGGGTGGTGGACGAGGATGGTAAACCAGAATTGTAACTTCCAAAAGCAGTATCAAACAAGGTTGAGATTTCACCAACAAAATCTCCTGGGTCAGTTGTTGATTTTCAGGCCAGAAAATAATATTTTAATAGAGCCGAAAAAAGTGCAATGTCTTGGCTGCAAGAAAAATTCAGAAAGAGGGTATGAATTTAGTTCTGTATTTTCAGAATTGAAAAACTAGAAATCAACCTTAGAATTCCAGAGAGATCATTAATAGAGTCTTCAGTATCAAATCTGGAAGAAAACATAACTAGGATGAAGAAGATACAAACAGATCAAGCAAACTGAAACTTGATTAGAAAAACAGAGGTTCCAACCAGCTTTAGAAGCAAGGGAGAACTAAGGGAAGAAGAAGAGAATCAGAGAAGGTAAGTAAGGGAAGATCTGACCTGGGATGTTGTAGGATTAAAACTGAAACAAACTGGAGTCAGAACTCTCTACCATAACTCTATATCTTACAAAAAATACCCCACATATTTACTAAAATTCTCAGTCCATCCCCACTGGAACCAGATGCCAAATTTATCCCTGGTTCTCCTTGGCCTTGGCTTCCAAGCAGGGTCTTGTTTGTCCAGTCAGACTGCATATGCATCAGGGGAAAAGAATAGTTTTCCCATTGAACAAACTTCATGTCAAGTTAATTCACCTAAAAAAATATGTATGAAATTGCCTCAAGGGGAGTGGTGGGGGTGTCTGGCCAGTGTGCAATGAAATGTTTGTGTTGACTTTGTGCTTGGAAAAGCTTGTAATGTCTATTGAACCGATGATGCTTCATCTCCTTGTATGTTTCCTTGCACTATTCTCTAGAGTTCTATTGAATTAATGAATGCTTCATCACCTTGTATGTTTCCAACTTTCAATGCACTATTCTTTTGAGTTCTATTGAAGTAAAAGATGTTTCATTTCCTAGTATGTTTTCATGTACTATTCTACTTAATGGTTTCCCTTTATGAACAAAAAGTTTTGTTTGTGAGTTTGTGAATCATTTTTCAATTCATCTTTCTCAATGTCATTTTCATCTGTACTATAAGATCACATTCAGTATATTAGTATTCACTGGCTAGTATAGATATCATAACTGACTTTGCAAAATGTAATCGGCAACCCTAACAAATGAGAGAGAGAAAGAGAGATGCATTTCCTTGGACCGGCATTTGGAGCCAATCAGGTATCACTGCGGACTAGACACGCGTCCCATATCCCCATGTGCTTCGGTAAGCCGGTTTATCTTGGTTGGTTCCCAGCCACCCGGATCAAACAGCGACAAGACGACTAACAACAGAGATTGATCCGAGGGCTATCGGGATAGCCCGAGGTCAACTTGCTTTATCAAAGTGAGGAGCCCTAGATGGGGCATCGAGCGACCCAAGATGAACAGCAACAGAAGCAATCTGTTGGGGAGCCTAGATGGGGATGAACCTGGTCAAATTAGATTTTTGGTACTGTCGGATATTTAGAATTTATTTTATTTGAGAAAGATATGTAATCTTTTATTTTGTGGGTTAGCTATTAGACACACATGGAAATTTCCAATTTGAGTTTCTATTTTTGTTAGTCTAAATTTTAGGAAGTAATTAGGAGTCTTTGTTTTTTATGAATACATGTGTAAGTGTGTAACCCAACGATGGGGGTAGATTTATAATGTAAAGATAAGTTGAGTTGTTTGGGTTGAAGCCTGCATAGCTGTGTGAGCAATTCTTCTCCCTCCCTCCCTCTTCCTTCTTCTTCTTCCGTGCAAATACTCTTTTCTCTCCTTCTGGTTTTCTTTCCCCATCCCGTTTCTTGGCAGTAGTTGCAGCCCCTTAGAAGGGGATCGATCTCCAATACAACTCCTTTCCCCATAAAATTCTGGGTGCAGGTGTAGTCAAACTAAACCTAGAGTTTTGTTTCCAAAGACCCTTTCAATTGTGAGTTACGTACCTGCAACTAAATATGAAATTGAACCTACTGCCAGGTCTTCAATCAGGTTGGTTTCTTTCATTTGTCGCTTTCTGTTTTGACCTGCTTCCAATTGTATGCTATAGGGTTTTGGGTGGCGATTTATAGCCTGAAATTTCAGGTCCAGCCTACAGAAATTGAAGTTCTCTCCTTCGTGTTTCTGCCTTTTCTGCCTCCCTTGCAGGTCGGGAGGTTGAAGATAGCCCCATCCCTCACGATTCCCTTTTGTTTTCTTATTTTAATCTCTTAGTTTCCCTTAATACCCCTGACTTTCTCCCATATTATCCTTTCTCCTTTATTTCCTTTTAGTTCTGAGTTTGCCCCCTTACAATAAATCTTATCTCCACCATATCTTTTTCTATTAAGTGGTCCATTAGCACCTTTAAGAATTCTGTTAATTATGAAGTTGCCACCTCCATTGAAATCTTCGGTCTGTTTGCAGAATTGCCATCATCATTAATTTTGGGGAAAAATCTGTTTTTTCCCACCCTTATAAAAAGAACATATATGCATTTAAAACACCACTATTAGCCGTTTTCCATTTTTTCCCCGTATTGTTTACAAGCAAATAGAAAAATGAGTTTAAAACAGAACCCCCTAAAAAAAAAGGATTTCTGCTGCCACCTCTCATTTCAGTCATGCACTATGCTCATGCATGCTCATGATTTGGTCAAGTATGACAAAGAATTTTTCAAGTTTTAAACACTTTTGTGTAGCTACAGCACAAGGGGCCAACACACATTTTAGATAGAGCTCAAGGGAGTGAAGACGTAGATATTGATAGATGGATGGATAGACTGAATGGCTTATTTGTCACATATGATAAAAAGAAATATATATCAAGCAATGAGAAAACTTCTTATGGATAATATGATTCTTTTTTCCCTTCCATGAGGACAGAAACAATGTTCATTTCTAACTTCGAAGTGTTTTTTTGTCTTTTGAATATACCAATTCTCTTCCCCCATCCCCAACCCCCATGGCAACCTGCATGCCTGCTAACTATAGCAACATCGATGCACTGATGTTCCTTTGGTTTCAGGCGGATGATCAGGACCTCAACGAAAATGATGCTGAATTGATGAAGCGCTTAAACAAGCAGAGACGGCAAGCAATAGCTGCAGCTCATAGGGGACGGAGGTCCCTTGCCTCCAGAAATTCCTACAAGGATAAGGGGGGTAAGACTTCACACAATTCGAAGATCCAGAAGCAGTTGAGTGGTTGGTGATGGAGAAGTGCGAGAAGGTTCATCGGACAAGTCTGTCTTCTGAGTGTTAGTAGCAGTGGTGGCCATTCATCCTCATTCAGCATGGGGTTGGTGCAAGGATTATTCAGACAAAAGTTGGTCTGGATGACCTCTGATGTGATTCTCTTCAGCTTCTGGTTGATATACAGATTATGTTGCATATTTATAGCAATGATTTTGACAACAAAGTTGAGGTATACATAATACATTTGGCCGATTTTATCATTATTGAAGTCTTTTGCTTTTTGGAATTTGAAGGTATTTTAGCAATTTTTTGAATATATGAAAAAGTGAGGGCTCAACAAGAATGTTAGTTGATACCAAAATCCAAATCAGTGATGAGATTTTTCATTGAAAGCTTTCAGCGAGTAGATATCAAAAGTAGTACTGAAAGCAATGTGAATAATGGTATCTGTGCCTGTGTACGTGGGTTCTTTCTGCCTAAGTTGGCATTGATAATTCATGATTATTGCCAGGATGATATCTTCATCAGTTCAGTATTTAGCATACAGTAGGCCATTGCACTAATAATCACCCAAACAAGTACACACCTTGTGTACTTATACTTGAAGGCATACTCCCGACGGGGTGCTGAGAGGGTGATTAGGGAGACGGTCTTAATCTTCGGCATGTTTTTGCACTAACTGGTGGTTCTCGATCAAAAATTGAACTTAGGCATTTGCTTTGGGCAACGCAAATGCAACCCTACAGAATATCTGTGGTAGTACATCTAAACAACTGAATCAAATCTCTCTTTCAACCCTAATAATTACACTATTTCTGAACTACTTTTTATTCACTGGTTTGGTTACTCTGAAAGCGTATTAATGAATCCTTCAGTACATGTGATGCCACAATCACAATGCAAAAAGAAAAGAGATGTGATATGTATGGATTCAGGGTCATCCCACATACTGAGCATGGCTTCTTCTGCCTAGTTTTCATTTTTTTCTCCGATACAGAACTTGGATTGGATTCAAATTTTATGGGATGGGTTGATAGAGAATGATGGTGTCCACTTATGAGCCTAATTTTATGTGGCCATGTGGATTGCTGAATTCACAGATATAAACTGAAAAGTTTTGTTAAATTTGCAACACATCCGTATTGCTACCACCTACCCATTTTAGATTACAGGTTTTGAGTCGATCTTCTCCGCGATTTATTGACGCTGTCGTTGTTACTAAAACCACAAGAAGTCTTTGTCCAGTGGGGCATTATTGGCATTCAGAAGGCCAATTTAATGCCTTCACCACTTAGACGTCATCTCGTGTGGAAAGGATACAAGTTTGAAATTGTAGGCAATTGAGCTGTGTGTGTAATCTATAAACCCCATGTGTATAAAAGGAAGCCCGGTGGACTTCTTTCTCCCCCTCCCCCTCTTTGATGCACAGCTACAGGGAAAAAGATTATAATAGGTATTCTTTTAGGAGTAGATCAGCATACCTTGCGCTCTTTGCCAAATTCTGGTAGATGAATGTTTAGGAAATAATGTCGAATCATCATATTATTTAATTATTGTTCGGGTTTTAATGTATCCTCTAATATTTAGACTTTACTGATCCATGTGTGTTCATACATGATACATTTCACTATAGTTCTCTGGTAAATACGCTGAGAACTTCTTAGCTCCATCTATATACAAAATTTTGACCATCTAAACTTCTTACTTGTGGGTGAGGGCATATCGAGAAGGCCGATCATAGCATGCCCCTACCCTTACAATTTAAAATAGATTATAATCACTTTTGGTCTTGATCAAGGAAATGTAGTTTATGGAAGATTTAGAAAAGAGATTTTTTTATTGATACTTATTTATTTATTTATTTTACTTTTTTTTTTAATAGTATAAACTTAAATTTTTGCATTTCATAAATGTATTCCAAAAGCGTGCACTATAATAATATAATTGGCAAAAAAAAACCTAAAAGGCAGTATGAACCTAATGACCAAACATAAGGGGGCAAAATGTCGCCTCGCCCCTTATGAAAGGCGGAAATCCTACCTCTATTGTTGCTTTTGCTCCTAGTCTCATTACGTAGGGGTTATATTGCCTTTCAAGGAACCCTCTCCTAATATTATGATAAGAATATTTTTAAAAACTTTTTTATTCATGATTAAAATATAAAATTTTAGAAAATAAGAAAAAGAATAATAAATAAACTTTTAAATTATAAATACAAAGTCCTAAATGCATATGAATAGTTGCCAACAATCCAAAACAAAATATAATTTTTCTTCACCGACATTCTCAACAGTTTTTTCCTCCGAGTTTGCTTGGTGTGTATACTTGAGTCTTAAGAAATCCTTTATCTATAGGAGAAAATTGAAAAAGTTGTTTCTACCTTCCCCAGGCCCCAGCCCTTCAAGTAGCCTTTCATTAGCCATTGTCCTTCTAAAAAACGCAATGCCACCAATGATATTCAAGTAATCCATAATCAAACCCTTCAACCTCTCTCTCTCTCTCTCTCTCTGTGCCTCTTCCGAGTCTTACAAGCAAGAACCTAAGCTTTATCTTTGAGAAGACCTCATGTTTAAGGTTGGACAGACATGATCGACGCTCAACTTGAGGCCATAAGAGAGGGTTTTTTTTTTTTTTTTTTCTAAAATCTAATATTGTGGAAGATTCTATTTTCTAAGCGTCTGTCCATTTTGTGAAGTTTACAGCCCACCTTGTGATGGGACCTTATAGCTTTCACTATCCTCTGTTACGCCAATTATCATAAATAATGAATCAAACAGAAGAAATCAAAGAGTATGTTTGTCCGTTTCTTACTTTTAATGGAATTTTCTGTAGGAATCATCCCTGCTCTGTCTCTCACCGACTCCCACACATTCTCTCTCTCTCTCTCTCTCTCTCTCTCTTCCCCTCTCCCTCTCATACACAGGCAGTCAAGCAAGCAATGGCAATTTGCAGGTGGCGTGGTTCACACCCATTTAATATTGGCACCTTTGGATTAATTACGAAGCAAAAGAATCAAATGTACATTAAAAAAAAAAAGAAGCCCACTTTACTACAGAATGAGAAGAACACATTAAAAAAGAGCTTATAAGAAAAGGGAAGCCATTCTCTTCCCATATTTTCCTTCTTTTTTATTAAAAGAAGATGAAATTTGAAAGGTTTGATGGACCTCATGGTGGGTTGGTGAGCTAACATCCTACATAGAATATAAGTCAGTAGTGATGATTAAGACTCCCTTTGGAGTTTGGAAGGGGTTGTTCAATCCTTTCATGCATAAACATAACGTGTAGCGACAACCCAACCAACTCTTTCTCTTTCACTCTGAAAGAAATGTATTATTTCACATTGGGAGTAAAGAACCAATCCAAAAAACAGAACATGATCATTTTTTATCAGTATATGAAGAAATCATATGTTTGTTGAAGCTTTCCACATAGGTATCTTGCCTTGTTGGATTTGAGTTTCATAGAAAATTCCTACTCCTTACCTTACCTACTACAAGGAAAGCAAACATTCCACTTGGCTGCCGCCTTTTTCCTACGCTTCTGAATCTGAATATTTGTTTCTGTGAGTTATGATGGGAGAGAGACTTTGAATGCCATCGTCAATGTAAGAACACTCTTATATTTCAATTGTTTTAGCCCCCCACCCTCAACCCCATAACCAAAAAAATTCTTCTATTTCTCTGGACTTCAGTTTTGTGCGCGCATTCCTTTTTTTATTCTTAGTTTTGGGTTCTTGGCTTTCTATTTTTGTTCTTTTTTTTTTTTTTTTTTTTCATTTTGATTAGTAGTATATACTAATTTCTGTCACAGAAGCCTGGTCTCTTAAGTTTCCAATAGAAGTTTTGACTGGTAGTAAAATTTGCAGTCTACTCTCTTACTGCAAATTTTGAAACTCGTTTGGTGAAGAGTAACTTGCTTCATCTGAAATCAATTCTCCTCTTTGAAGCTTTAAAGAGGTAAGGTGTTTCTTTCCATTTATTTGCTCAGCACCCCCATACTCCACTTCACGCACCAATGTAAATAATATGCCATCCTCAAGTGGTAATTGCAGGGAGCGAAAACACAGAAGCCATGGAGGGAGAAGTTGTAGTTTACTTAGTCCTCCATCCAAAAAGTATTTTAATAGCTCATCTAAATTGACTTTCATTTCTGCAGCCATGGAGAAGATTGATCAGAAATGAATGAGTGGTGTCCTGTCCTTCTGAAGTTCTCACATATCTGAGAATCATGGAATCAAGAAAATCTGTTAAGAACCTTGCTCAGTCTATCCATTCTCTTCTAGGATTCAAGACACATCTAACTTCTAGTTGGGCAGATTCAGTTTGTAATATAATCAAGAATTTATCATCTGAAGACTCAAAAGATGGTTCTCAGATAAAATGTCAAAACCGCAATTCAGACAATTCAGAGAGTTCCAATGAAAACAAAGATGTTGACAATGGTGCTGCTGTTTCAAAAATAAATGGTAGATCCCTCCGTCTTTCCTCATGTTTTGAATCATAATATGGATTATCAATCTCTCTTTGAAAATGCTTTCACTTGACACTTCATGTGATCTACCACTTGCCCTTCTCTTTTTCTTCGATGAGCAGATGATCTTGCTGCATTGACTTCCCATCTAAATGAACTGAACTTAAAGAAGAAGCAGGCCTTGAATGACTTTTTGGATTTGAAAGGTTAGTCAGGCTACTACTATCAATTCTGATGTAAGGACTGAAGCAATTTGTTGAAATAGCTATCAATTCATATAATGAATTAAATGAATTGGTGAAATATTGAAGCTTAAAATAAATTTTAGGATGAGTTTTCTTCTTGAAATCCTAGAAATATTTCATCACCTGGAAACTTGATCAGGTCAATTTGGATTAGATAAGGGTTTCTAGCTAGTTCAATCTATTCTATTCATTGGGTTTTTGAGCCATCATCGTGTTTACAAGAATTGAAGTTGCTTATGGTAAGCATGATATGAAATTTTACACTCATACCATTTTAGACTTGTCATTGCAGGGAATATCCGTGTGTTTTGTCGCATCAGACCCATCCTCGATGAGGAGAAATTTAGCAATCTAGCACCTGTTGTAGCTTCGGATTCTAATAATGTGGTTTTAAAACTTGCCAATAATAAGACAAAACATTACACTTTCGACAGGGTTTTCCACCAGGGTTCATCACAAGGTGCTTCAAATTGGTAACATGAAATGCTCTTAAAGTTTTATTTTCTTTCCCTTTTGTGATGCAAGTGAATTCTGAGACTGCTCATCAGTTAATTGGGATTTATTTGCCGGGCTCCAAGTTGGATAAGGCTCTGATTGAGTGAGTATTATGAGATTCCAAATAGAGGGCAAGTCAAATATCTCATTTAGCTGTTGTTCAGTTCTGTAAGCCTGCAGCCTTAAGGTCATGAATTCAATTCTGTTGAAAAGCTTACTGAGTTGTAATTTCAGATGAAGTATTTTCAGAAGTTGCGCCAGTGATCAAATCTGTGATGGATGGCTACAATGTATGCATTTTTGCATATGGGCAGACAGGGACCGGAAAGACTTTCACCATGGTGAGGATCATCTTACTTAACAGAATTCTTTCATCATATTCTAGTTGTTAGGCTTGGCAATTCAACTATTAGGTAAGCGTACCAAGTCACCACCAAAGAAAGGGGTACATCAGGTTCCTCAATAGACACTGGCTTGGCCATATCTTCCGTCGCCGTTTCCTATTTAAATTGCTCACCCTGTATCATTAGTTGCTCTGAGATTCATCAATTTCTTGTTTTAAGAAGCCTCCTCGGTGTAATCATTTAAATGGGCTAATCATCTGTTTATGCCATTTTAGGAAGGTAAACCTGATTGTCCGGGGATTGTGCCTCGTGCAATCGATGAACTTTTCAAGCAAGCAGTTGATAGCAACCACTCTTTTCTCTTCACTTTCAGTATGCTTGAGATTTACATGGGCAATCTCAGAGACTTGCTTGTCCCCCAGATGACAAAACCAACAGATCGTTTTACAAAATGGTGAGTATACAGCCTCCACCTAATGCCACCAGATCGATCCTGGTTGAAACGTGTGTGCATGTGCGTGTGCGTGTGCGTGTGTGTCTCGATGAACAAAGCTTTATTGATAAACAAGACTTTGAGACTAACTGGCTCTTATCCTTCTAATATAGCTTCAACTTTCTTCTCAAAGTACACACATCATTACATGGATGAAAAATAGTATGAAGTAAATGGTCCCTGGTTCGGTAACCAAGCCATACATGTGTTTTGCATCATCTTTAGACAAAAGATGTTTCAACATGATGTTTTTTCTGAATATTAAAATTACTGTTAGCATCTATTTGAATCCTTGAGAATCCAAGCAGCTGTGAACCAACTCATTTAAAATGGATCCGGTTGGTGGAAAGTGGACATAGTGGAGTTTGTAGTACTATCTACCTGGTTAAATTCCCACAGCCAATGGAAATTCAAACTTCACCTAATTTTGTGGAGTATGAATTGTAATAAAAAATGGGAAATTAAAATTGTTTTAGTAATGGGAGTCACTTCCAATATCTTATGTTGAAATTCTTTTCAACCATTGATAGAGGTCCAACACTGATCGGAGTTTAACTCCCATGCTCCAAGCTGATGCTTCATTTCACATAACAAAAATCTCAGATTTTTAAGTTGATTTGGCATTCTAAAGGAAGTATGTGTTTGATATAATCTGGTAATCTATGTCCATAGCCTTTCAATTGTAACTGATCCCAAGGGTGGCATTGAGATTGACAACGTTGTGGCCATTGGAGTGAATGATTTCAACCAAGCTATGAAGCTGTATAGATTGGGTAGTCAGTCCAGGTCAACTGCTTCTACAAATGCCAACATCAATTCAAGCAGATCTCACAGGTAATTATTTTTCCATAAAAATATCATTTAAAGCAATTTTCCAGATGTCAACTGTGGACTTGGGACTTGTTTAAGGCCAACATAGTTCAAGGGTGTTCCAGAGCAGCTCAATTTTCTGAAAGACTTTTGAGTTTTTTTTTTTTGACCAAGTAAATGAGCATTGATAAGAACTTTTCTTCCATCCTAAGCCTCACTTCTTATTATCTTCAGAACAGCTTGATCCGCATATCCTTGACTTGCTCTGATGCTCCATCAAGGCAAAAGGAAACAAACAAAATGTGGATGATTGATTTGGGTGGAAGTGAACGCCTGCTGAAGACAAAGGCGTGGGGAAGAAGACTGGAGGAAGGAAAAGCCATCAACCTATCACTCTCTGCCCTTGGTGATGTTATCAGTGCACTCCAAAAAGGGAAACCTCATGTACCATACAGGTAAGCACTTCAAGAATCAATGGTATGTGTTGATATACATTGATGTGGACCTTACTTAACATCGCGAGCTTTTAGGATAAGTGGTTGTAACATGATCTCAAAACAATGAGGATCAAATGCACAATAGTGGCTCTTTCTTAATAAGAATTAATATCTAAGTGAACAAAATTTTGATGAATCAATCTATCAACTAGGATTGATGTCTAAGTATCTAACAGTAAGTTTACAATTATTCCCTTCTGACAGGAATAGCAAGCTGACACAAGTTCTTAGGGATTCCCTAGGTATCAATGCTTCCTTCTCTTGATGCCATTGTTTGTAATTTGTTTGTTGACCACTATACAGAACCTTTATTGGTCTCAATTTTTCTCGTCTACTTAAGGTGATTCTTCCTTCAAGGTGGGAGGAAGTCTCTCCCCCCAACTTTTTCTGTAGATGTGGCATGACACATGTATGAAGCAGTTGGATCTAAATGGGTACTCCATAGGAGGTCTCCCCAAAATTTTTTAGATGACTCAAAATTATTTTCCAAGCAAAAACCTACAAGTTCTATATAGCTTCATGAACCCCACCCCACCATGCAAGGAAAAGGGGAGAAAAAAAAGTGTGCCACAGAAACAGCAAACAGAAGCAATGGTGGATTTATTTGTCTAGTCGGATCTAATTATTCCTTTGTACTTGAATGTTCTACTCTTCTGTATACAGGTGAGGATTCAAAAACTCTAATGGTTGTTCATATTAGTCCCAAAGAAGAAGATTTGTGCGAGTCTGTATGCTCCTTGGGTTTTGCAACACGGGTGAGAAGTATTCACCTAGGGAATAAGGCATCAGTGGTAAGTTCTGTGGACTGACTTCTCAATAGTTACCCCATCACTTCTCTATAGATGTACACAAGCATTTCTTGTCTATGGGAATATGTTATCATGACTTGAATTTCTCGTCCATTTATGCATATAGAAGTCAAAAGGCCAAAGTTGAGAAACCTCCTGCAAGATATTGCCAGCTACAATGGCCTCAAAAATTTTTAATTGATTAGATGGTTAAGAGACGCAGTAGAGTTTACAGCCTATTCCAGATGTGATGAAAATAATTGGAAATGGAGAATCCCAAACAATGCGACATGTTACATCAACCAGAAGGAGGAGAAGAAAGCTCACTCATGCATTCACTCCATGATCTTAACATATGTCTTCAAAGCTGCAAGAAACGATTTCCCTAGATTTAATATACAAACAAGGACCGAGTTATCCTGAAACCACGGTGAACAGAATCCTATTTTTTATTTTAATAAAAACAGATTCCTGTTCACTGTGGCGCATTGCCACCCTAGCCAATAGGGGGAGAGGGAGATCACATCTGGACCGTCTCATCGTTCAGCCACTGGTGCAGGAAAACTTTTTCCTAAAAACAATTGACAACATAATATTTCTTTCATAATGAATTGTAGATGAAAACATTTGACTGTCAAGTACAAAAAGATTGGATTTCCAGAAATCTCACCACACCTATCATGGGAACATCACCTTTTTTTTTTTTATCTTGTAATTTAGTTTCTACGGGACCAATACTAACCACTGAATGGATTGCTTGCAAGCAGGAAATACAGGAAAAGAAGGAACTTGCAATGGCCAAGCTGTTACAGAAGGTGAAAGAACTTGAATCTGAGGGTTATGAAGTAAGAAGAGAGATCAAAAAGCTAAATGAGAAGTTAGAACATCTTACCAGAGATGAATCATCACATGATAAACATTTGGCGGCTCTGTGTCTATCTAATGAAATACTGCAGTCTAGCACAGAGATGGAGAAGCATAGTGGAGCAGCTGTTAAAGTAAGTCCCTCATCAAAACTGCCAAGTTTTATGAGGCCAACCATTTGCAGTACAAGCAGATCTGGCAAAGACCACCAAATTCCAGAGTATTCCCAGAAAAGAGTTCCTCTTCCTGGACGAAGGAGAAGACTTTCCAAGAATCGTCCTTTCCCACGAAACGGTATTTCAGAATATGGTTCTGAATGCAGTAACTCCAGGACTAGCAACTTGATGAGCCTCAGCATGAAAAATAGCACAGATTATGAAACAGAATACAGTCAGGATGCTTCTGAATGTGATATTAAAAAGGTTGTTTTCCCAGAGCAGGAAAAATCTCCAAAGAGTCTGGGTTATCAAACAGCTCATCTAGTTTATAGACGTGCAAGTGAGCATGCAAATAGGAAAGCAAGTAAAACCGATCCTTCAAAATGCTTAATTGACAGTTGGCTTCATCCACAGAAGAATGAACTAAATACCGGTACTTCCAATCATCGGACTAAATGGGTGCCTCCTATCCTGGTCCTGGAGAAGACGTACAAGCAGTCAAATAAATTGCGGTGTGAGAAAGTAAATGGTCACAAAAGTACAAACAAAAATGCTCCTGTCCATGATAATGTCAAAAACTTGGCTGAGATAGGGGCAACTGGACAGCCCTCAGTGGAGGTGGTTATTTGTGAAACACGAAAAGAATTGGATGAACTTGTAGCTGAAGAATCTGGTTATAATTCCATTTCTCATTCTCATACAGCTGATCACAAGGTAGTGAAAGAAGAATGGGGATTTTCAAGTGGTTCCATGATGAGAACCTATGGATGTTATGCTGTTTCTCCTCCTGATGTGCAGTATAATTGCTTCAACCAGGACAATGATTACAGCGGAGTAACTGAAACATCTTCTAAGGAGATAGATACAGGTGATTTACACAATTTGCCAGAGGATTTGATGTTCCAAGACAGTAGGTGCGATCTCCTTTCCTCGTCTGATATAGGGATTAAGAATATACTCAACCTGAAAGAACAGTCCGATGAATTAGAAAGTCAAGGGTTGCTCACTGAAAGCTCCTTTGAATCTTTGGTTGATCATTCAAAAATGATTAATCAGATGGAAAGAATGGTTACACCAAATGGAAAGAATAGTGACGAATATTGTGAGGAGGGAATTTTTTCCGCTTCTCATCAATACACTGAGGGTGTCATGGGACCGTGCTTGCATACAATGAGATCTCAAAGAGCTTTACTTGCAGAGCTAAATGATGCCTCTCAAGAAGATCTTACAATGTTCTTGGTCCAATCCCCAGAAAGAATATATGATACAGGTAACAAAATTAAAAGTCTCTCATTCCCCTTCTAATAACATTTATAGCTCTTATGTAGAATGCTTGATTTGATTAACAACTTTTTTTCAAATGCTTTGCCAATAAAATTTTAAATAGTATGGTTCCTAAATGTAAAAGTGTAGCTTAAAAATCTAACAATCAGTCACTTGGTTCTGTCAGGGATGAGTGATTTGCTTGGACAGAAAATTCAGAGTTTAATTTCCAGTGCTCTTCTTGGATTGGGACTTCAAAGCTTAGGGTTGGAGCATGACTTCTTCTATGGATTGATGCTTTAAAGATACTTTCATGAGATACAAGTATACAACACGAAATCAGATCATTGTGCTTGTTATGGTGCCTTCAGCTGTGTGCAATGTTTGAACAGCTCAAACAGATTATGAAACAATTCAGAGTCCAAAGGTAGGAAGAATCTGTCTCAAGGTGAGACGAGAACCAGAAAAGAGTGTTTATTTATCTATAACAATATGTTCACAGATTAAGGAAGACACGGTATGATTTGGTTATCTTCCAAAGAATAAAAGATTACAGGATTATAGATTGGAATACAGACTAAAAAAAGGGCGTACCCAGTGCACGAGGCTCCCACCACATTGGGGTCGGGGAGGATCATAATGTATGCAGCCTTACCCCCACTTCATGGATATGCAGTTTCCCGACTTGAACCTGTGACCAGAAGGTCGCAATGGAACAACCTTACTGTTGCGCCAAGGTTCACAATGGTTTACATAATTTACACATGTTACACAATTTGCATATGATCTTCCCTAATCTCCCACATTGGATGAGATAAGGATAGACTGGACTTCCCATCCTTAAGAGTTGTATATAGCTATATTTCAATTCCCAAGAAATAATGAAGAGGCCAAATCAATCGTAGGAAACTCAGTGCTCAAATATTGTTCTATAAACCATCAAAGATACCCAGTGTGTGTACCTGTTACCACCATATCACCAACGTAAAGCAATAGGAACGTCATTCTTGCTTAGAGTGAAATAAATAATGAAGGGTCGACAACACTGCTGAAAATCCAAATGCCAAGAAAGAAAGAGCTCAGTCTGTCAAACCAAGCCCTTAAGGCTTTTTTAATACCATAGACAGAGAGACTACTTGAGGCGATGCACATAATCAGGATACAATGGATCAACAAAGCCAGGGTTAGTGTTTGGTTACTAGCAGGTTTTACAACAGTAGAGAAGACCTCAGTAAAATCAAGTCTCTCAACTTGGGTTAAAACCTTGGAAACCAATCGAGCTTTGAGCCTATCAAGAGTCTCATCAACTTCAAGCTTGGACTCATAGACCCATTTGCAATCCGCTATGTTCATCCATTCCTTACAAGGAACCAAATCCCACAAGTAATTTTTGGAGAGAGCACTTAAATCATCATGCAACGCATGGCTGCAACCAACCCAGGGTGTGCTAACGCAGACTTGACAGTACTCTTTGATTCACTTGGAATATCCACGTACCCATTTAGAGCAGCATAGTTTGGGTTGGGCTTTCCAATTCCATTCTTACCTCTCGTGATCATGCATGGTATGATCAGTATCAATAATCAACGATTAGCAGTGAAGCAATAGGTCTTCCAACTCTCGCTTTGTAGACAAGATTTAGAAAGTCATCTTCTTTGATGTTACCTCTAATATTAGATCTCTCCGCCCTCACCCTGTTTCTAATTTCCCTAGGAACAGGCACATTATTGCTCCCTGGAGTCTGCCAGATGATCTTCCCGCCCCCCTCTCTCTCTCTTGATGTATCCCCGTTCTCTTGTAGCAGCCACCCCTTATTAGGGTGGTCCTCTTCTGTTGTGTTTTTTATTAGATTGCCTTGCCTCTGTTGTAGATTCAAGTCCCTTCCTTACCCCCTCCCCTCTTTCTCCCTTGTATATTCTTTCTCTTGCTGGTGATGAATTTATTTATTCATTTAAATATATATATATATATATAGATACTTCCCTGCATTATATAATGAACCTAGGGCACAGTCGAACCTATGGACCCCAATTAAGAATTAGTTTTCTGGAATCTTTCCATGTAATAATAAAGAATATATTACATTTTGACCTTAATACGTCGGAACTTAATTTGGCCCCCTTGATAAGACTTTAAATATTATTTTTATAATAGCCAAATCTAGCAGCTAGAAAAGATTTGGTTGGAAATACCATATCTGAACCATATTGTAGCCTTGGACCCTTGGAATCACCTAATTTGTGTAAGATTTATGACCTAGTGAAGTAGGGTCAGACTCCTTTTAGATTTGACCAGAATTGGAAATATTCCATTTCTGGCCATCTTGTTGGCCCAAATCAGATATCAGGGGAAAAAAAACCCTTGAACAAATTAGATCAAGGTCTCAAAATTGATAGTTAAGTAGGGTATCCAAAGGAAAGACTTGTACACAAAATTTGGGCCCTAACAAACCTGCCACGTGGTGGATATTGGGTCCAAGGTTCGACCACCTAGCATCCTATGGTCAAACCAAATAACTACTCATTTAGGTGTTATTCTTCAAAAAGTATTTGCATATATCTGAAGCACATCCTTGTATTTCAACGATCCATCTCAGAGATGTGTCTTAAAGCCACCCTCTCAATATGCCGATGAATACCGATACAATACACCTTGTATCTAGATAGAGCCTGATATATTTTCTACCTATTCTCCATGTTCACCGCTTTTGGCTGATGCTATTATTTTTATAAATAAAAGTTTTCCCATAGAATACCAATTATTTAGCATACACACTACAACAAATGTCATTTTTGATGACTGAAAAATAACCACGACGGTAAAAGTAAATCCATTGCTAATAACGTCGTTGCAGAAAATGGCGACAAGAAAAAGTGCTTCCGTTGAGCAATATACATAATAGATGACTTCCATAGCTAAAGATCTATTCTAGGCAACAGAATGCTTAATGCCATCCCTAAAAATGAATTGCTGCAACAGAATTATTACTTTCGTCACCATATATCCATTAGTGAGCAGAATTTGGGGTGATTTCACTATTTAAATTTAATTTGTTACAGTGAAAAATTGTATTGAGAGAGAGAGCGTGAGGGGTAAGGGTGTGGAGAGCCCCTATTTTTAGCATATGTAGTGTTCTGTAGGGATCAAACACCATAATTGAAGCAAAGATGAACAATTTCTTACACACTGTCAACATCTACACACAACAAATTCATAAAATGTCGAAGATCAAAATTTTCCTCAATAGAGTTGGATAAAAGAGGAAAAAAAAGGGGGGGGGGG
>NC_056570.1:26340608-26340869 GCF_013358625.1 Macadamia integrifolia | reverse complement strand
GGGTGTGTGAAAGCTGAGCAGAATCAGATGGACAGTCCTAACTTCCTCACCTAAAATGTTGAAGATCAAAATTCTTCCTATCAACTGCCAACCACAAACAGTAGAGAACTGTATTCTTTCTTGGAAAGACAGAAGAAAAACAAGAGGTAATAAACACCTAAAAATTTTCAGAGAGAGAGAGAGTCTGTAGAGAATGACCTCACCCCATTGCAGTGACTCTACAAGACAGTACTTGCACAAACCAATTGGGGGGGGGGGGGG
>NC_056570.1:26323276-26340588 GCF_013358625.1 Macadamia integrifolia | reverse complement strand
GGGGGGGGGGGGAGAGATAAGCAAGGTTGTCTTCTCCCCTTTATTTATTTTTTAAATTTTTTCAGAAAAAAAGATCACCTAGTTGATGTTGCAGAAACAAAGTGAAATAGAAAATAATTTAGGTGGCAATTGCATGTGTTTTATCATCTTTATTCACCCCTTTTGGTTATGAATTGATTTACATCCTTTCCCTTCTCTTTACTTGCAAAGAAACAGAGCCTCTATGTTCTATACCAAACTGAAATACTCATTAGGCTCATCAATCCAACAACACAACTGCTCATTGACCTTCCCCAAAACTTTAACAACAGACCACAGTTAAAACCATATCATAGTCAAAAATCACTAAAACAACTGTAGAATTTGAGTTTCAGAGAGAACATATTCAAAATCTAAAACGTATCCATAGGTCTTCAGGTTGAATCCAAAAGGTGACAGCAAATATGATCATTATGAGGGGAATATATAATAATAGCCATTGTTACTGACGTAATCTTACAAAATTATGTAACAGGTGGCCTTGTATTGCTATAACACCTATGTAAACCATCACAGAACAATGTCAAAACTATGCTAATTAATAACAGAGATGATGTGGCAATGTATGATAGAGTTATTAACAATGACATTATCTTCCTCCACTGTGAAGGGGTAATAGTTCAACAATTGTACCCAAAAGAATTAAAATAGTTTAAGGCACAAATCTATTCTCTTACTTGTTCATGAAACAATCCATGGAAATCTGAATAGAAAACCCTTTTCAATGGCATAGACCTGTGCTGAAGACGACTTTAGTGTCTTTGTAGAAGCACCCGTGTCTACATTCCCCATGATTGAAAATTGTTGGATATCTTAGACATAATTCAAATACATTCCTTATAAGTGGAGAATGTGTTCCTGAAAATTCGAGTCAAGAGAGATAAAAGAAGCCATACATAAAATACAAACTTCATTATAGCCAGAGAAGAGGAAAACTACCATATATTATTCTTTACAACTTGCCATTTTTCTGAAGAAATTAAATAATAAATACATTAAATCTTCTATTTTGAATTCACCATCTTAAAAAACTGAACATCGTGTGTGTGATGCAGATGCAAGGAAGAAAAAGAGAAATTAGCACTGTAGTTTCTCTTCCTTTTCTTCCGTGGATCTGCATTAGTGTGCATGTGTGCCTATGACTATACAACAACAACAACAACAACAAAGCCTTATCCCAACTTAATGGAGTCGGCTATATGGATCCAAGTAAGGACTGGAAAAGGGAAAAATAAGTGACAGGAAGCAAATCACAAAAATAGTAACAAAGTTGACACAGCTTGATACAGCTAGATGGGGTCTGCTACCCGAATCCTGGACCTCCAATCCTCTCTATTTGATGCATACTTGGAGCAAGGTCTAATCTGTGCATGTCTTTCCCCACCACTTCTCCAATTGTCAACTTTGGTCTGCCCCTAGCTCTTTTACATCCTTCTATTTGGATCATATCACTCCTCCTCATTGATGCATCCAATGGCCTCCATTGAACATGGCCATACCATCTCAAACGACTTTCCCGAAGTTTATCATGGTTGTGTGCCTATGACTATCATTTTGTTAAAACAGTCTAGAGGAATTTAATTAAAGAGCTCATGGGGCTGCATCAATCTCATGATGAATTAAATGAACCACCACGGGACCAACCACTAACTGATATACACCTCAGGAATTTCCAGCCTTTGAAGACAAAAAAATCAATACAATCAGATAGTTTTTACCACAAGATGTAAATTAGTTGACTAAAACCAAATACAAGAAAATTTCAAATGGGATTAAGTATTGGCCCCGTGTATCGAAAGCCAGATCTCAGTTCTTTGCATGGCAGCTCCCAGTATTTATATTTGAATACCACACTATTATCTTTAGTACTTTGACAAGATTTCCCCAAAGATTGACTCCACTAAATGAAAGGAAAATGTCCACCCTCAAAACCAATGTTTGGATGGTTTTGAATGCTGAAATCATTTCATTACAGGAAAAAAAAAAGGCCAAAATATTTCTGCCTCCCTAGGGTGGCAGATAGTGAATCTTTGTATTTGTGTCATTACAGCCAAAAAGGCCAATGTTTCCAAAAGAACCAGGAACAGACATGATAAGAACTCCCCCAAAAGATATATACTGATCTTGACTTTTTCGATCAAACTGCCTGTTTGACCCAAATTTCTCTTTTGTCTCGAGCATTAAATTTGATCGATTTGAATCAGAAACTGTGAACGAGTAATGGAACTACTGAGTTCAAAAAGCAGGACAGGTATAAGGAAAGTCAAGAGACTTGGTATTAGGGTAGAACTATGATTTGATGGGAGAAAATTTATAACCTGCGACCTAGAGCTCAGACGGAGCTGAAACTTCATTTTTTATTTCTGATAGGTTGAGCTGAAACTTCAGTAGAGAGGTTGACCAGGAAGGACCACAGGGTGCAATAGGGCTGGTATTGGCTACAGAAGAACAGTGAAAGGAAGAAAGTTAGGTGTGAAATTAGGTTGGAGTAGATGTTTATTGGTAGGGTTTATGAGGGACAGTTGCACCAAGATAATGAGAAAAGTTTCAGTCTAAACAGAGCAGAATTGAGAGAGAAACAAGGAGTTGCAAACTACCGAAAAATAACCAAACAATAGAGCATCCATCTGCGAAGCTTGTGTAGGATGAAGAAGACAGATAATAAGCAAGGCTTATAAATAGTGATTGATAGAACTTACAAGTAGCAGAACAGAATTGACATCTGACCCTACTTATAGCCTAGGAATCACCCAATCAGCCAAGTAGAATCTCTCCAAACTCACAGTGAATCCTCACTAACTTAACAATCAAAAGCAGAATTTCATTGATCAGAATTGTGTCCACTGTCCACAACTGCAGGGTTGATCCCTTATTACAGTGTACAGATCAGCCCAACTGATTGGGTTACAAGTGCAGTGACAGTACCATAGGGAGTAAAATCACCATACGTCAAACTGATTCCATAGGATCAGTCGGAGCACATCAGTCTATTGGATCAGCCATATCACAAGAAAAAGATTTCACTCCATGTCAATTGTTGCTTATCTTGTTTTCTTTCTCCTCTCATTTTCTCCTTCTGCTTTATATTTTTAGTATATGGGCTTGTGATTTGAGTGACACATCTTTGCTTTCCTACTGAAGATTTTCCAACTGAAATTGTTGTTATTGTTGAGTTTAGCGCTAAGCGCTAATCCTAAACAGCGATAGGGCCGATAGGGGCATTTATGTCCTATCGGCCCCATATCTCTTTATAGGGGTATTTTTGTACTTTTCTTCAGCACCATTTAATATAAGTTTTGAGGCATAACCTGCGATCATACTATTCTGGTCTGATCGCAGGTCACTCCTCAGTTTTGGGAGTCTCTTTCGATCGCACTTCTCTCTCTCTTCTCTCCTCTTTTCTTCTTCTCTTCTTTCCTCTCTTTCTCTATTTTGATTACAAATTTCTAGGATTGTAACATGGTATCATAGCCTTTGTGATCAAGCCTAGGGTTTATACATTCCTCTCTGTTGACTTCATTCTTCCGCTAACCTCTCTGGTGTGCAGCCGACTACTGCTGCGTTTACTATGGCTTAAATCATATGGGTGTTAGATAATGTCTCTTTGCTCATTTTATTAATTGACAATCGAAGACTGATTTTGACAGGTTTTTTTATACCTCATCAATTTTTGCCCCATGTTCTGTAACCCTAAACCCTACAGGTGATTGTTTGTTTAGTAATGACTATGGAGAGATCAGGTCTTGATAATATGGCTCTGTAATAGAATCCCCCATTCTATGGTACTACATAGATCTGCATACAGATGATTGTTTGTTTGCCTCTACATCAGCAATCCTTTCTTTCTTTTTTTTTTGTTCCTCATGGCTGAGACCAAAACTACCACTTTTGCATCTCCCTCGAACAATGTGAATGTCCAGATTACCTCCATCAAGCTCAAAGAAAGTTCGAACTACCTACTTTGGGCTCAATCTGTGAAGGTTTATCTTATGGCCAAGGATAAGCTTTAATATACTACCTCTGATTCTCCCCAGTCGTCTGATAAGGGATATAATGACTGGATGAAGGACAATGCATTAATCTTGATCTGGTTGACCAGATGTCGCTACCAATGTCATGTTCCACATTACTACAAAGGGAGTATCGAATGACTTGAAGGAAACATACTCTCAGGAAAAGAACATGACCCATATTTATGATATTTATGAGAAGTTGTTCTAGTTTCGCCAGTCTGACAGATCTTTTCCGGAGTACTATAGTGCTTTCAGGGGCATGGTTGAAGAACTCAATATTTTCCAGCCCTTGACCACAGACATTGACAAATTGAAGGCTCAGCGCAATGAGTTTTTTGTTTCCAAATTTCTGGTTGGGTTGAATAATGATTTGAAGGCAGTGAAGAGCCATCTACTTGCAGGCAATACTATTCTTACTCTGAATGACACTTATCGCGACTGCAGCGTATTACTTCATCCACTAAACCTAATCAGTCTTCCAAAGACAATTCTGCCTTCCTTGCCAACCGTGGATATGGTCGCGGTCACAGCCGTGGGTCGGCTGGTCGAGGTTCTAGTGGACAGCCGTCTAATCGTGCATCGTGCCAATGCACTTATTGTGGGAAATCCAACCATACTGTCGAGACTTGCTGGGCAAAGCATGGCAAGCCAGAGTGGGCCACCCAGTTAGCCAATCATGCAGTGTCAGACGATGGTACTGACATAGTGTCTTCCACTGATACTAAGCTGATAACTTCCTCAGGAGATTCGTCTACCAGTTTGCGTGATGACATCAATCAGTTGCTCCGGCGCTTACACACTCTCGAGGCATCCTCTAATACATCCAATGGTGGGTCTACATCTGCTGCCACCCTAGTCATGTAGGTACCTCAACCCTTCTTACCAACACTTCTACCCCCTGGATCATTGATTCAGGTGTTTCTGCCCATATGACTGGTAAGTTATCACTTTTTAAAACCTTTTCTTCTAGTACCAATTTTACATCTGTTATTCTTGCCAATGGTGCTTCCACACCGGTTCTAGACCATGGTACTATCTCACCTACATCCTCACTGAATTTATCTTATGTGTTACATGTACCACAATTTCCTTTAAGTCTACTCTCTGTGAGCCAGTTAACTAGTTCATTAAATTGCTCAGTAACCTTCTTTCCCTCTTACTGTGTTTTTCAGGATCTTCACACGAGGAAGACAATTGGTGGAGGGATTGAAAAAGATGGTTTATATTATCTCAACTATGGCTCTCCTGCTTCTTCTGCTGCTGCTACTGTTGTTGGGGATGTGACTCCTTTCCAATGGCACTGTCGCTTAGGACATTTGTCTTTGTCTAGGTTGAAACTTTTATTTCCTAGTTTTAAGTCTGTGCTTAGACTAGAATGTGAGGCTTGTGAGTTGGAAAAACATCACCATGTGTCCTTCCCATCTTGCTCTGTGTCTCGTAGTCTGTCTTTATTTTCTTTAGTCCATTCTGATGTATGGGGTCCTTGCAGAGTTAGTAATAGATTTGGTTTTCACTATTTTGTGACCTTTGTGGATAATCATTCTCATCTTACATGGCTGTACATATTAAAAGGATAGATCTGAATTTTTATCTGTGTTCCAAAATTTTTATAATGAAATAAGTTTGGCATTTTAATTAAGATTTTTCGATCTGACAATGCTTTAGAATATGCCTAAAATGATACTTCTAATTTTTGTGCCAACCGTGGAATGATACACCAAACTAGTTACGCCTATACCCCACAGCAAAATGGGGTAGCAGAGCGCAAGAACCGGCATCTCCTCGAGGTTGCTTGAGCTATTATGATACATATGCATGTTCCTAAACATTTTTAGTGTGATGGGATTTTAACTGCATGTCACTTAATTAATCGCATGCCTTCTTCAGTTCTCTCAAATAGGTCTCCTTTTTCTATTATGTTTCCTACCTTGCCGAGTTTTCTTATTCCTCCCCGAGTCTTTAGGCGTGTGTGTTTTGTCCATAATTTGCATGCACAAGTAGATAAATTATCTCTTTGGTTTACTAAGTGCATTTTTTTGGGTTATTCACGTACTCAGAAATGGTACAAGTGCTATGACCCTATTACTCACCAGAATTTTGTTAGTGCCGATGTGACTTTTTTTGAAGGCACATCATTTTTTTCCTCCTTAGGTGTCTTAGTCTAGTATGAAATGGACTTCCTCATCTCCTCCACCCATTCCTTCTATCATTCCCTTTCCTGATGTTCCTAGTGCTAATGACTCACCTCCTCTACAGGTTTATCAGCGCAAGAAGAAGGTTGGATAGCCAAGCGTAGATACCAATACTCCAGATGATTCACTTCATTGCCGCCATCCTCTGGTGAAGATCCTCCTCCTTCTCCGCCTGATGACTTACCAATTGCTCAAAGGAAAGGCACACACTCTTGCACTCAAAAATCTATGGTTGTGTATCCTATTGATAACTTTGTTTCCTTGTCTCATCTTCCCTCGACCATCCATGGTCTGGCCTTGTCACTTTCTAGTAACCCTATTCCCCGCACCCATAATGATGCCAAGATGGAAAGCTACCATAGATGTAGAAATGGATGCTCTCTTAAGTCGTGGTACCTAGAGTCTGGTAGATTTACCTCCTGGTAAAGATTTGGTGAAGTGTCGCTGGGTGTACACTATTAAGTATTACTCTGATGGCTCTGTTAAGCGGTTGAAAGCCCGTCTGGTTACCAAGGGGTATACTCAGACATATGGGGTTGATTATTTTGAGACCTCCCCGGTTGCTAGATTGAACTTTGTTCATCTACTTATTTCTCTTGCTATCAACTTTGATTGGTCCTTATTTCAGTTGGACATCAAGAATGCCTTCTTGTATGGTGACCTACAGGAAGAGGTGTATAGGGAGCAACCTCCTGGTCATATTGCTCAGGGGAGAATAATAGTTGTGTGTGTCGCTTATATAAGGCTATCTATGGACTTAAACAGTCCCCTCGGGCATGGTTTGACAAGTTCAATACTACCATAGTAACTTGTGGATTTTCTCAGTGTTATTTTGATCATTCTGTCTTTGTCCGTCGCAGAGGTGATAAACTAGTGGTATTGGTAGTTTATGTTGATGATACTATTCTTACTGGTAATGATAAGGCATGAATTTCTGAAGTGAAGGCTTATCTACAGCAACACTTTCAGACCAAGGACTTGGGCCAACTTCACTATTTTCTTAGGATTGAAGTGATCCGATTCAAGAAAGGGATCAGCATGTCTCAAAGGAAATATGTGTTGGACCTTTTATCTGACACTGATATGCTTGCAACCAAACCTATTGATATCCCTATGGATCCTCACCAAAAGTTTGGGGCTAATGATGGCGAACCTCTCCAGGATATGCATTAGTACAGGAGTTTGATTGGCAAGCTGATTTATCTTACTGTGACTCGTCCTGACATCTCCTATGCTGTTGGAGTCCTTAGTCAGTTCATGCAGTCTCCTCAGAAAGCACATTGGGGTGCGGTTGTTCGTGTTCTTCGCTACCTAAAGGGTGCTCCTGGAAAAGGGCTGATCTATCGTCCTAATCGGCATATGGAACTAGTTGGCTATTCTGACGTTGATTGGGCCGACTTTGCTAGTGATCGTAGGTCCACTACGGGTTATTGCTCGTTTGTTGGATGTAGATATTGAGCTTCTAACTGTCAGCACAGTAGTTGGATTCTACATGAAGATGGCTTCATAGGCCACAAATATAATTTTATTTGGGATTACTGACTCAATTTTATGTAGCACGAAGTCAATGATTGTGTAATAACCATCCATTACGTTTGATATTTTTTCTTGACACTGATCCTGACTTTCAAAGATACTTCATCAAACTCAGACCCTTGTTATGGATTCAACTCCCTTTCTTAAGTCATCTTTTTCTATGTTTGTTACTGTATGGTGGATGAAAAACCTATGGTTAGTAAAATGAAGGGACTGGTTGATACTGATGGAAAGTGTTACCCTAGACAACCATTCTTGTTATTCTAATTAAATCATAATTAGATGGGGACAGATTCAAGGGAGATTGTTGCCCATTAAATGGGTGAGTGTGGTGGAGAGGAATGTAAGCTTGTAAGACAGCTACATGACCAGCAAAGCTTTATCTGCATTTTGATTAACAAAGTTCTACCATATACGTTAATTTTGTAACTAAGATGAGGGAGATTCATGAGTGGAAAGTTTTGAATGTATGTTTAGCTATTTACCTGCATCTTATAACTAACCAAAATTCATTATTTTATAAGTGCCTTTTCCAGTAATAATTATTGGCACAAGTAACAGTTCCTGGTACAATTGAGGATGGCATTACGAAACTGAAAGAGAAATGGAAGAATGACAGGCCCAAAAGAATTACATTTATAAAAGGAAGAAAAGGCAAACCCATGAGTTCTATGTTTTCACTCCCTGCAATTACCACTTGAGGATGGCAAACTATTTACATTTGTGTTTGCAGGAAGGGGGGTTGGGGGTGTGCTGAACAAATAAATAGAAAGAAACGCCTTAGCTCTTCAAAGTGGAGAACTGATTTCACCAAACGAGGTCCAAAATTTGCAGTAGAGACTCATAGGGGAAATTTAACTCCATCAAAACTTTGTTTGGAAACTTGAGAAGAAACCCTGCTCCTGTGACACATAATTTAGCATATACTAGTAATTAAAAAAAAAAAAAATAATAATAATAATAATAAAAAAAGAGCCAAGAACTGTCATCCAAAAAAGAGTTTTTTTGCGGCAGCATCATTTATCTGTCGCCTAAGATTCAATACTGGAATGAGTCTAGCTATATTCGGCGACGGATATATTCTTACTATCACAGAAAATTATTTTGTGAGGAAAAAACTGTTACTGTCGCGGAAAATAATATTTAATGATGGAAGCTTTACTACCATCATGGAAAATATATTACCGTAGCCAAAAATCACTTTTCTTGCAGTGATACATGACTGAAATGAACCCTTTTGCTGCAACTAACGATCAGGGGTAATCCTTAATCCATATTACTACGGCACTTTGCTGCAACTACCTACCAGGAGTTATCCCTAATCCCTGTAACACAGTACTGGTCGAACACTTTGTAATTTATGCCATCTGGAGTAATATAACATCAAAGAAAGCTTTAATGCTCAAGTCCATAATCCATGCAGATCTAACCTTTAGCCACTTTTAATCAGCAAGTCAACAAGTACTTGTCAAATACCAATGGAAACAAGATACAGTAGGCTCCTTTATAATCAATAGTTCACAACCAAATAATGTTTTAGACCTAATATTATGTTGAGGAACCAGGTTGGTTCCATGGTCTTCAACTAATGGCTCTATCTTCTAACTAACTTCTTGATAAAAGGAAGCTTACCAGGGGAAGCCTGGTTTAAAAGTTTGTTCCAACTAGGCCTCAAAGTTGGATAAAGCCCTCAAACTGCATCTTATTGGAACATGAATCGATTAGCTCAAAGTAAGGGAGATGCAAATCTAACCCTGCTTTGGTTGATAACTATAATTTACAGGAATGCACTGACCAAAGTTATATTTTCAACCGTGGCCTTATAGAAAGTGGAAGCCATGTCTCCAACATTCAAAGTCCACAAGTCAAAAGTCAGCCATTTATCTGCCTGACCGAACTTCATTTAGAGTTTAAAGGTGGGATTCTTAGACTTTTGACTTAAATGGGAAGGGGAGGGTAAGAGGTGCCTGTTACTCCAATTTAGCAGCCTAAAAAATGTCATATAAATCGTTTGGCCCCCTCCCAATCACCCAAGTCTCAAATAGAAAAAGAGAAGAAAGAAAAACCCTAAAACCTTCTCTCCTTCTTTGCATATGTCAATCTCTCTCATGCTTTCTGCAATTTCTTCTCCGAAATTCCAACAATTGGCTGATTCTCTACAATATAATATTTTGTTTCTCTGCAATTGTAAATCTTGACTTGGAAGAGTTGCATTCAATTGAATATCAACCATAGAAGGTTTTCAAGGATGTTTTCTGATTTTATATCATCTTCCATCTATGCGTATAGTAACTTTAGTTTGATCTTCCTGCCAGAGTCGACAATTACATGGCTGAAGTATTTTTTCTCAGTTATTTCACCTCATTGTATTTTTCCTTTCTCTTCAATAATTGTCGAGCAATGAAATAAGTTATCCCTTAAGTTCACTTCTCCATTATTTACCAAATGCCTAAAATTCCCTCTCCCTCTCCCTCACTCCCTCCCTCCCTCTCTCTGAGTCGTTAGGCTTACTGATTATATTTTACAGAGTCAGTTATGGTATCTGATAGCTAGCCAGTGAATACTAATGTAATGAATCTGATCTTACATTGCATATGAAAATGAGAGTGAGAATGACGAATTGAAATTGGTTCACAAACTTACAAACAAAAACCTTTGTTCAGAAAGGGAAACCATAAAGAAGAATAGTGCATCAAAACATACTAGAAATGAAACATCTTTTAGTTCAATAGAACACTAGAGAATAGTGCATGGAAACATACTAGGAGATGAAACACCATTAGTTCAATAGACATTCTGAGCTTTTCCAAGCACAAAGTTGACATAAACCTTTCTTTGCACGCTGGCCAGACTCCCCCACCAACCCTTGAGGCTGTTTCATAAATATTTTTTTAGGTGAACTAACTTGGCATGAAGCTTGCTCAATGGGCAAATTTTTCTTTGTCCCTCTGATGCAAATGCACTGCTTGGCTGGCCAAACAAGACCTTGTTTGGAAGCCTAGATCAAGGAGAACCAGGCCTAAAGTTGGCATTTGGTTCCAGTAGGGATAGATTGGGAATTAGTAAAGATATGGGGGTATTTTTTGAAAGATACTACTAGAGTTATGGTTGAGAGTTCTGTGTACGGTTTGTTTCAGTTTTAATCCTACTCCATCTAAGGTCAGATCTTCCCTTATTTATCTTCTTCTTCCCTTAGCCCTTGCTTCTAAAGCAGGCTGGAACCTTTGTTTTTTTTTTTTATGTCAAGTTTCAGTTTGCTTGATCTGTTTGCATCTTCTTCGTCCTAGTTTTGTTTCTTTCCAGATTTGATACTAAAGACTATTTACGATCTCTCTGAAATTCTAAGATTGATTTCTAGCTTTTAAAATCTAAATTACAGAACGAAATTCATACCCTATTTCTGAGTTTTCCTGCAACCAACATATTGCACCTTTTTCAGCTCTATCAAAATATTAATTTCTGGCCTGGCGATAATCAATAGACCCATGCGATTCTGTTGGTGAAATTTCAACCTTGTCAGATACTGCTTTGAGAAGTTACAAATTCTGAAAAAATGTGTTACGAAGAAGGAATGCTTTCGGCTGAGCCTCAGCTAGCAACATTTTTTCACAAAAACTGTCCATCCAGACTGAAGTTTCACCTTTATTTTCAGTCAAAATCACAAACTTTTCTTTGCCCTACATCTAGTTCTAGACTCGAAAATCTGAAGCTAGCAGATTGAGGTCCAGGCTGGGTTGGAAATGTTGAGGTGTACTAGATATCTTGATCTCCATGTCTTCCATGCATAAATGGATCTGTTAGGTTTGCAACTACCTCTCCAAGTCGGATTTTCCCTTCAGTAGGACCAAATAATAGATCAAGCACCATTCCTCTACCTGCTTCATATGCATCATCAATTCTCTCTGCAGGAAGTGAATAGATGCTAATAAAGGGACCTGCTACCCGTTGTAAAAGGATATGAACCAAGTCCACACTATTGTAGGGGTTCACCAAGGAACATAGATGTGGCCATGCAGCCAAACCCACTGAGACCGAATTAGTTGATGCATATTTACCATGTGGTTCAAGGTTCAAGATTTCAGGAACGTACTTTTGTGGCAAAACTTGGATACCTTTTGATAACAGTGATAGATCTTAAACTATGAATTCCAAAAATTGAATTCTTCCTAAAACAAAAGCTTTGCTTATTTGATTGCTGATGAGAGCATGCATGGCTCAAAGATGGAGACTTTTGTTGGCTCTACAAGAGAACTTTGCATTAATTAAAAACAAGAAAAAATAGAAATTGCCACCAGAGTTTTCTAATCCTGATTCTCCAATGAGAAGTAATTTACCAATGATCAAACAACACATTTCCGCATATGGAAACAAAAACTTCCCAACTCAACCAAAACAAATTATTCAATTTTACCAATTTCAATAATATTAACTGTACCTCCCAAATCCAGCAGGAAATTTATGCAAGTTCTCCAAAAGAATCTCACACCCGCAGACATTTCAAGCTTCCCACTTTTAGACTAGCCACTGCCAGGTCCAGGGGGAAAAGAAAAAAACAAATAGAAGAATGCCTTTCAATAATATGGACCCCGTCAGTAAGTTTGCACTAGCAAATATGAGATTTACAATAGCGTAGGACCGATATATAAGCACTTCTAAGTTCATATTTGTCAAGCACAGAATGAAAACTGTTTTATCAGATCGACCAGAATGGTAAAAGTCAGGCAACTAGTCCAATGATGGCAATTTGTTAGTCCTTAATGGAATCACCAAACATAACCTTCGTCTTGATAAAAGGAGAATGCTTGATATCAGGTACCTCCTCTATATCCTCTGCTGGCTGCCATAGTTTCAATAAATGCCATAGCAAGAAATCAATGATCATTACCAAACAAAAAAGTTTCCCTGCCCATGCACCACATGTGAGGTACCGTGAGAGTCGCTCCAGAAGATTCTCATCAGAGCATTTTAATGCACGGTCATATACCACCTCTGTTCTTCTAGCAACATCATGCCAACTGTATAGCTCTTTCATACGGAGGTGCATCTCTCGTGGGTCAATCTGGGGGAGCATGTGTATTGCCTTTTTGATTGCCCGTACCATGTTACTTGGCACTGGTTCTGCCAAGACAACCATGTCATCAGGTAGAACCTCTGGGACACCTCCGACTCGTGTACTGACAGTAAGCAATCCACAACTAGCAGCCTCCAATATGGCTATACAAAATGCTTCTGTCAGAGAGCTGTTTAAGAATATGTGACCAGAAATCAGGACAGTCCGCACTTGAGCATGAGGAACAGCCCCCAACATTTCAACACGATCCTGTAGAGAGTGTTTTTCCCTCATCTCTTCCAGTCGTACTCGTTTTGGTCCCTCTCCTCCAATAATAAAGTGAACATTTGGGCACAGGCGGCAAACTTCGGGAATGACTTCAACAAGCAAATCTGCACCCTTCCGGTAAACCAGCCTACTTACCACAACTATAATAATTTTATCGTAGCTGAGTCTACTTGTTGCGGGTTTAAACATAGCTGTGTCCACAGCATTTGGTATTACAAAGACCTTCTGTGGGGGTAAACCTGATCTCAGGACTGTATTTTCCTTGCTTGTATGAGAAACACATATAGCCTGATTCACATCTGCCAATGTGAACTGCAGTACCTTATTCATGTGGACACTTCCGACATCAGCAAATCCATAGAGTGAATGATCAGTAAACACAACTTTGTATCCCATGGTGCATGCATGCATCAAAGCTTCATGACAAAGAGTTGAGAAGGCTTGATGTCCATGAACCAAAGATATCTTTTCTCGAATGAGAATTGTCCTTAAAATCGGAAGTGTCCCGTAAATTGTCGGTAATGTGTTCTGCATCAGGAATGGCCTCCAAGGTATATAATAAACTTTCAAACCACCAGTCATATATCGCACCCCACAGCGGTTTCCATAGGCATGAGTCAGGACCACCACCCGGTGACCAAGCTTAAGCAAGCATTGTGATAGATAATAAATGTGATTCTCCACACCACCAAAGTTGGGGTAGAAAAAATCGGACACCATCAATATTCTATGTGTTGGTCCACCCATTGCATCCGCAGATGTCACAAACCTAGGTTGCAGAAAATGACGTTAAGGCAATGTTATTGTAATGCATGTTTAGAAATAATAAATATCAAAGAGTTTTCGATGAAGATTTTTTGTCTAATTGATGAAGTGGCTTCTTCTCTACATGTATTGCAACATATCTGTTGATCCTTAACCTTAGCAACCTAATGTTGTGGTTGTACCCTTCCAACTATCATACTGCCATGTACTCTTTTTTGTATCGGTTGGTATGATTGTGTAATGATGATCCTAAAAAAAAAAATCCTAATGCCATGGTTGTGTGTATTGCGAGTGGCTTCTTCTCTACATGTATTGCCACATCTTAGTTTCCATACCCCTTCAAGGAAGCGCTAGTAGCTCAGTATATCGGGGCTCTGTAAATTATTTGGGTTACAGGGTTTTCGTACAAGGAAACATTATTTCTTAACTAACTCAACACTCCTCAACAAAGAATATACACATTATTAATATTAACTTCCAAGAAGTAATGTTAGGAAGGAAGATTAAACATTGCAATTTAAGTAGGTTGGGCTTTGAGATTTGGTTTCTACGGAAAAATCAATGAAAATAAAGCTGGAAGGCTAAAAAAAATCAATGAAACTCAAAGGCATGCCGTGGGAAATTTGAATGGTCTGGCTAAGCTATGGTGGGGATTTTGTAAGAACTGTCCAAGTCTTGCTTCAATGACTTGGAAGAATTTGAGGTTTGAACGCTAAAATGGTGACGTTTGGGGTGAATTTGTGAGTGCTTGATGGGTAGGTGGTTACAGAGAGATTGATTGTGGTTTTAAGAGAAACAGAGGTGGTTTGATTGTAGGTCAGTGGGTAGGGAAAATACTGTTTAACTTCAAAGAACAAAGAAAATAATTGTAAGAAAGAAGATGAGCAAGTTTCTGAGAATCCATATAGAAGAGCAGGAAAACATCATACCAGAATCTACGTGGCTAAGATAGTATACTCCTGGCTGCAAGACCTTCAATTTGGTGGATCCATATATGAATCTACAGGGAAATGAAAGTGCAGCGGATTTTAGTGCGATATGAACCACGCTGCGTGAAACTGATGATAAATCTGTTAAAACAGATCCTCGGAAGGGAGTTGCAGGGCTGGGCAGGGACAGGGGAGGGTGGGGCGAGGTTGCAAGGAAGCAAGGGTCAGGGTCAGGAGTCAGTGAAGGAGTGGCTTGGGGGGTTTGGGGAGGTAGGGAAGTGGGGTGCGGTGGGTTTACCTTACGACCTCAAAGGATGAGCAGGTGGAGACTGCAGATAGAAAATGATAAGAAAAATGAAAGAGGACCTGAGAACCTCGTAATAAAAAGGGGCATGGTCGCGTGCGATGGCAAATAAAGGCGTTTGATAACGTTTCTGCTGTTTCTGTTTCAAGAAACGATAGAAACAGAACTTTCCGTTTCTGGGAACAGAAACAGAATTTTGGGTATTTGATAAACATTGTTTCCTTTTGATTGGATGATTACAGTGTTGTATTTACATTATGGTGGTTAACGATCAGCGGCCATTTGCTTGAAGAAATAGAGTGATCAGGTTACTCAAAACGCTACTCGAATGATAAACAGTCTTTGCAAAAATTTTCCCAAAAAGAGAAGATAAAAGAACACAAAAAAAGATCAAATTTTCAAAGAAATATTCTGAAATCTAACCCTAAAGTTACGAAAAATACAAATTCCAGATCAGTAGATTCATTTGCTTTGCTTGATGAACCCTAAATTTAACTGTCTGAAACTTCGATCGAGCTGAGCTTTTCCCGTCTCGAGTAGTTCAGATACCGAATCACCAGCATCAGCAGCTTTATCGAAGTATTCTTTGATGGAAGCCACGATCTCTGCCAGATCTCGATGCCTAAGAACCATTTTCATGTCTGAGATCTCTCCATCGCCACCAGCATTCCAACTAACCGACGATCCAGCGTCATCAGATTTCTCAAAATTTCCCATTGGTGTATAATTCGGCTTCGCCGTGGTCTCAGTGTGAAATGAAGATCCAAAATTCGATCTAGAACCAATCTCTGATCTCTCGTCTCGGTCTCTCTCGCTCTCTTCGTTGTCGGATTTGGAATTGGAGCTCGAGGTACTATAATGGTCGCCCCATTCGCTGCAATGAACTTCTTCCCTCTCGGTTCCTTCATCCTTTTCATCCTCGTCTTCGTCGAGGTGGGGTGATCGTTTTCTTCTTCTTTTGTTCGGCGGTAGAAATCATAACCGGGAGGTGAGGGAGGATAGAAATTCTCCCAGTTCCAAACAGATGAAGTCTGGGAAGGAGTGCTAGAGTAGGTGGAGAGGGTCGGGAAGTTGAAAGGGTAACCATATTTCGTGGCTTGTTGTTGGCGGGGAGTGGAGGAGGGGCTTGATTCAGAGAGGATGTGTGGAAGCTTTGAGCGCGGTGAGGAGTACCACCACTGTTAAAGCCATGGAGGCGGAGGCAGAGGCGGAGGCGGAGTCGGAGTCGGTTCCCAAAATGGGGTTTAAGAAACCCAAATCGACGACGGCTGACAAGATGGAGAGGAACTCTGTAGACGGAGCTAGTCAGAGACGGTGGTGATGGTAGTGATGCCAAACTCTGTCTTCAATATCGATTTTTTGTGCCCCATTTTTGTTTCGAGAAACGAGTGAAACAAGTAAAACTTGTTTCGTCATTCATGTTTCTTGAAGCATAAGTTGTTATAAATTTCAATTTATGTTTCAAGAAACAAGTGGAATAGAACACTTTTACCAAACGATATTTATTCCGTTTCTGTGTTTCTGAGAACAAGAAAACACAGAAACACGTTTCTGGTTACGTTATCAAACGGACCCTAAGTTTCAGTCCTCAGGCTTTATTACTTGATAGATGGCAACCGCCACAACCTGGTATCCTAAAGGTGAACTGTGATGCAACATTCTTGCAGGGGCAAGTTAAAAGGTTGACTTTTTAGGGATCATAGGGGTGGTCTTATAAAGGCCTTTTTTTAGTGCCTTCCAACTAGTGGTGAAATAGGGTCGATTTGGGCTGGGTTTCTTAAAATCCCAACTTAATCTTAAATCCTCAAAATTCAACCTAGGTTAAATCCAACTCAATCCAACCTTGCCAAGTTGACACTCAGGCCTAGCCCTACAAGGCTCAGGGTTGGGTCGGGGTTGACCCTGGCTATTTTTGTATTTTTTTTTGTTATTTTTTTTCTTACAAAGAATCACAAATGTTAATGCCTATATTTACTAAAGGGGGTTGATTTTAAGACTATGGCTAGACATTTTCCACCATTAATACTTAAATTTGCAGCAAGCAAAAGTGTCAGTTTGAATATAAGATAGACATTTTAATCATCTGGCGTCATCACATCTTCCAGAAAACTGGACAGGACAAATTTGGTCCAATTCTTCATGGTTGCTACTAGATCTAAAGTTCATATCAATATATAATAGGAGACACAAATACAA
>NC_056570.1:26306133-26322820 GCF_013358625.1 Macadamia integrifolia | reverse complement strand
TTTTTTTTTAAACTAAAAATATATCTCAAATTTAAGATGTTCTTTTGAAAATTGGCTATAAACAACATAAATGGATGGACATAGACACCACATGTGATCTGTGTCACAATGAGCACATGTTTTCCTTACCTGCAAGTTCTCAAAAAGAGTTTGGGTGCAGGCCCATTGGGATTGAGAATTAAGTGTTTGCATTTTTCCTCTTTTCCCAATTTAATAACGTGCTCTTTTAATTCTTGTAATCCTTGAGGAACGATTGGTGTCTTTTTTTTTCATACATTTTTCATAACCTGTTATTTCTTATGGATATAATGGAATTTGGTCAAACTTCGATACAAAAGTCCAAACCCTTATATTGTAATAAATCAGGTGAATTTCTGGATTGCATAGGTCACATGTTACAAATCAGAGTACATTCAAGTGAATGCTATTGAACCTAGATTTTAAACTAGACCAAAAATACTCTTTTTTCCTGACAATATGCTAATTACAACTGCTGTGTCCAACATGCCTCTTTATATATCAGGTTGGGATTGCCCTTTTGTCACAAAACAAATGCTTATTTCTCCTTTGTACCAAAAAAAAAAATGCTTATTTCTCCTTGCTAACTATGTATTGATAGGAGAAGGTAATGAAGTCGCAATGGAGGAATATTGTTCGGGATAGAAAAAATAGTCAAGAAGGGATGGGAGGTGCATCAGATGTGGAGCGATCTTGTGGAATTGGAATCTTTAATGACCTTTCACAGTTTTTTGAAGTGGCCATGGGTCACTATTCCTCTTCGAACTAAATTTGAGAGTTTTTTGTTTAAACCCTACGTTCGTATAAAAAGTGATAACGACATTACTGACTGTACGATCAAACATATTGCCCATAAAGCTATGTAGGGAAAATCATGATTACGGATAAGAACTATATATATCAAATCATGAACATTATGTAATTTCTTTTTCTAAAATCAGGAACATTATGTAATTTCTTTTTCTTAAAAAAAAAAAATAATGCAACGTGAAGCCAGAGTCATGGAGTTGCACATTTTGCACTCAGTGACTTGGTTGCCAATGGGGGAGGGGAGGAATGAAAGAAAGCCAAAGCTGAATCACCAGTGAATTTTGGCAAGTTTTCCTCTTGTAGAGAAGGAAGAAGAATTCTTTCAGCATGGAATAAAGAAAACTTGATCCTTAATTATGGAGATTCTTAATTATGGAGTTAAGGCTGAGTATGCCATCGTTGTGCCCAACAGTTTTGGGAAAACCCTCTGGCCATATCTTCATTCCAGGCACCTCATTGGTGGAGCTGCTAGCTCCAGAAATGCGAGCTACGTGCCCAACCTTATCTCCTTTAATTATTTACCAAGATGAGAGAAAATAGAAAGTGTGGGAAGCCAAGGCTGGGAAAAGTGTAGAAAGAAACTATAACAATGATAAAATACTAAACCTATGGCAAAGAACTCTGGTAATGTTGTGTTGTGAAATGGATAACCATCCGTATTATCCTCACTTTTGTAATATAAGCAGACATAGACTTCTAGAAGATCTTGAGGAGATGGCCTATCAGACTCTAGCTAGTAGGATTGCCACTTATCGGATGAATATGGAATGTAATAGGACCAATATTATCTAATGCATATTTTCATCTTAGCTGATCATAAAAAAAAACTGTAACAATGCGCCCAACACCCACGCCAAGGCCCCATTCCAGAACCCATACACCATTTGGTTGGGAGCGCAACAATGCGATTTGTTAGGGAGGAAGGCGTTAAAAGGAGAATGACGATGGTGGTGAAATAGGGTCGATTTGGGCTGGGTTTCTTAAAATCCCAACTTAATCTTAAATCCTCAAAATTCAACCTAGGTTAAATCCAACTCAATCCAACCTTGCCAAGTTGACACTCAGGCCTAGCCCTACAAGGCTCAGGGTTGGGTCGGGGTTGACCCTGGCTATTTTTGTATTTTTTTTTGTTATTTTTTTTCTTACAAAGAATCACAAATGTTAATGCCTATATTTACTAAAGGGGGTTGATTTTAAGACTATGGCTAGACATTTTCCACCATTAATACTTAAATTTGCAGCAAGCAAAAGTGTCAGTTTGAATATAAGATAGACATTTTAATCATCTGGCGTCATCACATCTTCCAGAAAACTGGACAGGACAAATTTGGTCCAATTCTTCATGGTTGCTACTAGATCTAAAGTTCATATCAATATATAATAGGAGACACAAATACAACCTATGTAAAGAAAAGGGGGAAATCATTTGGCCATTTGATCATCTTAGCTCAATAAGTAAAAGTATGTGCTTTGTGTAACACATAATGTGGGTTGAAGTCATACATACAGCTTATGTAATGCTTGTGCAACACATTATGTGGGCCAAGGGGAAGGAGATACTATTACTAAACACAATAATAGGTCAGAATTAAAATTGGGCCTAGGTCTCAACCTAGGGTTGTCAAGTGGTTAGGCCGGGCTAGTCTCGATCGGGCCTAGTCGGGCTTGGCCAATTTCTAGGTTGCACAGTGAACCCCCGTTTAGCTAAACAGGCTTAGTTAGCGCGGGCATGGTACAGTCGATCAATCTCGGGCCTTAATCGGGCTACCATAAACGGGTCATAATCAGGCTATAGACATATTTAACTTTAAACTGGTCGTCTTTAAAATTGGTCTCTTAAATGTGCTTGAAAAGGAATACCAGTAAAATGAGGCAAAGATAGGCATAGCAAAGAAAAAGATTCCATAGTTAAAATGGATTAAGCCAAAGATGAGAAAAATAACTAAATTACTAAGGTACTCAATCTTTAACCCATGAAACTCAAATCAATTAAACTATGCCTACATAACCCAAGTTTAGTAAGTTCAAATCAATTACACTATGCATAAAAAATATGAATGTTCATATAACAATTACAACAATCTCAATTGTACATATCATATAACCTTAGCACTAAACACAACTAGTACCAAAAAAAAAAAAAAAAAAATACAAATAGTATTAAAAGGGTTGGGTTAGGTTGGGCTTAAAGGAGTCGGTTTAAATTAGGCTTGTAAATGTGTCGGGCCAATCGGACGCCCGTCGGGCTAGGTGGTTGCACCGTGTACTACCTGTTTATAAGCGACATGTTATTAATTGGGCCGGTCTAGGTCGCCATAAATGTGTTGGGCTCGATCAGGCCTATTGGTGCGGGTTTGGAATTAACACTCTTAGTCTCAAGACTCTCAACCCATACTCAGCCGAACCCTAGTCAGGGTTGGGTCGGGCTGGGCTGGATTGACCTTAATAACCGAGTTAGACAGGGTTCGGACTCAGGGCGGGCTAGGGTGGGTTCGAGCCGTTAGGGACAAACTTACACCCCTACTTCCCATTGTAGCAATGCAGCTCGTGGGGAAGCACTAGCTATAAGACTTGCACTCAGCACTAGCTATAAGACTTGCATTCTCTCAAGCTGTTGCATCAGGTTTCAGATGTTTACATGTGGAGTCAAATTGCGAGGAGATTGTGGAGTTGATCCAAGATCTTGATCTATGGCCATCTCTCCAAGGGAAAAACATCCTCTACAGTGAAGCACATCTGCGGTGAAGTGCAGTGACGCTCCTGTTGCTGACATGTGGCCGACTCTCCTCCACAGCTGAGAAGCTTCGCAGGAACCATTACCTGTTTCGACCCACTGAAGCTGGATACACTCTCCAAACCCACCCAATTTCGAAAATCAAAGTTCATTCAATTATATCTGTGTTTTTGTTCCATCATTAAGTTTGTTACTTTAGGAGCTCACCATGTATATTTTCGGTTTGCAAAGAAAGATGACCCACATGGGCTTATAGAGCAGAGAAGACAAGAGGTTAAGATCACACAGAGGTGGATTGATGATTATTATGCAGATTTTTAATAAACGATGTTCCTGGTTCACCAATTGGTGCAGAAGGAGAACCTTCTCAAACTTGAAGGCTTAGTTGTTTATTTATTTATTTTTTTTGGGTAGAAAGTTGTTTACTTATATTGATATAACTCATACTGATGACTTGGCACTGAGGTGGGGCAACCGACAAAAGAGAAGGTCCACTACATTGGCTGATTACGTGTAAAGTTGACAAGGGAATAATAGTACAAGGAGGTTGAAACAGAATTAGTTAGAAATGTCTGTGCGTGAGGGAAGGAAGTGTATTAGCTGGGCATATATAAGGCTGTAGGTCTGTGATGAGGAGGGCAATTAATAGAGTCTTCTTCTTCTAACTTCTTCTTCTTGGAGGTTGCTAACCTCGAAGTAAGAGTATTGCTCTAGCTCTCAACGAAAGCACCAAATTGGTAAGTTCCCAGAAAGCTAGACAAATACTACTACTTCGAGGGTATCAATGGAACACAGGGTTACTGAATTCCATTCTACCTGTTAATGTCTTCAAATTGATTATCCACATCCCACATCCCTTGAACCTGATCGATGGTGGTGCCATCTTTTAAAAAAGGGGGTCTCTCACTACTAAGGTTGTTGCTAAATTTCTCCAAATTAACTTACTAACTCTAGTGGGTGCTATAACAGATGTACTTGCATGTCTCCTTGCTCTCAATGTTGACGATTTTTTTTTTAAACTAAAAATATATCTCAAATTTAAGATGTTCTTTTGAAAATTGGCTATAAACAACATAAATGGATGGACATAGACACCACATGTGATCTGTGTCACAATGAGCACATGTTTTCCTTACCTGCAAGTTCTCAAAAAGAGTTTGGGTGCAGGCCCATTGGGATTGAGAATTAAGTGTTTGCATTTTTCCTCTTTTCCCAATTTAATAACGTGCTCTTTTAATTCTTGTAATCCTTGAGGAACGATTGGTGTCTTTTTTTTTCATACATTTTTCATAACCTGTTATTTCTTATGGATATAATGGAATTTGGTCAAACTTCGATACAAAAGTCCAAACCCTTATATTGTAATAAATCAGGTGAATTTCTGGATTGCATAGGTCACATGTTACAAATCAGAGTACATTCAAGTGAATGCTATTGAACCTAGATTTTAAACTAGACCAAAAATACTCTTTTTTCCTGACAATATGCTAATTACAACTGCTGTGTCCAACATGCCTCTTTATATATCAGGTTGGGATTGCCCTTTTGTCACAAAACAAATGCTTATTTCTCCTTTGTACCAAAAAAAAAAATGCTTATTTCTCCTTGCTAACTATGTATTGATAGGAGAAGGTAATGAAGTCGCAATGGAGGAATATTGTTCGGGATAGAAAAAATAGTCAAGAAGGGATGGGAGGTGCATCAGATGTGGAGCGATCTTGTGGAATTGGAATCTTTAATGACCTTTCACAGTTTTTTGAAGTGGCCATGGGTCACTATTCCTCTTCGAACTAAATTTGAGAGTTTTTTGTTTAAACCCTACGTTCGTATAAAAAGTGATAACGACATTACTGACTGTACGATCAAACATATTGCCCATAAAGCTATGTAGGGAAAATCATGATTACGGATAAGAACTATATATATCAAATCATGAACATTATGTAATTTCTTTTTCTAAAATCAGGAACATTATGTAATTTCTTTTTCTTAAAAAAAAAAAATAATGCAACGTGAAGCCAGAGTCATGGAGTTGCACATTTTGCACTCAGTGACTTGGTTGCCAATGGGGGAGGGGAGGAATGAAAGAAAGCCAAAGCTGAATCACCAGTGAATTTTGGCAAGTTTTCCTCTTGTAGAGAAGGAAGAAGAATTCTTTCAGCATGGAATAAAGAAAACTTGATCCTTAATTATGGAGATTCTTAATTATGGAGTTAAGGCTGAGTATGCCATCGTTGTGCCCAACAGTTTTGGGAAAACCCTCTGGCCATATCTTCATTCCAGGCACCTCATTGGTGGAGCTGCTAGCTCCAGAAATGCGAGCTACGTGCCCAACCTTATCTCCTTTAATTATTTACCAAGATGAGAGAAAATAGAAAGTGTGGGAAGCCAAGGCTGGGAAAAGTGTAGAAAGAAACTATAACAATGATAAAATACTAAACCTATGGCAAAGAACTCTGGTAATGTTGTGTTGTGAAATGGATAACCATCCGTATTATCCTCACTTTTGTAATATAAGCAGACATAGACTTCTAGAAGATCTTGAGGAGATGGCCTATCAGACTCTAGCTAGTAGGATTGCCACTTATCGGATGAATATGGAATGTAATAGGACCAATATTATCTAATGCATATTTTCATCTTAGCTGATCATAAAAAAAAACTGTAACAATGCGCCCAACACCCACGCCAAGGCCCCATTCCAGAACCCATACACCATTTGGTTGGGAGCGCAACAATGCGATTTGTTAGGGAGGAAGGCGTTAAAAGGAGAATGACGATGGGACTGGGTCAAACGCCATGGCTCCTAACCCAAACCCTAACTCTAATCTGCAGAAGCAGCGGCGGCAGCTGCAAGAGACCCAGAAAAAGAAAGAAGATGACCAAAAAAACAGTTCCACACTTAGCCATATCTCATAGTCCACTGCACCAGCTTCCCTCCCTATAATCCCGAGTCTGGATTTCCCTTTCTTCTGCTTCCATGCTTTCTATCATTTAGATTGGATAGTGATTAGAAATCGGTGATGATGATTATTCTGTCTTCTTAGTATCATCGACCCTTTGAGTAGTTTTATGCGGTCGTCAGGCTTTCGCAGCGTTTGGGCCTTTGGAGCTGTTCTGGTGGAACTGCTTTAGTAGTAGAAACTAGAACTAGAAGTTTTGGAGTTGGGGCTTGAGCTTTACCCAATTCTCTTTTGTTTAGAGAGGGAAGAAGAATATGGAAGGAAATTCTGGCGGAAACGATGTTGAATTGCTCTGCAAAACGCTTCAGGTGGAGCACAAACTCTTCTACTTTGATCTGAAGGAGAACCCTCGAGGTCGGTATCTGAAGATTTCTGAGAAGACTTCCGTTAACAGGTCAACTATCATCGTTCCCGTCAACGGCATTTCCTGGTTCTTAGATCTCTTCAATTACTACGTTAATGCCGATGAACAGGATGCTTTTAGCAAGGAATTGCAGCTCGACACTAAAGTATAAGTCTTTGCTGGTGTTTCATTCTCTTCTTTCATTCATTCTGCACTGTTTTTATTTTTCGCTCTATATGGATATCCATCTATGATGCTTTGATGGTGGTTGATGTTCAGGTGTTTTACTTTGACGTTGGCGAGAATAGAAGGGGTCGTTTTTTAAAGGTGAATTCCCATCCGGTTTGTCTATTAGTTCTCGTTGTTGTGAAGTTCTCTTTTCCTTATTTACTCAAGGGGAAAGTCTTTTCTTCTTCTTTCTCTTTTGGGTGTTTTTTTTTTTTATTTGATTGCTCTAATGAAGATTGAGTAGTGACCGATTTAGCATTTGGTTACATGGAATTTCATTTCTTTTCGAAATGTTCATTCAGTCGCCCTTTCTTTTTGGTGCGTTTTTTTTTTTTTTTTTTGGGGGGGGGGGGGTGGGGATGATTGATTACAAGTGTCTATAGAAAGAAGAATTGTAACAATGTTAAACGGCTCTATTTATGTACTATGCTATGAAAGCCAATTGTTTTGGAGTTTTTTGCAAATGGCTTGCATAAGTCTCTAGAGACACAATGTAGTTTTACAGTCTGTCAGTCTACATTTGTCCCTTTTGCTTGACCTATATGGCTGAAATGCTGCTCTTCGTGTTTTGCAAACATTTTAGTTGGTAAGAATTTCTGGTTGGAAATTTAAATCTGGCAAGCTTATTTTACTTTAGCTTAATTGGCTCTTTGAGCTATTGATGGACATGGATAAGTTTTCTTGAATACCTTTCAACTGCATTTGCAAACTTCAATAGAGATTTCACCCCAAAAATCCGAAGGAAGAAAGGAGAGAAAAGGGAAAGATACTGAAAGGATATTTGTGGGATCAAACTGTCTTTTAAATCCTGACCTTGGTTATAGTCACACTGACCAAAGAGGGTGGCAATGGACTGATGTAGATAAGTCACTTGGGCTTATTTTATTGCAAGTAAGCCTTAGGTTGTGTTATATATGTGTTGGGCCTTTGATCCCATGGGTTTTCTTTGAAATGAACCACTTTAATGGGTCTAAAATATGGGTAGAAGGTAGAAAAAGGGGATTTAATTCATTAGTTTAGTTAATTGCTATTTAATTCAATAAAGACCCATTAGGCCATTGGTCGGTTGTAAAGTCCTATATGGACTATTAGTTAGTTAGTCCTACTCCATGTTGGAGTCATAAAGTCAAGTCCTAGCCCTATTTTGAATTCCTTATTGTAGTAGGAGTGTCTAGTCCTATTGGGAAATTAGCTCCTAGTTGTAGTAGGAGTGTCTAGTCCTATTAGGAAACTAACTCCTAGTAGTAGTTTGATTGCTATTCTGCCCTCTATAAATAGAGGAGCCTATGTACTTATAATTTCAGATTTGAATGAAAGAAAGTTTGCATTTATGAAAGAAAGTTTGTAACTAAATGCTTAGAGTAGCTGAGATAGCCGTGGGTGAGAAGCCCTGGCTGAGATAACCGCTTCATTTATTCTCTTTCACCCTTCTCAACCCCTCATTTATTTTATTCTTCTTTTTTTTTTTTTTTTTTTTAATTTTCTGTAACATTCAAGAGGTATAATTCAGATTTTGATAAAAATTTGCATAAATTAGAACCGATCAGTAATCCTAATGGAAATAGAGAGAGATCGATCTCCTTTCTTTCTCTCTTCTGTACTCTGTTCAGTCAAGTTTTCAATTAGGGTATTCCAAGCCTCATAAGGGTCCCACGATTCTTACCTAGTCATTGTTGGAAGCATTCAGCTGCTATTCTTGAAGGTTCTCATTTTTCTCTCTCCTAGGTCAGAAAATCAAGAAAGCTTGTAATTTCACAACCAGCGATCAGAATCCTCTCAACTTTGGGGTTTTTGTACCCTCACTAGGGACTATCTACACCCAAAAGTGCAGCTCAATCAAACTCCCACAGACTTGACCACACCTCTCTCTGCTCAGCTCTATAGCAGGTCTTTCTCTCTCCTATCAGGTTGGGTTTTGGGTTAGTTTTGCTCTTATATGGGTATTGTATCCTTGGGGGATTATTTGACGGTCTTATTTCTTTGTTTCCTAGTCCTATTTGTCTTATTTGGGGTTATAAACTGCGGAGTTAGTTACTTGTAATCTACTCCTTTATTATGGACTCTCACAACCATAGAAGCTTTCTCCTTTCAATTGGCAAGTTCTGGGGAACAATTTAATCTTTCATAATTTGTAAGGAAGGATGGCTGCCTATGGAGGTAATAGGGTCCTTCTTAGGGCAAGGAACTTTTCATAAGGAAATCTATATCATTTTTATTCAATAGGTTCAAATTCAAAATGATGATATGGGATTCTATTGCTGGGAAGTATCAGGATCTCGAAACTTGCCTTTTGAAATTAACTGGATTGGAGCTATCATTTCCCAACATTTGCTCCTTGGTATATGGAAAACCTGTTTGGAGCAAGGTTCTAATTCTTGGCTTTTAACCTGTATTGAAATCAAAATTCCGGTCGAAACATGGGAAATTTCGAGGAAACCAAAAACTTTTTCTTGGCTTTTGGTGGAAATCATGGTTTCGACCCCTAGATAGTGTTTTTTTTTTTTGTGTCTGATTGTGTACAACCGATTTTTGACATTTCTGACCTAATCCATGAACTAGTTTCATTAAAAAAACACCCAAAATGGTTCTTGTGGTGTTGATCCAAGTTTTATAGTGTATGTTGAGCAGCTGAGTACACTGTAAACTAGCATAAATCTAGATATAACTTACATACTGGGGATGGAAATAAGCTATTAAAACAAGCAAAACATACTTTTGATTTGCAAAATAAGCAACAATGTAAGATGATAGGTTCTAGGTGGCTCCAATCCACGAGCCACGTACCACTGCAGATCTAGTAGCCGCTCCTCTGAATGCAATATAGATACAAATCCCATAACATGTTTTGGGCCCAATTGTTTTCAAAGTTCACCACTGCCCTTTTATAAGACTTATCATCAACATCTTGAAAGTATCCCAACTAGGGGAATGGCTCACTTAGACTAGAAGGATGTGGAGGTGACACACGTGGTTGGGTTAGAAACCCGAAGATGCTATCGAAAAAAGATGACCGACCACCTAAACACTTCCATGTCCAAATGAAGAAGAAGATCCACTATGCCCACCACTATTGATGTAGATAGAGTTATCAAAAGGAAGGGCAAAGCTGGCCCAAAATCTAGATCAATTTATGGTTGTTGAGCAGCAGGAGAACAAGGCAACAATTGGTCATCGATTGGAGCATCTTCCAGTAGAAAACCCAATTCGATTGGGATTGGGACAACAATAGTTTTATTTGTTAGTTAGTTTTCAGTTTGTGTTATTTTAGGAAAGTTTTTAGTTGTCAAGTCACAATGCTATTTGGTTTTTTAAGTCTTAGTTATATTTGGAAACTTGTTTGTTTGTGAGTTAGGTATAGTTATAATAGGAGTGGAAGTCAAAAGAATGGGAGATAGGATTATATCCATCAAATAGGTGTTGGAGAAAGAGGTTGTGGATATTGTTTGCACTTATGCACCCCAAGTAGGATTGGGGTAAAGTATCAAGCGTCAATTTTGGGATCACATGGATGAGTTAATGTAGAGTCTTAATCAAGATGAATCGATTATTATTAGAGGTGACTTGAACATACATGTTGGGAGGGATTGAAGAGGATATGAAGGTGTCCATGGAGGCTATGGTGTTGGGGAGAGGAATAAGGAGGGGACCTCAATCCTGGACTTTGCGGTAGCTTATGATCTTTTAATTGTGAACACTTTCTTCACAGAAAGAGAGGAGCACAAAAGTGGGAATATACCTGTCAAGTTGACTTTTCCGAACAAGAAGGGTAGACAGAAGGTTGTGTAAGGATTGTGAGGTTATCTCTAGGGAGAGTTCCACCCAACAACTGATAATCTTGGATATGTATCTTAGTACACATAAGCATAAGAGGAGGGAAGTTATTTACCCTAAGATAAGGCGGTGGAGATTAAAATGTGAGCACCTACATTCATTTACTATTAATTTGGGCAAACATGGAAGGTTGGACTTTGAAGAAGACACCAATGTGATGTGAAACGAGATGAAGACTTGTATCACAACTGTCTTGGCCCAATCTTTGTCTCCTAGCCAAACTATTGGCCCATATACAAATTATCATATCTCTTCTTTCCTAAAGAATTGGGGAAATTCTGACTTGTTTCTCAATGAGCATAGTCCTCTTTTATTTATAGTAGAATAAGTAGTCCTTATAGCAATCTAAGTAGTCCCTAAGAGCTTAAGAGTCCGTTTGGATATAAACCCTAAAACCCATTATTACAAGAATACATTATTCAACACTCCCCCTTAAGTTGGTATATGAATATCACACATACCCAACTTGGACAAAATAAAATAAAAGGTTTTTACTACTAAGTCCCTTTGTGAGAATATCCGCTAGTTGATCTTCACTCTACACAAAAGGAATACAAATAAGGCATTGCTCTAACTTCTCTTTGATGATATGTCTGTCGATCTCGACATGCTTAGTACGATCATGCTGAACAGGGTTGTGTGCAATGCTGATGGCTGACTTATTATCACAATATAACAACATTGGCATTTGTATGGACACACTCAGGTCATGAAGAAGACTCTGTAACCAAAGTAGCTCGCAAATCCCATACACCATAGCTTGAAACTCTGCCTCTGCACTCAATCGAGCCACAATCAACTATTTTTTACTACGCCACGTAACCAAGTTACCACCAACAAATGTACAATAAGCCAGTAGTTGAGCGACGATCATTTGGGGAACCTGCCCAATCAGCATCAGTGTATGCCTCAATCCTCATATGATCTGTAGGAGAGAATAAAATGCCGTTTCCAGGTTTTTATTTCAAGTACCTAAGGTTTTGGTTCACAATATCCATATGTGAGGAATATGGATCATGCATGTACTGACTCACTAAATCACTGCATGAGCTATGTCTGGTCTTTTATGGGATAGAATGAGTCTTCCAACCAACCTTTGATACTGAACTTTATCAATAGGTTCACATTCCTTGCTTCTGAGATGAGAGTTAGCCTTAACAGGAGTATCCAGGGGTTTACACCCTAACCTACCAGTCTCTGAGAGGAGGTCCAAGGTATACTTTCTCTGAAAGAGAACAATACCCTTGGTTGAATGTGCCACCTCAACTCCAAGAAAGTATTTCAGCCTTCCTACGTCCTTGATTTTAAACTCTTTACCAAGATAGGCTTTGAGTTTAGAGATTTCATCTGTATCATTGCCAGTAACAACAATATCATCCACATATACTATCAGCATTGTGTTATGATCATCCACCCTTTTAATAAATAGAGTATGATTAACATTACTCTAAGTAAAGCCAACTGCTATTATGGTCTTGTGAAAGTGACCAAACCACGCCCTGAGAGATTGCTTTAATCCATACAGAGCTCTCTTCAAGCTACACACCTTGCCCTGTGTTTCCGGACTAGAGTATCCTGGTCGAATGTCCATATACACTTATTCAGTTAGCTCTCTATGAAGAAAGACATTTTTGACATTTAGTTGCTGTAATTCCCATCCTTGGTTTGCTACACATAAGATGATAATTCGAACAATTTTCATTTTTGCCACAAGGGCAAAAGTCTCCTAATAGTCAATTCCATAAGTCTGGGTAAAGCCCTTTGCCACCAGTCTTGGCTTGTATCTATCAACAGTCCTATCAGCATTATGCTTAACTGTGAACACCCATTTGCAGCCAATTGGTCGCTTTTGCAGGGGAAGAACAACCAGATCTCATGTGCTATTCTTGTGAAGAGCTCTCATCTCCTCATTCATTGCCTCCTTCCACTTAGGTTCTGCATTTGCCTCCTGCCAAGTTTTAGGAATAGAAATAGACGACAAGGAAGATACAAATGCACGATATGATGGGGAAAGAGCATTGTATGCCATCACGTTGGAAATTGGATGCTAGGTACAAGTCTTATTACCTTTTCTATGAGCAATAGGAACATCGAGAGACTGATCAAAAGTAAGAAGAAAGGTTATACCTAGGAGAGAAGACTCAGGATCAGGAAGGAAGCGGTGGAATAGTAGTGGTAGTATGATAGGGTTCAGGCAAAGGGTTTTGGCAGTGTGATCGCAGGGTTTGGGCAAAGGATTCGGGCAGCGATGGGATGTTGGATTGCAGGGTTCAGGCAGGGATGGGAGATTCAGGCGGTGTATCGTAGGGTTCAGGCAACTGGTATGTGTGATGGCAGGGTTCTGGTTGGCGCAAGAGAGGATAGAGAAGGGGTCTGGTTGGTGCAAGAGAGGACAGCGGAGGGGTCTGGTTGGCACAAGGAGTCGCAGTGAGGTTGGCAAGAGGTGGTGGCAGTGATTGCAGGGTTTTAAGTGTAATAGGTTAATGGAGGTTTAAAGGAGAAGGCAGGTTAGGCAGCGACGGACAGATTCAGCGCAGGTGAGATGATCGTAGGTTACTGGTTTTTGCTAAGGGACGAAGAAGAAGATGGGAGAAATTTGGGTTTGGGGTTTGGTGATCAGACCTATTCTGATACCATAAAGAATTGGGGAAATTTTAACTTGTTTCTCAATGAGCACAATCCTCCTTTATTTATAGTAGAATAAGTAGTGCTTATAGCAACATAAGTAGTCCCTAAGAGCTTAAGGGTCCGTTTGGATATAAACCCTAAAACCCATTATTACAATAATACATTATTCAACATTTCCCTCTTAAACTGGCAGAGGAGCTCTTCTCTAATGGCCCAGGTCTAACCCACCCAACTACTTCAAGCCCGGTCCGGTCTTCTCACCCCACTATTTTATCTACCTCTATTTCTATCTCCAATCCCCCTTTAATCCAAATCTCTCCTCCTTCTTCCCCCACCGTCTCAGCCCTACTTGGTCCTCAGTAGAGAGGAATAAGAAGAAGAAGAAGAAAAAAAAAAAAAAAAAAAAAAAGAAGTCTTCTGGTTCTAGGGCCGGCTTTGATGCGAGCTTAGAAGTTGTGTGTGAGGGAGTCTCTATTACCCCTTCCTCCTCTTTTGAGTCTAGAGGGGCCTCTCAACGTAATGTGAATCCTGAGATTGATAGTTCTTCTAACGCTTCTTCGGATGAGGTGGATCATTGAACCATTTAATGCAGACCAAAACAGTCTGATATGAAGTCTGGTTTTTAAAACGTTGCCTGTTATCCTCTACCATAATAAGGGAATCAGTTACTCAATTTCTCACCAAATTAGGGTCAAGTAGTACAGAAAGTATTGGAAGTTTTAGATTTTTTCAAAGACTAGGGTTTTGATATACCCACTAACATAAGGTGGTATAGCTACTTGGGGAAAGCTCTTGAAGTATCCTATATTCCTATTTGATGGTAGGTAAAACTGTGGATTAGAAGTCTACTCAGCACCAAAGAGGAAGGCCAAGTGATCTGTATTGAAACTATTGAAGATTAAAGTCTGATGTTTCACACGGGACTGTAAAAAGTTTTAGAAACCTGACAATTTCTAAGTGAGGAAAAACTGACCTGATAAAATGTCAATGTTTTACTAATTTTCTCAAAAACATTTTGGTAGTCATTGATGTTTCCAACTATGTCCCACTGGCTGTGCTGGGTTTGAGATTTAGAATGCAAAAACTAAAGCCTGGCTTGGGTTAAATGATTGTATTTCGATCTGGGCCTTGTTTCTGCATAGTTGAGTCCAATGGACTCCACCGTTCTATAGAACAACGAAAACCATGCTGGGTGGCTAAAGAATGGCACATATCAGTTGTATATTTCTGTAGATACTAAAAATCTTGTTGTGAGAGGTCGAAAGGGTAATTTGATATTTTGGGCTCTTTTATTTTCTGTTGGATTTGCATTTAATTGTTACTACTAGTTTCTTCTATCCTTGGTTTATTTTGTCACTTTATACCCAAATTTTGCTTTCGACCATCTTTATATTTCATGCTACAAGTCTAAGGTGATTCTGCCTCTTAATTGTCATTTCTTTTTAGGTTCTTTTTCTTCCCTCTCTTATGTTTTTGGGAGGATTCTAAGCTCACCCTTTGGTCCTTATCTTGGTGTCCTAACGGAAGCAATTCAATTACTCATAGGATGCCCTCTAGCTCTTGGAAACTCACTCTGATTTGAAGTAATGATTAGATTAGCACTTAAAATCAAATTTGGAACGGGATTGATTTCTTTTGGGGCCTAGGATTTCAGTCTGTGTGAAAATTGTATGAAGTGCTATTTCACCTATGGTCCTGGCTCTCTGACGGACTTAAATATCTACTGATATGATTCCTGTGGAATTTATTCTCTTTATTCTTTTGAAATTTGTTTGTGTGTGCTGAAGCTTTGTTTACTTTATTCAAAACCTTATCTCCATGGTTCATCCTAAAACCTCATAAACCTCCATTGATTATTCCTTGATTAATGGACCTACTCTAAATACATGAACAGTTTTGGAAACCATACCCATACAGACAACTTTTCTATTATGTGGACTGATAATATGATTTTTTGACAATTGGATAGATGGGGAGCTTGGATAGATCACATGTCAAATTTGGTGGCCTATCTTGATTGTATGGCCTCACTGTGTATGTCTTTTTTCTCCTTATTTTTCAACAGTTCCTGTTTTTCAAGTAGTCCCAAATAAATTTGACCTTTTCAGATGAACGTAAAACGTTATATTAGAGTGGTCTGAAAATTAATTCATGGATAGATGACGACGTGGAACATTCATGGAGGCTTGGTTTGTTGGTCTGATGTTTATTACATGGAAATATCTTCACTATTTTAATAATAGGAGTGAGGTAGGTTTACTTTGTAATGAAGATAATGTAGGACTAGGTTTGACAAGCCAAACTAGACCCAAACAACAGGAACTTGTAGACCAAAGAACAACCAAATAACCACCCAACAATAGACAGCAACAACAGTCCAGAATAATCAGTCAACAGTCCTTAAACAAACCAGAATTATCAGATCCACAATCAGGAATTTCAGAAAGCAGAGTTTGCATCAACAATTAGAAGCTCCAGCAATAAAATTAGAGTAGTTGAATAAGTAGGATCAGAATCAAAACATAGCAGAACCAGATGACCAAAATCAGAACTCGATTCTGGGACAGCAGGTTCTGAGAACAGGCAATCGATCCTAACAAGTTCAGAATCTTCAATAGCAGATATTTAGGTGACAAATAAACAAATCGGAATACTGAATAACAGGTCCATTCCCTCAGAAAAACATAGGCAGCAACCAACAGTAGCAGATAACACAAATCAGACAATAATTTCTGGGCAGAAATCACCATCGACCAGCATTGAAGAAAACTCAGAAACTGACAAACCCATGGTCTGATCAGTACCAAACTTGGATCGATCCTTAGTAGTATATGGATAAACAATCAATCAAAATCTGGGCTCAAACCGAGGGCTGGAACTGCCCTTTTTAGAGGAGGCAGATTGGAACCAGTTGCAGAATTTCTGGGCAGCAGTTAAAAAATAAATACCTGGTTGTAGCAACAATATTGGCTTGAATATAGATTGTAAAGAAGAGAAGGAAACACACTAAGAACCCTCCTGGACTTCACGCCGCAAGGAGTCACCTGGATCAGACACCAAGCCCTTCTTCCTTGATCAAACACAAAGAAGTTCTCTTGCAGAGAAAGCAGCAGCAGCAGCCATGTAGTTTGT
>NC_056570.1:26297812-26306033 GCF_013358625.1 Macadamia integrifolia | reverse complement strand
CTAAATACACCAATAGAGGTGTCATTCAAACACTCCTGACATTAAATTACCCAATATGTGCAAGGGGGTCAAGTATAATCAATCATATTCTCTTGAGAAAAAATGTCCACTGAGGACTAGAAAACTATTAGGCATATAGGGGTAAAAGAAAAGAGAGGGAGAGAAGGGGAAGAGAGAGTGATGGCCTATAGAAGATAGTAAAGGACACAGACCCAAAGAAGATGGTACCTTCAAACAAACAGGACAATATTTCCCCTTCACAAACAATCTCCCACAAGCATCACAGCAAGTATACCCAAGAAACCACCTGCAGATTTTAAGGGCAAACAGTTAATTAGTCATCCATCAACATCTAGTTATCAAATAGAAAATCTTTCTCATCAAACACAATTAAGTTGTTGCTCCAAATTATTTGAGCCAACTCTTCAATCACAAAGAGCTACAGGCTCAGAAAGCCCATTCTTAACGTTAACTGTGGAGAAACATCCACTACAGCCTTTGTCAGCAATCAAGTTGACATCGCCAAAAAAAAAAATTTGACATGTTCATGAATGACTTACGTCAGGTGCTAAAGGTAAGAAGATAATTAAAAAGGAGGGGTGATGAATAGATATTTAGGTTATGATATATGACTTCCTCCTTTCGATTCTGCATGCAATCCGAACTTGCCATATTTTTCGGAAAGACAAAAATCTATGACAATATAAACTCAGACCATTTAGCATGATGGAACAGCATCACCATCTAAATTATTGAAGGAAACTAACATTTGGAATGTGATAAATGCTAGGATCCCAATCAAATGGAAGCAGTAAAAATACACATCTGACCTAGAAAGGTGGGGAGGGATACTAACAGAGATCTCCTTCTTTACTTACTAGTCTATATGCCTAGTTGATACCACAGCATCATAAAGCCTCTCCAAAAGGTCAGCAACTTAAGAGATGGTTAAGCCAGCATTAAGGCTGTACAAGACTCCAAGAAATGTAAAGCCATTACACATCCCTCTATGATTTCCTAGACATGGAGTCTTGGAATCTGAAACTAACACATTAATTCATTAGGTGTCCCCTATTTGAAAATGAAAATAGAACAAACACTAAGTTGATCAAGGTTCTATATCAATCCATGAGAAGAGGTGTGTATAACTCGGCAAATTAACCAGAACATCTCTCAAGAGCCAAGAGTATCAAGTAAAATAATTTACTGAGTGTTTCTTGTTTGTTTGACAATCAAGTGAAATAATTGTCAACTGTTGGTGGTTGGAGGATTTTTCAGGTGTAGTTTTCAACTGTTAGTGGTTGGTTCAGATTGGTTTCTGGACCGAGAGTGTCACCACGTTCTAACATTGCTTTTACTTCATCCTTTTGGATTCCTCTCAAGCCTTCAGTTCCCTCCTCACATCCTCTCTTTGCCACAGAATAGAATATAACTATAAGCATATGTGCTATTATACATATGGAAAACAACCATCGACATGACTTCATATAGTTAAGTTTATCATCACGGAAACCAGTTTGAACCATTTCGAGGCTGACATAATCAAGAAGACTTAAAAGTAAAGAGTATAGAGCACCCTAGGATTGTCAACAAGTCAAATCTCATAGCCCATCTCAACATATGGCCCACTATGTAGTGGATTTTTTCAGCCATAAAATCAGTGTAGGGCTAAGCACCCAAAAGGCAATAGGGCTGAAGTGACAACTCTAACCTTTGGATAGACAGGGGACCCCATTAGTAGATCATCTGGAAAATTCCAGCCAAACTCAATCATATGGATCTGAGAGGATTGAAACATTACCCTTATTGTCACCATCCATCCAAATGAAGTCTAGTCTGACAAGAGAAGAATGAACTAAAGCCCTACATATTTAGCAACTACTTTCATCATCCAGGCCTGGCTATCCAGGAGGAAGAAAATAGAAGAGGGTGCTGCATAGAACTAAAGCACGATCAATAAGCAGTGCAATCAACAGAAACAAAACAACTCAACAGGGAAATTTAACAAAGATGGATGTAGGATCAGCCGTCCTCCATGGAGGATCAAGAAAGAACACATACATATATTAAGTGTCGCTGCGAAAGGCAACTCCACAGACTAGAAACATATAATAAGAAATAAATGAATTCATTGAAACTTAAGAATAACACCAACAAATAACCAATAACCAATATATATATATATATATGAATGTGAATGTGATTGTGCAGACCACACAAATGAGGAGGATAGTACAGTGCAAATTAAAGAAGCTCTAAAAGAACATCATTCAAGGTAGTGAGAAAGTTACTAATGAAAGATCAAACAACTGGTCTATAGCAAACTCAAGTAGTCCCTCACTTCCTCTCACCCCACCCCACCCTAAAAAAAGGCAAGCTGAACCCTAAGGATTTTTTATTTTAGTTTTACCAGAGACTGAACCTGATAATAGGACAAGTCAGATGAGACTACCCTTTAGAACATAAGCTATAAAAAACATTTCAATATTGAATGGGTAAGCCTTTGGGTCACCGAGGTGGATGATTTCCCCAAGTTGCAACAGTACAGCAAATGCCCCAACTTCCTTGCCTTGTTCTGTAAGCGAGGCTTCTCCCCTACCCATAGGACAAGTCAGATAAGACTACCCTTTAGAACAGAAGCTATAAAAACATTCCATTATTAAAAGGGTAAAAATTTGGGTCACCGAGGCGGGTGATTTCCCCAAGTTGTGATTTAGATCCAAGGTTCAAACAGTGGTACATTCGTACGAAGACGAGACAGCCAGTTGCAGCCATCTTTAGAGCCCCATAGGACCAGCTTTCGAGCCCATCTGTTTAAGTCATGTTTTAAGTTCTAGGCTCATTATGGCCCTTTACTTATGTCTTGCGTGGTAGGCTATTAGCAGAGCTTTTATTATTTGTTTCTACTTTAAATGTTGCTGTTATAGCCACATATTACATTCTATTTTAGAATACTTCTATCCTTCTATAAGTGACAACTTTATTTAGTAAGAAGGAAGGGCAGAATAGAGCCCACAATTTTTTCTTTGGAGAAAACATATTGCTGCTGCAACTCTGTATGAAACAGATACTGTGAGACTCATTACAACTCTGGTATGAAGCTGTAACAACCATGGGAAACTGATCAGTATTGCGGTGTCTTGATTGTTTCTCTCTTTCAAAATTATTTCAGTTTCTTATTGTAACGCCATACCAAGCCACAATATTGTCCACTTTGGCTTTAAAACACGTTGAGACTATGGAAAAAATGCTAGAGGTTATCACTTGCTCAGTCTCTTTCCCCAAGCCGATGTGGGACTAAAGAAATGCCCCCCTCAACGCCTCTCCTGTTTCTTTCCCAACCTTTGAGGCTCACTGGATCTGAGCCATTTCTTGGGCGTGACACTTATGATATTAATACCATAATATAGTGTTGGAACCCTGTCCATATGCTGCTGATTGTTGGTGAGATTACATCGAGTGAAGAGCATCAGGTTTCCAGTGGTTGAACATCCCTGCGGCACCCCCAGTTCTGGTTTTCTGCCGCTTAGTGTTGGATCAACTTTCCATCAGTCCATCAGATCAGAGCCATACTTGGGAGACTAAGCACTGCCATCAGAGAAGAAGTTGACGGTAATTTGGAGGTTTTCTGAACTGCTGATTATTAGATACTCTTATCTCCTGAACATGGCTTCTAGTTTCTAATTTCATGCATTTCTGAACTGAGAGGTATGGAGTCCTTGGATTAGTTTGTGTTCCATATTTGATGGAATATCCATGGATGACTGTTCATATTCAAGCTTTCATGTTGATTTGACTTGTGGATGTAATGTAGACTAGGGTAGGGGTCTAACCAAGTCTCAACTGCAGGATCTTTTTATCAGAAGAACAACCAGATTTCAACTAACATAAACCAATTAAATCAGACCAACAGAAACCAAGCAAACCAGCAGTTATCGATCTAAAAAAACCCAGTGATATCTAGGACTGATCAGTACCAGACAGATAGAGATAAACCAGGGACTGATGGTAGTTCAAATAGGTTCAATTCAGCAGTAAACAATGAAACATAATCTAAAGATATCAGTAAGAATTCAACCAAACCAATCAATCACAGTTCTGGTTATGGCAGATCACTAGAAGACAAAACATGGTGATTTTTTCATAACTCACTAATGGCTGGACAGGAATAGCCAAAATTTGGATCGATCGTAGTGGGATAGAGAGGGACTATCAACCAGAATTTTAGGACAAACCCATGGCTGGATCTGAATCAACAGCAATGACCGATTGTACTTCTACAGAAATTCTGCGCAGAATTTTGAAAATATAAATACCTGGTTTGTTTGGCAGCAGTAGATCCTTAGAAATAAAACTTGAAAGAGAAAGAAGAAAACACTTGTAATTAACCTTGAAACGAAGAAAAAGAACACTTGAAATGAACCTCTTGGGCTTCACACCGCAAAGAGTCAATTGGATCAAACACCAATTCCATCAGCCTTGATCAAACACAAAACAACTCTTCATGAAGAAGACAATAGCAACAGCCATTAATTTTTTTTATAAAAATCATCTCTGCTTTAGGAGCCTCCTTTTCTTTATTTATAATGTTGATGGGGGAGGGAATTACAAAATAGAAGGTTCCTCAAAAAGGAAACCAAATATTCTCCTAATACAATAATTACTAAAAACGGAAATTAGAAACTAGTTGAAAAAGGAAACGAACTACTAATGACTTGACTCAATTAATAACTTGACTCCTAAGGAAACAAATATAACTCAAATCTAACCCAATTAAAAATGAAACTAATGAAAAATAAAACAAATCAGTGAATCCCGTATGCAACCTTAGAACCCCTCTTTTAAACCCATAAAAGTGGTCTATTAAACTCAAAATACTTGGGATCAAAGGCCCAACATGCATGAAACCCAACCCTAGGCTTATTTCTAATAAAACAAGCCTAGTTTGGTGAAGAATCTGCATTAGGATGTTTGGATAGAGTACTGTTGCTAAATCTGAGAGCTAATTTCTACTTTGGAAATGTACTAATAGCTTGAAATCCGACCATTGGATCGTCATCTTATTTTCAGGGTTTGAAGTGCTTCTGTTTGCTGGTAATTGGACCGAATCTTGGGTTATTCTAAATCCTGGATTGGGGAGTTCAATTTTGGTGATAGCTTGCGGGCAGCAAGGCACAAATCCTGTTGTGGGTGGGATATCAACTAGTGGCTATTCAGTTATCCAATTAAGTAGCAATTGGACAAAAATGCCCCAACTTCTGGCAGCGAGTTCTCCTTGAGTTTCTGGTTACTGGAAGGGCTAGTGTTTTTTGGGTAGGGCTTAGATTTCAGGTTGAGGGTTTAATGGTTTCAAGGTTTCACGCTTTAGGTCTCACAGTTTAATTCTCATGGCTATTCAGCTAAGGTTTCATTTTGCTTTTCCAAGCAACGGAAGAAGATGACGCAGACTCAGAGTGAAGAACAGAATGTTACTTGCATTCTCCAGAAAGAGAGAACTTACTCGCTCATGTCTTCGGGCAGGAGAAAAAAACCAGCAGATTGCAGAGGAAGAAGGAAGAAGAAAAAAAAAAACATTAATTTGGGGGATTTTCTGTATGCAAAATGTCAAGTCTACCACTAACTTTTTTAATACTACCATAAAACCTCCTCTTGTAGCCGGGGCATTTGATAGCTGGTGTATAAATGGTGAGTCACAAAGTGGGTGCCCATACCATCGCCCATAATATTATAATTATATTATTAATATATAAATATGCATAATATATTTATACAGTGCATGGGCCAAACTTAATAGAAATATTGACAGATTAAAATTTTGAATAAATAAGTCTTGTATAATTCCTGCTGATGCAGCATTGAAAAAATATACAAGGAAGAAGAAGAGAGAAGTCGACCAGGCCTAGTACTAAGGCCCATTTGGCTTTGATGGGGTTAATTAGTTTCTAATTCCAGTATCATTAGTTTCTAATTTCAGTACCTAGTTAGTTTCTAAATTCAGTACTCTTTAATTCCTAGGTTCTATTTCCAGTTTTAGTAACTAGAAGATTTGATATCTTGTAAGCTTTCCATTTCAGTTTTAGCAACTAATTTAGTTTCTAAAAGTTGTAACCCCCATTAATATTATAAATAAAGAGGAGGGCTTCCTATAAGCCCACGATTTTATGAATAAAAATTATGTTGCTGTTGCTTTTTCTCTGTGAGAGTATACTGTGTTTGATCACAGTGAAGGGTTGGTGTGTGATCTGACGACTCCTTGCAGTGAGAAGCCCAGGAGGATCTTCTTCAAGTGTTCTTTTCTCTTTCAAGGTTTTCTCCTCAGGATTTACTGCTGTTCGACAACCAGGTATTTAGACTTCGATTCTACCCAGAATTTCTTCAGATTTCACCATTGGCTGTCTGCTACCTGAAGCAGTTCCAGCAAGTGTTTTGAGCTCTACTTCTGGTCAATACTTCCTCCCTACCCAAGTAAGGATCGACCCTGGTTTGGGCCAACTCTGGCCAGCCAATTTGAAGATATAAGATTTCTCTATTCTTTTGCCCTGTAGTGACGCTACAGAGCAGGAATCAGAATCAATAGGTCTGATCTGTCCTCCTCTGTTTCTGTGGTGCTTAATATTGTTTGTGGACTGTTAAGAGTCTATTCCTACTGCTGGTTAACCCTATTATCTGGTGTATCATCTGATCTCATAAGTTCCAGCTTCTGGGTTTGGAAATTCTGGTTTACAAGAATCTGTCTTGTTCCTCAACTATGATCTGTTACTTGCTGCCCTACCTTAGTGATTATTGGTTGTTCTTCTGATTATAAAATCCTACAGTTAAAAGGCTTGGTTAGTCTCTCTATCCTGGTCTATATTACCTGCAGGGGAGGCTTCAACACTAAAACAGTTTCAAACCGTGGTAGCTGCCTAGCTGGCATGCCATCCTCATTAGTACCCTCGATATTGTCACATCACATGCATAGGCAGTGAAGGAGATGAGATGAAGATCCAGAAAAGCACTAAAATGAAATGAAACTACATATGCTAAGGATATAAAACACACACAATGGAGGAAGAACTGCAGCTATGAACACTGGCATCCATCAAGCCAATCAGATATTGTGCTTTCTGGTGCCTTGAGACCATATACCCAGTGATAATAGTAACCATACCAACAATTTCAAACAAATAATTTACGGATTCACACCTTTTGAGGAAACTACATGAAACTAATCCATATGCAGAGGCTTTCCATTAGAATTGAGCAAGCAGTACCTTGTACTTAGTCCACTTCCAGAAACATTGGATCCACAGCTGTGACACCTAGTATGCTTTGGGCACAGATAAGGTCCAGCACTTACATTCTGTAGAATCCCCCCGCAAAAAAAAAAAAAAAAAAAAAAAAAAAAAAAAAGAAGAAGAAGAAATTGGCTAATGGTTATCATTTTTAGAACTATGGAAGCCATGTAGCACCAAAAGAACACCCACCTTATGTGAAGGCTGCTGGCAGTAGCAATGGCAGGCACCATCACACCTTTTACAGAACAAAAATTTATTTGGATCTCCAGTTTTTCTACATATCTGATTTTTAAAAAGAAAAGCACAGAATCGGAATATCAGAACGTTAATGCCAAAGCTACAGTTCACATCAAGGGCAATGAGTAAACGAGTCGCATTACATATCATGTTAACGTTAGTTTGCTGCCAGCATGCAAGTAGCTTTCTTATTATCACACCCACAAACCGATAAGCAGAACATAACAGACAAAGTAAAGTAAAATTGATCCAACATCAAAGTAATGGTTGTCGCATTGGTGCATTACAACATAATGCATTATATTATTAAAAACAGGTTAATCAAGAAACAACTGAATTGTGTTAAGCAATGAATCTTATCTTTATTTAATAATCTTATTTTGGTGCAAGGGGCATTTGATAATTTTCATTTTTATGTCACTCAAATGTTTTGGTCTAGTTCACTAACGTTTGGTCTTCTTCTGCTTAACATTTTGTTAAGTTTTATTTCTTCATAAAGTGTCGAATGGTGAAAAAAGATATGTATAGCCAACACCATTTAGTTGGGAGAGGGCTTATTTGAGCTGAACATTTGATTAAGTGGGAAAAGGTTCAGTTGAGTTGAGTCAAGTATTTCAATAATATTTATTTATGTTCCATTAGTAGTATGTTTAATTCATAAGTGGGTATCCAAACACAACAGTGGTAGGTTTTTTTTTTTTTTTTTT
>NC_056570.1:26259642-26297792 GCF_013358625.1 Macadamia integrifolia | reverse complement strand
AATAAGAATAAGGCAAATCTAAAAATTGTGTGAGATGAAATATAAATCCTTGCAACTATTACATTTGAAAATCTCTTTTTTTTTTTTTTGGGGGGGGGAGGGGAGAGAACTACTTTTGCACTTGGATACTCTTCATGTTGAACCAGTGGGGGATATGATGACTCATTGGTTGCGGATTCAAGGAAAACTATAGGAATCCTAGTGAGTAGAGTTCTTGCTATGCTTGTTACTGTGCTATTGTTTGATCTTTAAAACTCTCAACCAAATTCTAATATCTCAACCCTATTCTCCAGATCGTATCACTTCTAATTTTAGGTAATGCCCAGTCACCCTTAAATTTGTATAATGGTATTTTTTTTTTTTTTTAAAACCCAAAAAAAAAAAAAAAGAAAGAAAGAAAGAAAGAAAAAACCACCTTAGTTAACCAAGAAAGAGTAATAACTAATTGGAGTCCATATGGCTCCTCTAAACTTCTTTTCCATACATGAATTTTCAACCGTAATTTTTTTCTTTTCGGGTAAATAATAACTTACTGATAAGACAATGTAAAAGAGATACACAAAGCCTCCAAAAAGAGGCAAAGCCACAACTAGTATACCAAAACAACAACAACAAAGGGTAACAACCCATTCTATAGACTATAATCAAAGGAATATCATTCCCATAACATGACCAAGGCCAAAGAACTCTCGGCTTGGCCAAGTCTGAACTTTCAGAGGATTCCATTGAAATGTACAGTCCAACCTAGAAGCAAGGTGCCCACTGAACCTAATGAGAGATACAAATCTCGTAGGCTCCTTAAAAGGATTAGACATCTAAGTAATGACAATTTTCCACAAAAAAAAAAAGGGTTTACCCAGTGCACAAGGCTCCCACATGTGCGAGGTCCAAGGGGACGAGAACTACGCAGCCTTACCCCGAGAATGTCAAGAGGCTATGTCGACCACTTGACAATCAGGTGGCAACATTCGTACCTTACTGTCTGCAATCTCCTAGAATACTCTATCATAAACTCTCGAAAGAACAAGGTCCAATCCAATTTTCAAAGATAACCCAAGTATAAAAACCTGAATAAGTCCCTTTCAACCAAGATTCGGAAATAGAACTTGTGCAAATAAGAATTCATTTCACATAATGCCAGCATAGATCAATTAAATTTCCCACATATGAAAGACATTAACACAACTATTACCTCACAAGTTCGGCAAGAGGGGCAGGCCCATGAACTCCAATGAAATAAATCTGAAACAGAATCCCATATGAAAAAGTTTACTTCAGCATAAGTAAACTGAATTATATACAGTAAAGCTGGCAAAGATCAAGGGTAGAGAAGGGACCTCTATACTGGGCCCAATTTTTCAGGCAGTTCCTATGATACTTCTTGCCACAAATTTTGCATGGAAGCATCCTCACTGCTCTCTCACTTCCTTCGTTTTCACCACAAAAGCATAATCGACACATTATGTTGATGGTTGAAGAACCAAGTTCTTCTCCAACAATATCTTGAACTGCTTCTTTAGAAGCACCCTGAAAAGGGAAAAAATCAATATTAATAAAGCAAAACAATTAAGTGAATCATGGAACATGACAGAAGAAGTTTTTACTCAGCTTTTCTGAAGTTCCAGTAATCAAAATTCATTTGAAGGGTGTCTTGAAGGGGGATAACAAGAAAGAAATAACAGGAGTCAGCAACAAAATGAGAACACAGCACCCAAACATACATATACTTTCCAATTCATTTAGGATGATATGGACACAACTCAATGCAGCCTTATCCCAGCCAAATGGGATCGGCTACATGGATCCTTGGTCTCCAGTCAGCTATATACAAAGTCATACTTGTTACTAGCCCTAAGCTATGCACATCCTTCCTCGCCACTTCTCCTAGAGTTATTTTAGGCCTATCCGTAGCTCCTTCAGTCTGAATCAAATCACCCCTCCATACTGAACCATTCAAAGGCTTCCATTGCATATTTCCAAGCCTTTTACTTTCTAACAACTTACAATGTATCGAAACTACTCCTAAATTAGCTATAATTTGTTCATTTCTTATTTTATCTATTCTAGTTCTACCATTCATCCATCACAACATCCTCATTTCAACTACACTAAGTTTGTTTATTTGTTGTTTATTTACAGCCCAGCATTCATCTCAATACATCATTTCTAGTCATATAATTGTTCTATAAATTTTTCATTTGAAAATTTAAAAAGAAATATGTTTATCCCAGTATCACACACCACTCCGGACGCACCCCTCCACTTCATCCACCTATTAGAGTTTATGTAATGAGAGTACTTTGGACACCGGTTTATTATTTTGTAGTCTTGTATGGCACTTTTATTTTTTACCTTTTACCTCTCTAGGGAGGTAGATTACAAGTAATTAACTCCACAGTTTATAACCCCAAACAATACAAATAGGAGCAAGAAACAAAAAAATAATACCATCAAATAAACCCCCAAGGATACAATACCCATATAGGAGCAAAACCAACCCAAAACCCAACCCGATAGGAGAGAGAAAGACCTATAGAGCTAGAGAGAGAAAGGTGCGGCCAGGTCTGTGAGAGTCCGATTGAGCTGCACTTTTTGGTGTAGATAGTCCCTATGGAGGGTACAAAAACCCCCAAATATGAAGCGCTTCTAACGGCTGGTTATGGAGTTATGCGCTCTCTTGATTTTCAGACCTAGGAGAGAGAATGTGAAGAATTCTGCAGGAACAGCAATTTCCTGCATGTCTTCTTCAGATAACCTTCAAGAGAGGATCGATTGATCTTCTTAGAGTATAGAACCAGTCCTCCAAAGGATCTGCAAATCATATCTCAAACTTGGGCAGCAATGAGGGTCGACTGGCTTCAAGAACAAGAACTCTTTGGCTATCTGATTCTGATTTTGATTTTGTATGCTTTAACAAGTTTGAACTTCTAATAACAATAAACAGAAAAATAAAAATAGAAAAAGAAGAATCGATGGAAGGTTGAGAAGGGTGAAAAATAATACAGGAATGGGCATCACCCCTCAGGTTTTAGGTATCACACCCCTCAAAGGTTTAGGCATCTCATCTCTCAATAACAGTTTTTTTAGCTAAAGAGTAATCATTCAATAATTCATTCACTCAAATCTGCCATTATAAGTACATAAGTTCCTCCATTTATAGAGGGCAGAATAGCAATCAAACTACTACTAGGAGCTAGTTTCCCAATAAGACTAGACACTCTTACTACACCTAGGAGCCAGTTTCCCAATAGGACTAAATACTCCTACTACAGATCTACAGCTAGGAATTCAAAATAGGACTAGGACTTGACTTTATGACTCCAACATGAAGTAGAACTAACTAACTAATAGTCCATATAGGACTTTACAACCGATCAATGGTCTAATGGGCCTTTATTAAATTAAATAGCAACTAACTAAACTAATGAATTAAATCTCGTTTTCCTACCTTATACCCATAATTTAGGCCCATTAAAGTGGCCCATTTCAAAGAAAACTCATAGGATCAAAGGCCCAACACAAACATAGCACAACGGAAGGCTTATTTGCAATAAAATAAGCCCAAGTGATTTATCTACATCAGAGGTGTATGTAATTCCTGATACCACTTTTTTTTTTTTTTTTTTTTGGAAAGAGAACAAAATCAATAAAGGAGAAAAATAAGTACATCATTATCCAGGTTACAGAAAGACAAATTAGTTTTCCTAACATTAGGCATATATGCAAATCTAGCCAAAAAAACAACCACATCATTCGTAGGCCTAAGTCAAAAAGAGAGAGTGGGGAGAATGTTATAGACATCGAGAAAGAGAGGGACTATGCTCCAAGGCCATAAGGTGGTTGTTAGGTCAAAAAACAGATGTTCAAGGTCTTCAGAATTACTCCACACTTCCTTTACGCTCCAACCATTCACTTGCGCTTGTTTGACTCCCAGGAGGAGGCCCCTAGTGGACGCTTCGATGGATTTCCCTGTCATCAAGTAGTCGGTCACTCAGTTGTGAATGAGATACATTCCCCATTAAGTAGGAAACAGTTTGTGATAGAGGGCATATAGGGGAATGGAGAGACTACCTGAGATGGAACTCAGAGTTGCAGGGGAGAGAGATGATTGCACAAGAAGGGGGGGGGAAAGAAATCACACACCACAATATTCAACTCATAGCTTCACTCTTCAATCTAATCTCTACTTGTTTGGTTACATGTATCTAAATAGAAAAGAAAGCCAACATTAAAAGGAAATCTACTCTAATTTGGAAACTAAAATTAATTAGAAACTAAATCCTAATAGCCCTCTCTTACTTAAGCTACCAAAAATAAAAGATTGCATGAAAATGGAAATAAAATCCTAAAAGATCCTACTAGTCAAAGACCCATATTGGATTCAATTCATCTCTATCTAGATACCCAAATGAGTTTGTCCATGGGTGTGCATCCGCATCAGTTTGCCCAGCCACACATATTGAGATTAGGATCAGTAACAGATACAGTAATCAAAATGATAAAGTCAAATTTAGGAAAAAGAATAGTTGACGCTTCAGATATAGTTGTTTGTACCGGTTGGGTTGATTGCACAGGGAAAGACCTATGATTAGATATTTTTCTTCTTTTTTTTAGTGAATAATTATTAGACTGTTAATCCACCATGGGAAAGGATTTTGTGTGGCTTGGGTTTGTCATGTTTAAAAACAATGTTAGTAATCAATATAGGGGAGAGATCCATTCTCTCCCACATCTGGCTACACACTCCTTTCTCTCTTCTCCTCTTATCAGCACTCACCCCCTCCTCTTTTCTCTTTTATCAATCCTTGCACTACTTCCAACTTGGCATCAAAGCTTGGTTTGATAGACAACCAAGCTTTCACATCCTTTGTACCTCTCTTTGGAACCCTAGAAGATTAGAAGAAAATAATAGAGATTATACCATATTAGAAAACACACTTAGAAGATCTAATGGAGTCCTCTCATCAAACTAGATGAACTAATAGAAGAAGATTGGAGGTTGTGAAGGCCATTTGAAGAAACAAAAAGCATATACACTGTTACCGCCAGCTTTTTCTTCACGTTCGTCTTTCTATTTCATCGAGCAACCTTAGGGAGTGGGGCTAGGCTTGCTAGAATTGCCAGGGGTAGCTTTCAACTCTCCATGGTCTTGGTTGCTGAAGTGACGTGCTATTGGAGCACAACTCATTCTTTCAAAATCTCACAGGTACCGCCAATTTGGGGTTTTTACCTTTGTATTGTCTGAAATGTTTGGTGTTGTGTAGTTATTGTTGATGAGTTGCATCATTTGAGACTTATTTGTTGTTATGGGATGTAGCTTCATCGTGAAAGGTGTATGTGATTTGATTTTTGTTAGAAGTATTGATTAAGGGGTTCACAGCATTGTTCACGTGAACTGTGTCGTGAACAATGTTCACAAGTACTGTTCGTGTGAACAGTAACTTAATATTATTTTTCCTTTTTATCTCCTTTATTTCCTTTTATGCCCTTAGTAGGGTTATTTCACGTCACTATTATAAATATTGAATGAAGTGGGAATCTCAACCCCAAAGGTTACAATCATCTCTCCTCTCTCTCTTTTCCCTTTTCTTCTTCTTCTTCTTTTTCTAATCTACATGGTATCAGAGCAAGATCCTTAGGGACTGATACAATTATTACAAGTTCTCATCAACACAAGTTCCTTCTTCAATCAAGGGCGAGTGTCTGTAAGGAAGAAATCATCTCGGCCATTCTTTCTCACAAGTCCAACAAAGCACCGGGCCCTGATGGCTTCAGTATGAGCTTCTTTTCTGCCTACTGGAGTACAATAAAAAATGATCTCATCTATGCTGTGAGGAGTTTCTTCCTTAATCCAAGTCAAATTGAGGGAATAAACCATACCTTCCTCTGTCTCATCCCCAAAAAGGAAGGTCCGGTTTCCATGAATGACTTTATGCCCATTTCCCTATGCAACCTCCTGTACAAGTTCATTGCAAAAATCCTTGCCAACAGGATCCAGAAAGTCATTGACTCCCTTATCAATCCCAATCAATCGGCCTTTATTACTGGTAGGAGTATCTCTGATAACATTATGCTCTGTCATGAGATTGTCCGCGGTTTCGACCTCAAATCCCTTACCTCTACGGCTCTTCTCATGATTGACATCCACAAAGCTTTTAACACCATTAGCTGGGACTTCATTTCTAATGTGCTGCTTCAAATGGGCTTCCCTCCATCCTTTGTTCACTGGAACCAGTTCTGCATTTCCTCCCCCCGTTTCTCCGTTCTGGTGAATGGGAGCCCGGCAGGGTACTTTCCCTCGGGTCATGGCATCAGCCAAGGTTACCCCCTTTCCCCATTGCTTTTCTCCATCTCCTTGGAAGTCCTATCTCGATCCATCCAATCTGCCACTAATCTCCACCTCATTTCCCCTATTCTAAAATGTAAATCCCTCCTCCTCACCCATTTGGCATTCGCGGATGACATCATGATTTTCTCTAAGGCTGACTGATGTAGATCCACATTATGCAAGGAAATATGAAAGGAAGAAGGGTCGAGCCTTAGTCCACCTGAGTGGCTAGGGTCCAGCCAAGAAGCCAACCGAACCCCTACTTGGTCCACCTGAGTGGCTAAGTACAAATAAGGGCCAATTGGGCCCATCGGCTAGGGGAATAATTAATAGTTGTTTTTAATTAATTAGTGGGCCATTGGGCCCATTGAGTTTAGTAAGTGGTATGTCGAGTCCAAATTGTCTTAGGACTCTATTTGTTTTCCACATAGGTTTATTATTCCTAGTCCAATTTTGAATTCTTAATTGTAGTAGGAGCGTCTAGTCCTATTGGGAAACTAGCTCCTAGTTGAAGTAAGAGTGTCTAGTCCTATTGGGAAACTAGCTCCTAGTAGTAGTTTGATTGCTATTCTACCCTCTATAAATAGAGGAGCCGATGTATTCATAATTTCATATTTGAATAAAGAATAATTGCAGTCAATTACTTAGAACAACCGGGATAGCTGTGGGTGAGAAGCCCAGGCCGAGACAGCCGCTCCTCCCCCACTTTTCCCTTTGCTTCTTCTTGTTTAAAACTTTCTATTTTATCCTAAAGTTACTTCTGTTGAAGTATATGACTGTTGTGAGTATTCAAAAGTTCAGATCTGTCCAAGTTACAAACCAGATTTGATTCTCTCTCCTGAAGCCTGCGATTATTTCTCCTAGGTCAAAAAATCAAGAAAGCTTATAACTTCACAACCAGCCGTCAGAATCCTCTCAACTTTGGGGGTTTTTGTACCCTCCCTAGGGACTATCTACGCTCAAGAGTGCAGCTCAATCGGACTCCTACAGACCTGGCCGCACCTCTCTCTCTCCAGCTCTATAGCAGGTCTTTCTCCTATCGGGTTGTGTTTTGGGCTGGTTTTACTCCTATATGGGTATTGTATCCTTGGGGGTTTATTTGATGGTCTTATTTCTTTGTTTTCTGATCCTATTTGTATTGTTTGGGGTTATAAATTACTGGGGTAGTTTCTTGTAATCTACTCCTGCATTACTGACCCTCTCTCTATTTCTTCCATCATGTCCACCCTTCAATCCTTTGAATCCTTCTCCAGACTCAACATTAACCTCCTCAAGTCCAATATCTTCATTTCGGGTGTCTCGCTTGATGTCTAGGTCTCCCTCTCTGAGCTCTATGGTATTCCACTTGAATCCTTGCCTGTGAAATATTTGGGTCTTCTCTTGATTTCCTTCAGGCTCTCAGCTCACCATTGTGCCCCCATGCTGGATAACCTTAGGAAAAGGCTCTAGCTCTGGAAAGGTAAGCTTCTCTCCTATGCGGGTCGCCTTACTCTGATTAGATCGGTTCTCCAGTCAATGTACCTCTATTGGTCTGGTACTTATGCCCTTCCTGCTTCCACCATCAAATCCTATGAGTCTCCTGTGTTCCTTTCTTTGGAAAGGATCTGACTCTTTTAATTTCCTTAGACCCTTAAGCTGGGAAAAGGTATGACTTCCTAAAGCCGAAGGTGGTCTAGAGATTAGAAGAATCAAAACCACCAACTCTGTTGGCATACTCAAGCTCATTTGGAAGATTGTGTCCAAGCACAAAAGCATTTGGGTTAACTGGATCTACTCGGGATTGCTCAAATCTAATTCCCTCTGGACCGCTCCTTTCATTCCAAATGCCTCCTGGATCTGGCGAAAAATTCTTGAGCATCGATCGGTTGCCCTCCCGGCCATCTCCTTCGCAATTGGTAATGGTCAGTCTATCTCCCTCTAGAAGGACCCCCAGCACCCTTCTGGCATTCTCTCTCCTTATCTCTCCCAGAATTATTTACTCCTCCGGCCTTCCCCCGAATGCCGCCATCTCTTCCATCCTCTCCGCCACTGGTTGGTCCCCTCCCCCTTCCCCCCTTCCCCCCTTCCCCCTTCCCCCCTCCCCTGTTTGACCACTGGTCTAACCTTCCCCCTCTTCCTCCTGGCCATAGAGGCAAAGATGACAAATGTCTTTGGCTCCGCTCCTCTAATGGAACCTTTACCTCCACCTCAGCTTGGTCTCTCATATGTACTCATTCCCATTCAGTCCCTTGGCAGAAGGTTGTGTGGTTCAAAAACCACATTCCCAGCCACAGCTTCTTTCTATGGCATTGTCTATCCAATTGCCTTCCCACCCAATCTTTTCTCATTCATCGGCATATCCCTGCCAACCCTGCTTGTTGCCTCTGTCCCCAGGGTACTGAAGACATCCCCCACCTCTTCTTCGCCTGCCCTTTCTCTTCCCACATCTAGAAGTTTGTTCTTTCCAAATGATGGCGGCATAGAAGATCCATTCTTCCTTTTAATAGGGAATGGAATTGGAATGATATGAACTTCTCTGGTTCCACCATCTGTGACACTATTGGCAAATTGGCATTTTGCGCTACTATCAACGACCTCCGGATGGAGAGTAACATCTGTAGATAGACTCCCAAATCCCGTTCTCCGGATAAGATTTGAAAAGCTATCTACTTTGATGTTAAATCCAAATCCTCTTCCCTTCAAAATCGGCCAATCCACAATACCCCCAGAAATTCCCACATCATCTCTTCCTGGAACCTACAGGTTGATTTCCTCCATCCCAGCTGATGTCATCCTGGGTTTTGGCCTCCCCTCCCCCGCCTTTTGTTGTTGCTGGTCTTTGTTGTGGTTTTTGTATTTTCTCTTAGCTTTAGTAGTTGCAGATGTTTGACTAGGTGCAGTAGTCTGTAATTGCCCTGGTCTTGCTGACCTTGGCATTCCCCCCCCCCTTTTTTTCCCTTGTATATTCTTCTCTTCTTGGTAATGAATTATTTATTCAGCAAAAAAAAAAACCCATCAAGAATCTTGTTTTGAAGTTTCTTTTTATTTCTCTTTGAAAGGGGCACAACACCCTATGCTGTTTTTTGGTAACTTTTATAGACTATTTCATGACCAGCTTTAAGAACTATGTCTCATATGTGATTTGTGATTTGTGGATTAGAGATTGAAGTCCAAAGTTCAATCTTTTGGAGAAATTGATTTTGTCAGGGTTGTCAAAATCAATTTTTGTCAAGGTTCTGCGGAAAATAGACTTTGGCCAGGTATTTTGTGGATTGGCTTTGTCAGGGTTTTGGGAGATCGATTAATCTCTGTTGAAGGGTTACTTTGTTGGGATTGATTGGTTGTAGGATCAATCTCTAGTGGATCAATTTTTCTCTGGAGCAGGGTTCTTGAGATTGACTTTTTGCAGGGTTTTGTGGACAATTGCTTGTTGTTTTCTTTGCATCAATGGCTAAAGCAAAGAGTGTAGTGGTTGAGGTATCTTCATCCTCTCATAGAATCATAGAAAAGAAACTTGCAGGGTCTATCAATTTTCAATAATAGAAGAAAATTGTGCAGTTGGTTCTGACTGATTGTGATCAACAAGATCATCTTACGAAGACGAAGCCTGTTGCAAATACTGCATGGAATACTGTTGATGCATGAATTTTGCGGCAGCTTTTGAATTCTATGGAGAATTCAATTGTCGATCTTGTCACCCAAACTGATACTGTGAAGGAGTTATGGAAATATCTGAATGTTCTGTACTCTAGAAAAAACAATCTCTCCCGCATCTATGAGTTATCTCAGGACTTTTATCGAGTTGATCGGGAGGGTCGTCTGTCGACCCAATATTTTGTGATTTTAAGAATGTATGAAGAATTGAATTCTCTACTTCCTATTAGTGGTGACGTGCAGCAGATGCAGAACTAGAGGGAGTAGCTTGCAATTATGGGTTTTTTGGGTCGTCTTGGAACAAAGTATGACTTCGTTCGTCTAAGATACTTGGGGGAGACAAGGTGGTATCTCTCACGGATACTTTCTCTCGTGTCTTACGTGTATCTCGTGAGAGTACTCATGATTCTACACATGTGGACAGCTCAACTCTTGTGTCTCAGAAGACTGGTCGTGGTAATACACGTGGTACTGGCAGTGGAAATAGCAAAAAAGAGCAAGCTACTAGTAATTCCACATCCTCAGACAACTCAAGAACAGTACGGACATGCCATCTTCGTGGCAAAACCAGGGCATATCCAACGTTTTTGTTGGAAACTTCATGGCAAACCTTCTTAGAGGCAATTTGCTAATTCAATAGCAAACACTGAGCCCACCACTCCTCCTGGATCATCTGAGGGTAAGGCGGCTATGATGAGTTGATGGCAGACAAAGAATTTTTCCAATACAATTAGTTTCAGGCTTCTCAGTCCTCCAATGCTACTTTTGTCCAGACAGGTAATGCCACTGCATGCCTATCCTCTTCTCATCCCTAGATCATTGATTTAGGTGCTTCAGATCACATGTCTAGTGTTTCAAGTATATTTTCCTCCTTTCAGAAATCGTCTTCCAATGTCACTTTAGCTAATGGTTCTCTGGTTCAGGTTAATGGGATTGGGACAGCTCATCCTAATTCTTCTTTGTCCTTATCGTCAATCATTCATTAGCCACAGTTTCCTTTTAATATTTTATCTGTAAGCAAACTTACACGTGCTTACAATTGTTTTATAACCTTTCATTCTGATTCTTGTGTTTTTCAGGATCTTATAATGAAGAAAATGATTGGTAGAGGACGTGAATCGGGGGGGCTGTATCTTCTTGAAGATGATTCTCCTCCAATTGCTTGTTCAAGTTTTCTGTCTCCTCGTCAAGTTCACTGCCGCCCGGGTCATTCATCTTTGCAGAGTCTACAACAGCTTGATCCTCATTTTAGTTCCCTTTCTAATTTAGAGTGTGAGTCTTGCTAGTTTGGGAAGCTTCATCGTGTCAATTATATCCCTCGAGTCAATAAACAATCTGCGCACCCTTTTTCTTTAGTTCATTCTGATGTATGGGGGTCCTTGTCCTATCACATATAAGTTGGGTTTTAAATATTTTATTACTTTTGTTGATGACTATTCCAACGTTACTTGGATTTATTTAATGAAGTACCGTTAATAGTTGTTTTCCATTTTTGTGCTTTTGTTGCTGAAATTCAGACTCAATTTGGCTTGTCTATTAAAATCTTACACAGTGATAATGCCAATGAACATTTTTCTTGTCCATTTTCTAAGTTAATGGCTGAACGTGGTATAGTTCATCAGTCTTCCTGTTCAGACACCCCCCTCAACAAAACGGTGTTGTTGAAAGGAAGAACAAACATCAGATGGAAGTTGTTTGATCCCTTATGTTTGAAATGAAGGTGGCTAAGTTTTTTTGGGCTAAATCTGTTTTGACCGCATATTATTTTATTAATCGCATGCCTTCTTTCATTTTGTGTGGTGGTATTCCTTATTCTTTGCTGTTTCCTTCTGATCCTTTGTTTGTTCTCCTTTCACGTGTTTTTGGTTGTGTTTGTTTTACTCGTGATCATCGTCTAAGGTTATCCAAGTTGGATCCTAGAGCTCTTAAATGTATCTTTCTAGGTTACTAACGTGCCCAAAATGGATATAAAATGCTACTCTCCTGGACTACCGAAATATATGTATTTTTCTTTGAGTCCACCTCTTATCTAGATGATTTGTTCGTTATGTCTGAGTTGAATGATGATCTTCCCATTTATATTGTTCATCACTCAGTTCCACAGGTTCCAACTATTGCAACCCCACCAATTCCTCCACCAACTGTCCAAGTTTATACTCGTCGTCGTCAGGAAGATCCAGCACCCCCTGCTTCTACAGTGCCTGCCTCATCATCTTCGTCTGCAGATCCTGAGTCAAGTATCCCTATATCTGATTTTGATCTTCCCATTGCTCAGTGTAAGAGTGTTAGGGTTTGCACCCAACATCCCATTTCTAATTTTGTTTCCTATTTTCGTTTATCACATTCTTTTCATTCTTGTCTTTCTATTTCTAGTCATCCTATTCCTAAGTGTTGGAATGTGAGTCCACGATAGGGAGAGTGTCCCCATTGTGGAATGTGTCCTAATCTAAGTGAGTTAGGAAGAGTTAGTTTCCTAGTCTAAGTAAGTTCCCTATTATGATTAGGCTTTAGAGTCCTGCTCATATTATCTCTTTAGAGTCGTACTCAGCATATAATTATTTCATAATTAATATAAAGAGAGTGGCTGGCAGTAGATCGTGATTCATCAAACAATCAATTGCACAAGCCTTACTTCCCAATTCCTTTGTCTTTCTCTTCTTTCCTCTTCTTGGATTCTGGTTCTCAAATCTCTCTACATGGTATTAGAGCCATGAAGAAGAAATTAGAGTAACCGGTGTCTGATTAGTGTTGTGGTAAAAATTGACCGGGTGATCTTCCTTGCAAGACTTGATACTCCACGCTAGACCTGCATAGAAGAGCCAACAAAGGAGAGTTGGGCTGACCCGACAGGAGACCCTCTGATGCCTTAGTCAGATTTCTTCAACAACAGATACTCAAGAGAGTTTATTATGAAACGATCAATCCCCTTTTTCGGGGGTTTACCTTGATATTTATAAGCAGTGAATGAAGAGAGGTGGCTGAGAAGAGTCATATTTTGGCAAGTAGTTCACTCTTGTTAGGATGACTATTGGAAGAATCTCATTAGGTAACTGTTACCTTATTTGTTAGGATACTCCTAACAATAAGATTTGCTAATCTGGTGATAAGATCTGCTGAGCTGGAAATAAGTGATCCTTGGAATTGTCCACGCAAACGCCAGGGTCCAATCAAACTCCTTAGGAAGGCGATCCAAGGATGAGCCAAGGGGTCGGCTCGGCCAAGGATGACCTGGATGGTCGGCTCGGCTAAGGATGAGCCAAGGGGTCGGGTTTCCCAGAGATGACTTGGATGGTCGGCTAGGCCAAGGATGACCCAAGGGGTCGTCTCGGCCAGGGATGACCCAAGGGGTCGACTCGGCCAAGGGATGACCCGAGGGAGTGGCATTTTTACCAACATCAATTAGTGTTGCTGGAAAAAAAAAGAAAAAAGGTTTCGTATTTTGTTCGTTTCCTGATTTGTTTGCTACCATCGTTTGGTGGTCTAAGTTCTGAAGTTCTGGATGCATTGTAACAGTTCTATGTACTGGTTTCTTCGCTGGACTGTCTAATCGTTGAGTCTATATATCCAGTGAAGTTTATTTGCATCTACTATTGAGTTCCCTTGCTCTTGCTTGCGAGATTTGACGTTGGAGTGTCGATTTGCATCTGGTTCCAGTGTAGATGTGTGCTTCGAGGGTGAAGATAAGTCCTTGCTTCGATTTGCTACTGCCTACCCCTGCAGCCTTGGTTACCGCCAGTCCCTCCCTCCATGGTTGCCACCTTTTTTAAGAGTCATGAGCCCTATTCCAACAGTACCAAGAGTGAATCGTGGCCAAAGGGTTTTGTTCAATCGAAGAAAAGGCTACGTTGCTTCTCAAATTAAGCCAGAAATTTCTCGATTTCGAAGATGCTATCGCTGATTTTGTGAGGAAGCTCTCCCTTGCCTTACTGGTTGCAGGAGAATTGAGATCTCTCTTTCCTTTTTATTTAATTTATTAATTGACTTTCTATATTCTACCCTCTCCTTAGTTGCTTCCAAAACTACTTCTTGACTCACGTTACTCCCTTTTAAGACCTTACTTGTTTTGTTATTCTGAAATTACTCTTGCCCCTCCTTTACCCTCTTATTTACACATTGCCATTGAATTATTTCCCCTCCTGGTTTACCCTTTGGCCTTAGCTTGTGTTAACAATTGCATTTTATCTAAATTACAGCCATGCCATTCCTTTTTTATCATTGAGATATTTATAGTCCCTCCATATCCAATTCCCTTTACTTACCTAGTGAGTCCTTGAAAATTCTGATTTATTACAAGATTGCCACCCATCTATGGACACTTGAGATATTACCAAATTTCCTTTACTATTACACATTTTCCTATCCCAATGCCTTTTCTACCTACCAAGTATCCTCTTGGGCATTTTATTTAATTACGGTTCTGCCATTCCCCTCTTGTCATTGCCTATTATGGACTTGGATGGGTCTATACTAAACCCAATTGGGTATCTTAACCCAGTTTCCGTATCAATTGGGGATTGCATGAAGTAATTACATAATTGCCATTGGGCATATACATGTGCCATTTTTGTGGGCCCAAAATCACATCTTTGGGATTGACAATGTTATTGGTATTGACGTTTCATGGTAATTAGAGATTGTTTGTTCAGCCTTGCTACCGTGAGAGAGTGTTGGAAATTATTTAATGCTCTTGGTTAAGAGATTTTTTGGGATGCTGACTATTGGAATTATTTGTTCATGTGTAATGTTACATATGAGGGGGAGATTGGAGATTTTATCTGCTCTGCACAATTCATCAATTGGAGATTTTTATCAGTGAAGACTATTTAATAGCTCATGTAATCAGTAATAGATTTAGCTTCTGAAAGGCAACATTAATGAAGTGATATCTTAAGATGAGGTGATCTCTTAAGGATCTAAGTTGCTGCCCTCCATCTTCACCTCTGCTAAAGCATGATTGGTGTTTCTGAAGATTGGTTACCCACCTTGTGCGATTGAATTGATTTCTTTCTTTAAAGATCGAGTTCTTCCCTTATATTGAAGATCTTGTCTTCCCCTATAGGAAATCAAGTTCCGCAATTATAGGAGATCATTTAAATTGTTACCTTTCTGCTGCTATGGTATTTCAGATTGTGGTTGATGATATTCACCGTTTCTGCGATTTTTTGTTCTTCCTTTTGGAGATTGAGTCTTCCTCAGACATTGAAGATCAAGTACTACACATGTTGGTGATTATTTATAGTCCATTTTGTTCATTGCTGATGGTTCGACACGACCTTTTTATCTATTGATGTTGTTGATGTTGATGTGCCTGAGTTGATATTGCTCTACGGTGGTTGATTGAAGTTCCCATTGTTCATTGGAACCTACAAGACTAATGATGCATTTGATTTTCTATTCTCAACGGCCCAAGCTGGAGCTTTCTTTAGATACATGTATACTCCAGCTTGAGGAGGAGTGTTGAATATGAGTCCATGATAGGGCGTGTCCCCATCGTGGGATGAGTCCTAATCTAAGTGAGTTAGGAAGAATTAGTTTCCTAGTCTAAGTAAGTTCCCTATTATGATTAGGCTTTAGAGTCCTACTCATATTCTGTCTTATAGTCATACTCAAAGTATGTAATTATTTCATAATTAATATAAAGAGAGTGGTTGACGGTAGATTTTGATTCATCGAACAATCAATCACACAAGCCTTACTCCCCAATTCCTTTGTGTTTCTCTTCTTTCCTCTTCTTTGATTCTGGTTCTCAAATCTCTACATTAAGTCTGTTGCAGAGGCATTGTCTAGTCCTGGCTGGTGGACAGCTATAAAGGAAGAATTATTGGTCTTCAAGCAAAAGCAAACTTAGGATCTTGTCCCCTTACCTCCTGGTAAGTTTGTTATTGGTTGTCATTGAGTGTATGTGGTTAAGGTCAATCCTGATGATTCCCTTGCTCGGTTGAAGGCAAGGTTGGTTGTCAAAGGGTATCCAGGTCTATGGAGTCACTATGTGCACCTGTTGCCAAACTTGCATCGGTTTGTATTCTGATATCTCTTGTAGGTTCTCATCATTGGCCGTTATATCAGCTTGATATAAAGAACGTGTTTCTTCATGGCGATCTACATGAGGAAGTTTATATGGAGCAATCTCTAGGGTTTGTGGCTCAGGAGGAGTCAGGGATGGTGTGCAAGCTCAAGAAGTCCTTGTACGGTTTGAAGCAATCTCCTTGGGCATGGTTTGGCAGATTTACTGATGTGGTTCTTGAGCTTGGACTGTCGAGATGTGACAGTGATCACTCAGTTTTCTATATGCAATATAGTGTGGGAAGGATATTCCTTGTTGTTTATGTTGAGGACATTGTTAACACGGGAGATGATGTTGAGGGTATCCAGTGCTTGAAGTTCCCCTGCAACAAATGTTTCAAACTAAGGATTTGGGAAGGTTAAAATACTTTTTGGGTATTAAAGTTTCTCAGTCAAGGAAAGGTATTTCTCAGAGGAAGCATATTCTAGGTTTGCTTACAGAGACTGGATGTTGGGGTCCAAGCCTCTTGGACACTCCTATGGATCCAAATATAAAACTTTCAGCTGACAGTAGTGACCTTTTATCTGACTGTGACTCAACCTGATATTGCCTTTCCTGTCAATGTTGTGAGTCGGTTAATGTCCTCTCCTCGCACATCTCATTGGGATGCCATAGTTCGTATTCTAAGGCATCTCAGAAAAACTCCAAATCGTGGTATGTTATATTGTGATCATGGACATAGACGTATTGAAGGTTTTTGTAATGTTGACTGAGCTAGATCTCCTATTGATAGGCGATCAACTACTGGGTATTGTACTTTTATTGGAGGAAGCCTTGTGTCTTGGAAGAGTAAGAAGCAGACTGTTGTGGCTAGGTCTAGTGTAGAGTCCGAGTATCGAACCATGGCACATGTCACCTGTGAGTTAATGTGGGTGAAGCAACTGTTGGCTGAGCTAGGGGTTTGAGAATGCATCTCCTATACAGTTGTGGTATATTGCATCAAATCCAGTGTTCCACAAGAGACCGAAATATATTAAGGTCGATTGCCATTTTTCGAGAAAAGCTACAGCCAAGAGTTATCTCTACAAATCTATTCACACAAGAGAACAACTTGCAGATGTTTTTATTAACTCTCTTGGAAGTGGTAGAGTTGATTATATTTGTAATAAGCTAGGAATTATTAACATCTATGCTCTAGCTTGAGGGGGAGTGTTAGAAATATTGATTGAGGGGTTCACAACACTGTTCACGTGAACAGTGTCATGAGCAGTGTTCACGGCAACAGTAACTTGATATTATTTTTCCTTTTATATCCTTTATTTCATTTTTATGCCCTTAATAGTGTTATGTCACATGTCACTATTATAAATATTGAATGACGTGAGAGTCTCAACATAAGGTTGTGACTCTCTCTCTCTCTTTTCCCTCTCTTCTTCTTCATCTAATTTACAATTTTCTTCAAGTTTCTATGATTGGTCTTCTTGCTGGAATTTTTTTCAGTACTAGGAAGAAGAATTTGGGTAGAGTCTACTTCCTATTTAGTTTGGATATCAAACCAACTCTCTACGCGTGTTTACATATCATGTCGGAGTTCAATGGACCGATGGAAGCTTCGACTGATTGTTCGAGCGGTACCAACCCCACTTTGATGGCCCCTTTGAGAATCCCAACACCTACATCCATTGTGAAGTTAGATAACACCAACTATTTGGATTGGGCTCACTCAATGAAGTTGTCTCTGTCAAGTAAGGGGAAGCTAGGGTACATTACTGGAACCATTAAGGCTCCTGATTCAAGTGATCCAATGTATCTAAAATGGGAGATCGAGAACTCAACCACTATGACTTGGTTGATTTTCTCCACGAAACCTGAGATTGGTAGGCGGAACATGAGAAAGGAAACTGCCAGGACATTTGGGATAGTCTCTCTAGAACATCAAACTGAGTGGGTGACTCGGTGATACAATTCCTCAAGAAGGTCCTCACAATGAACCAAGGTGACAAGACGATTTCTAAATATAACTCAGTTAACGCTCTCTAGGAAGAGTATGATCACTATGGGGACCTCTAACTGTCCAACCCCAAGAACGAAGCAAAGGTACAGAGGAACCTGAGAAGGAACGTGTTCTGATTCTACTTGGCGGGCCAAACTTGGAATATAAGCCAATCCAGCTGCAAATTTTGCGATGGTCACCTCTTCCACCTTTAGATGAAGCATGTAGCTACTTGCAGAGAGAAGAGACCCAAAGAATGGCAATGCGGTAAGGCAAGGTGCATGCCTTGCACTTTGAAAGAATCCTAGGTTCATATCATCAATCAGGTAATGTGCCTTATCACTTTTTGTACCTCACCTGGCTCAGAAAAGCACACAAGGCATATAGGCATTTATTTTTTACCATGACGATGATAGTGAACAAATGTGAAAAACCTCATAAGTCCAATATGGCTCACATGGGAATAGGGGGGTTGCACCATGGTACATCAGAGACTCCAGATATATCAAGCAAATCTGCTGGAAGTTAGTTCATCTTGACCTCCACCAGAGTAAATATTCAAACTACAGAAGTCCCAGAGTTCAAAGGTAAAGTAAACATCTCACCTCCATTTCACAGTGGCCATCAGCAACTTAGAATTTTCCTTTCAATGCTACTTGTTTTGTTGTAATTTGATAACCCACCCAATTGATATCATTATCCCCTTTACCAACTTACTCATAACCGATAGCATAACTGAAAACAGAACCCATCAAGTATCCCTTTTTAATAATAACATGTTTGGGTGAATATCAAAAAAGCATTACATGAGAACAGAAGTATAAATCCCCCGTTGCAATTCACAACTGACACAGCAGTCACAGCAACAAAAAATAAACTGCCGCTACTACAGAAGTAAAAATCATATAGGAGGGTTGAAGAGGAATAAAACCAGTTCCTTCAAACACGGAACTATAATAACTAAACGTAAAATGCCCATCAATTACCCTATTGCCAATTTGCCATAGAACATAAGTTCCACATAAAACTAGAAGATATCAAAAAATATATATATTTAAGAAAAGAAAGCAATATGAATTTTTTGCTAAAGTCAACAATTTGAAGAACCTCACCGCCAAAGCTCCGGTTTCAAACCTCCAAGCATAATCCTCGGCGGCCAACGACGCAGCAACCGCTTTCTTCTGCATCGCAACTCTTTTTCTCTGAGCAGACAAAATCTCCTCCCCATCCGCATCTCCAACCGCAGCCCCATCAGCTATAGCAATCACCACCGGAGGAGCCGAAGAAACAATTCGAGGAACCGCAACCTGAACAGTACCTTTCTGTCGAGCCCTTACCGACCACGGATCGTTCAAGAATTCCTCAACCCTAAAAATCCCCTCCAAGAAATCTTTCTTCCCCTTCTCGCTCTGAAGCTTCTGAGGAAACCCAAGAGTGCAGCAGCAGACCCGCTTGCTACAAAATTGAAAAACAAAAGAAGTGAGACTACAGACGAGGAGGTTTTAGGTGAGACTATAGAGTACAGAGACGAACCATGTAATTGGGCAAGCGATGTGAAATGCCATGGAATGTGATTTCGGTTTCTTTTCTTTTCTTTTCCTCGTAATTTTTTGATTTCTCCCGTAATCAAAAAATCATTCAAATAGAAAATAAGAAAAGTAAATAAACGATGGAAGAATGTCAAGTGTGCGTTTGGGATTTGAGAAAGCAAAATCGCAGACCGTTTTATGTATTTTTCACACAATGGTTTTTTTTTTTTTTTGTCACCGGTTTAAGTTAACTAGGCCAGAGACGCTTTCCTATCGGTAAGAGAGAGGAGAGAGTAATTGGGGACGGGTCGTTTTCCGAGTCCCCGACTAGATTTATACTTCGGGTTCTACTAATATGCGCCTTCGGTGATGTGATGGTTTTTTTTGTTGTGAAAAATAAGGTTGCCCGGATGCGTGGTGCAACGTGGCAGCGTTCTTCCACAATAGGGGTAGATTTATAATTACGTAGAAAGAAGGAGACACAGAATCACGGACATATGAAGTGTTCTTTCTTCCAATTAAGATTAAGGGAATAAGAACGTTCCCTGGTCGCGTGGTCTGCACTAGTGCAAGACCAATGAGGTGGTGTGCAAGAGCAACGACAGAAGTAGGTATTTTGTATTTCATAAGGGTAGAGCCCATCATTTCACGGTTTTCACCCCCCTTTTGTGTTTGAGTGTATTAGCCATGTGACTAGATAGTATTTTTTTCTTGTTAAAATTAATGGAAAATAAATACAACGTTCATAATCTCATCAATGGTATTCTCGATCTTAGTCTTCCTTATTATGAGACATATGCCCAAGCTTATCACAATGTCTCCTCATATCGACAAAATTAAAACAATTTAATTGACATTTAATATCAAACAACAATTGACATAATATCGAACAACAATTGAAAACATTCCCATTGTCATTTCATATATGCTGACAATATTCTCATTGTCATTTCAAATATGTTGACTTAGGAACCATCAGGACCAGATCTTTTAAATCCATCCACACTTGACACTTCTAAGGGTTTGCCACTCAATAACAATGCTCCTTGTATCCCTTGGAAAAGTCCCATTTTGCATTTGCTTCTATTTATACCATATTTCAATCTATATGACCAATGATGAGGAACATGTATTAAAACGATCGATTTAAGTATGTGAACTAAGCTGGTCAATGAGATTAGTTAATACATACCAACATGAGTTGGTTCCAATGAATATTTTTTTATCAGCTTGATTGACAATGAGGATTGGTATTAAGAATTAATCGATATACATTCAACTTGATTGATCTTAATTTTCTCCAGTTAGTTGACATATTTTGAATTTTTTCAGTCAATATATCGATTTTGACTTTTTGGACATTTGATCGATTCTGAATTTTCGATTAGCTTAATCAATTGCCAGTCAACATAAGTCGTACTAAAATGATTTAGTTTCAAAAAAGTTACAAGCACATGGCTCAAGTGGAAAGCAAATACAACCAATGAAAGGGAGGATCCAGATACTCTGTTATTTTTCAATCTATTATTCTTGTGTTATTCTAGGTGCAGAAGACAATACGTGGCAAAGGACAGGTGGATGATGCACATTAAGTGAGAGAAGAATGTGCCATTAAAACTGGTTTTTAAATGAGGAAACCGGTTTAAGTTCAATACAAACCAGCTTGGTTCTCTCACAAAAAAATTCAAACTTGCGTTCACTTATTTATTTTTTTGTTTTTCCTTCTTGGATATGATCTCTCTCTTTCTCTACAAACTGCACAAAAATCCAAAACCCTTAAGCTAAGAAGCTATGATCAAACAAATAATGCTGCAAAAACTTCAAGTCTCTGATTACAAATTTTCTTCATTGATCTATGCACTCGATAAAACCAAACCCCACCCCCAACACCCCCTCTCACCCCCTCCCCCACCCAAAAAAAAAAAAACTCAAAATCCAAAACCCATAAAATCATGTCTACCTGTTTCAGTAAATCCTCCCAACCCATATTCAGATCTTTGACTACGATAAATAACTAGAAAACACACAAGTTTCTAAGAAGAAAACAAAAGAGACTACTAAGGCCCTCTTTGGTATCATTTTTCTTTTTTATTTTTATCTATTTAAAAAAATCATTAATGAAAACCATTTTTTATCAAAACATAAAATGGTTTGGTAACTACTTGATAAAAATAATTTGGTATCTCTATGTGCAAAATAGTTTTTTAAAGAGATGGGTGAAGAGATTTCCTTCACCCATCTTTCTTATAACTCATTTTCTCCACTTTGGACTGAAGAAAAAGGGGCAAGGGACTTGGATTTATAATTACAAAACAGATGACTACTTTACCCCTCCATATTGAGTCTTTAAGCACATGCTCATTAAAGTCCAGCGCAAAAACAACTAAAAATCATTTTTTGCCAAAACACATAAATGACTCTTGATATCTTTTTGGTTTTTGTGTTTTACCAATTTTTTTGAAATAAAAACAAGCTCTATAAATGATACTAAATGTAGCCAAAACTATTTTTGTGAACTAAAATCAAAAAGAAAAATGATACCAAAGAGGGCATAAGGTAAAAGAGCTCAACACATGTAAGAAATAATTAATTCCATTTGTTTTTCTCTGAAGATAAAATAAATCAAATATGGGGGAGGGAAATATTTTTGAGAAATTGATTGAATTTGGATGTTTGAAATCGAGCTGAAGGAAGGGGGGAGAGAGAGAGAGAGGTAGAGGGAGAGAGGTTTTGAGGAATAAATGGTGGAAATAGTGGAAAGAAGGGCTAAACACATAAGCAACTACGAGGGCTGAGGAATGAAAACTCCCCAAAACGAAGGCTGGAATCGTCTTCCCTGAGCTTCGGGCGTTTTTTGTTGTAAGAGAGAAAGTCAGATCAAATCAACAGACAGAGTACGCAGATTGAAGAGTAACAGTGAGATGGGAGAGAAGAAAGAACAAATAAGAGGTTTAAGAGGGAGATACTTTTATGTGAGAGAACCAAACCGATCTGTATTGAACTTAAATAGGTTTCCTCATTTAAAACCGGTTTTAATGGTACATTATTCTCTCACTTAATATGCGCCGTCCACCTGTCCTTTGTCACATATCGTCTTTTGCACCTATAATAACACAAGAATAACAAATTGAAGAATAACAGAGGATCTGGATCCTGAAAGGGATGGAAATTTAATAAATGTCCCACTAAGGACATGGACAGTGGGTCCTTGCAGTTAGGAAACCATCAAAAGAGCAAAATATCACTAAAAAACTATAAAAGAGACTTTGGTAGAAGAAATAGGGCATCGTAAAACTGACCCAATAAATTATCAAACTTATCTTTCATTTCATGTTTATTTATTTTCCCTTTTGTTTTAGTTTTACTCGGTTGATTAACATTTTCTTCCAAGTTATATTTCCTTTCAAGTTTTGCATGTCATTTCATGGTGTAATAATTACATTTATGGTATGTTGGAAATCAACATAGACTCACAATTTTGGTATGATAAATATCAACAAAAACATATCACACAACACAATACAACTCTCCTCGTCTTCTAATTATTGTCTTTTGCCTTTATCTTTTTTCAATATCTGCATCATGATAATGAAGACTATTAAAAGTCATTGAAGCAATCGAGACAAGATGAATACTCACATCTCCTGATTATAAGTAAAAAACGCATTATTGAATTTATAAAACTCTAGCAAGCCTGCATTCCCAATACGAACCTTACATATATTGACTTACATAATTATTTTCCAAGAGCTTAAAACATGGTCCATTCCAACAAAAGAAAATATGGTTATGGTAAATAATACCAGAGGCAAACCCTACCCCACTTTTTTTTTTTTGTTTTAATTAAATTTATTTTTTTCATTGGTAACTACCCGCTTGATTACCTTTTAGGTTTTGGAGACTCAATAACTCCGTAAGTTTAGTCAAGGAGATGAGAATATTTTGCTGCATGCATTACCCATTCTATATACTCTGACATAACCCATAAAATAAAGAATGAAAAAAATTACCATGATATAGTGTTGATCATTAGTTTTTGTTGTGACTGAAATCTAATCGTCAGCTCTAGGAGAGACTTGCAAAAAAGAGAGGCCCGACGGGTGCTATGGTCAAGAGGCTTTGATGCTAAATCAATTTGCAAACAACAATAAAGATTGAGAGCAGTGGAGAGAGAGGAAGACAGATTGACCTGATTTTATTAGTCCTTATTTTCCCTCTTATATTATAGGTGTCATGAAGCCCTAATTCCCATAAGGGGTGAAATTTCTTGTTTACCCTTGTAAGTAGGGGTCTTGAGTTGGTGGGGAGTCCCTGACTTTTGTATTTGGTCATTTTGAATGCCACGTGTCCTAGGATCTACTGGCGAGGTGATTTCGAGTATATCAATTTCCACTACAAAGGACACCAAAGCATAAACTAATGCATAGGGAGCAGGTTTCATGGGGCTTATCTATAGAGTATTTAGAATGACCCACCAGTTTGAAAATAATTTTTTTTTGTTTCCGTCATACATATTAGGTTTATTGGATGCTTAATTTTTATGTAGAGGTAGATCTTAAGTCCCATATTGGTATGTAAAATTTAAACACTCGGGAGTTGACCAAGCAACAAAACAGAACTTAAAAAAAAAAAAATTAAGATTACTAAAGGATGCATGACAATAAATAATATCACCAATTCACATGGCACAATTGCGAGACTATTTCTACCCTAGAATCAAATTCTGTCCAGTGCCATTGAACGCTTAGCATACATTTGACGGTTAAAGGACTAGAAATGCATCCTGGCCTCTCAATTTGAACGCAGACTGGTCCTCGAGTGGCACTAGAGTCGATCCACCTTTTGCCTAAGTCAATCTTTACTTTATCGCATAGGAACTTTAGTCGTAGACCTTGACTCTATTCGATCTTTTACGGATCAAGTCGGTCAATAAATTTCTCTCGTTTATTTGTTGACCGTCCAAAAAGAGTGTTAAGAAACTAGATTCTCATTATAATGATCTCATTGGTTGGATCCTAAAATTAAACACGGTGGATTTACAAGGTCCAGTGATGCAGGAGTACCTAATCCATTCCCTTGTTTTTCCTCGAGCAACGAAGTTGCCACCTTTTAGTCGTTGAAGCTCCAAAAATTTAGCCCGAGGCCGAATTTGTGGCCTTGTTTTTTAATCTCGTCTCATGATTCCTTCTTTATAAATACACAAATTTCTACAAATCCGAAAAGGTTCTCTGGTTTTCTCATAGACTTCGAAGCTCCGATCCCGCGTAGAACAAACCGCGGGATCGGAAATCTTTCAGATTTTGAAAAAATTCCTCGGGAAAAGCCGGAGTTTTAAAGTCGAAGACGCAGATAATCCGTCGATTCCTCTCCAGACTCCCTGAGATCTCTTTCCTGTCCGATGGGGACTCCTCAATTTCCCGATCTCGGCAAGCATTGCAGTGTAGGCGATTGTAATCAAATCGATTTCTTGCCTTTCACCTGCGACAGTTGCAATCAGGTTCGATTGACTTCTTTCCATGATTAGTTTCGTTCGGTTTCTGGTTCAAGGATTTGGGTTAACATATGTGTTAAACCTGGATAATGATTGGATAATTTATGTAACAGTTCATGAATCAAAAGCTTGAATAATGCCAATTGACTTGAAAACATTGAGTTACTTCCGATTTACATGGCAATGGTTACTATCATGTTTAGTGTATTTAAATGTCGTTTGCTGCAAGAGGAAATCATAAAATTGGAAAAATTATTAAGTGCTGATATAGGGAATTAAAGATTCAAGTCCTAGAACTCATATGAAGTCCCGAAAACGCCTATTTGAAATAGGAAAAAGGATCACACATGATCAATTAAGAAAAAAGAACCTTACTCTCTTATGGACTCTTTTTGTTTTAATTTTCTGATCTAGACTCATATTTGGTACGTATAGGACCCCAACACCATACTTATTATCTTCTTTGGTGTCACTGTAACTGACACATAGTGATCAATTTTTTTTTTTTTTTATTGGGTAGAAACATAATAATCAATCCTGACATGCAAGTGTGCTCTGTGCTTGCATTGATGATATCTGGCATGGTAGTAAGATGAGATTATGTATTCTCTTTCTTCTTGTGTAAAGAGTGATGCATCCGGAATCTCAGCATATAGGAACGATCAATGCAGTTAGTCTGTCAAATCTGCCCTTTATAATATCTTGTCTATGTGCCTGTTTTCCAAGTCAAAATATTTATGATATATTTATTATTCTTCTGACTGGTATGAACTTATTAAATTTTTTGCTGTTCATTGAAAAGCTTCTGCGAAATTCTCAACGGCAGGAGTCTGCATATTAGATATTGCGACAAAAACTTGAGTTTTCCATAGAACTTGTCTGTTAGGTGGTTAGTAGAAAAGGCTTTACTTTACGATGTAGCATGGAATATCATAATGGTAGATGATGTTGATAGAGTGGTCCTCGCCTACTCAACTTCCTTAGAGAGTGCGACAATCCCAATCCATGGGTAACCTTGGCTGCCAGTCTTTTAAAATAGTTTATTGTAGAATTGGGTGAGGGATGCCAGCTACATCGAGTCCAATGAATGTGAAGGAGATATTATGGCTCGAGCAGCTACATATGAAATATATGAAGCTGATTGGTCTAATACTTGGCAAAATCTAGCATTTTATGCCATGATAACTCCTTGGTTAGGGTGGCAGTGAAGCAGGTTAGACCAATATTCTGCCCTGCCTTAATGGTTATGTTGTATATGACTCTTATTGGGAGAGGGTAGGTTAGAAATCCATAGGGTCCGATTGCATCAGTTAGCTTGTAAAGTTAGTGAACCCTGCATATTCACAGGTTGGTTATGGTATTAGAAACCTGCCCATAACCCACCATTGCCATCCTTATCCACGGTACCTTATTCTTTTGTAACTGCAAGGGGAGCTTAGGGAATGGTTTGTGGCAACTGCAGATCCCTTAGTGAGTTCTCTTGGGGCATAATGCTTTTAAGGGTGCAAAGGGTGAAACACTTCCCTCTAGCAAGTTGCTAGCTGATGTGACCCAAAAGTTCGAAACTGTAAAGCCAAAAGCTAAAGTTTTTATTCAATTTTTTTGCCAACCTTTAATGTTATAATGACTAACTTGATATTTCACTAGTTGAAGACAGCTAAAGACTCTTAACAAGACTAAACACTTCAAAAGACATCAGTAACTCAGGATGGCTTCCCAAATAAGCCTTTTAATCTGATATGAATATCTAAAAATAAATTTATTCTAGAATAGTTATAGATATAGTAATAGGATTAGTTAACTTATAAAAAAAAATTATTAAATATATATATTTATAATGCAATGGTAATTTTGTTTTTAAAGAGATCTTGATATAGAACTAAAATAAAATGAACAGAGATAATTTTCCCTTGGAATCATACCATTTCATAAACTGAACTAGCTTGCCCAAATAACATGTTCTGGTGCTTGTTGGATAGTTAATAGATGATCAGATTGCCTTCTCTTAATGAAAGGAAAATTAAATTGTCTCACAATTTTTTTGGGTAAATTTAGGTGAAATATGATGGTCCCATTGAGCATGAATCCTGGTCTATGCTTTGTGGTTCGTCGTTGTTCATTGTAGTCTAATTAGGATACATGCCATAGGCATGCACCTTTAGCCTGTCAGTACTCAACTAAGGGTTGTGCTTTTTTCAGCCTGTCGTTGTTCATCCTATTTTAGCTCTTGTAGGCTATATCACATTAGTTCTCTTCATTTTATAATTTTATTTTTATTGTGTCTCTCGAGTCAGATGGGTCCCTCATCTTTTGCCTTGTGCTTTAGGTACTGAGAGGCCTTAGGGGCTTGCACGTGCTTCTTGCTTAGCAACTGAGGTTTTTTGTCTCCTCCAATATTCACATTGACTTCTAGTTTCTCCTTAAGGGTTGTCTATGTAGCAGTTTAAAATTGATGGTCTTGCAAGATGGACGTCCTTGCCTATGTATAACCCTAGAAAGCCTTATAAAAGGAGATGAGAGCACAATATCTGTCAAAGATGTCCTCTTTCTTTTCTCCGAAAATAATTTGCAAGGTACCAAAGTTAAATATACCCAAAAGTCGAGAGCTGCTGTAAAGTGTACGAAGGGTGGAGATATAGAAAGCACCTCCAATAATTTTAACCAACTATGGATTTTTAGATTGGACATGTGAGATATCAAACTAAATCAAAATATGAATTTAGATATAGGCAGACTAACCTACGGACTGGTTTTCCTTAAAGTGTGCTCTTTTCAAGCACCTGAAGGCTAAAGTCGTGGTTTGCAGACATTTACTTACACTTAGAATGTGCGTTTCAGCAATTATAGTATGGGATATCCTTAAACAGGGGAATTTTAGTTTATAAGGAAGTTGTTGGTGTACGATGTCTTGTATTCTGCCACAGTTTAATCCAGGGAGTACTGGTGCAACCCCTCGACAGGTAGGACGGCGGTTCTGATTAGGGTTTTTCGCTATATATTCATAGCGAGGGTTTTTTTTCTCTGTAATGCAAGCAATACTGAGAGGTGTGAGGGACGAGCGCTGTAACCCTATTCTCCATTGATAGTGAAGCAGGATCTCATCTTACCGAGGATGAGGACGAGGACGAGGACATAGGCAACCTTGCCGAACCTCATAAATCTGTGTGCATTGTTTGTTCTGTTTTCCATTATTTTCTGCATCGTTTTAGGGTTGTGTTTCTATAGAAGTTGCAAGTCGTATCCCTTGGATTAGATTCTAAACATGTCTTATTACAAAATGACCTTATGTCATCATTGTATATTTGTATGTGACATGTTCAAGGAAACACACAAAAGTAACAGTGATTGTGCCAAAATTATAATCATAGCATTAATAATTCAAAACCATACATGCAATTGCATAGAATAACATGCAATTAGCTTTGCAAGGGCACACACTATGTAACAATGAAAGGGATGGATTTTTGTTGAATTATCCTGTTGCTTTTTTTAAATGACAAACCTGCGATTTTTCCCCGGGGGTGGGGAGGAATCGGAGAATTCAACTCTTAGAAGTACTTATCAAAGAATACAACCTCACTTGCTACTTTTGCAGTGAATCAAGCACGTAATTGTTATTTATTATTAAAACACTATTTTTATGATCTCCAACAACAACAACAACAACAAACATAACCTTATCCCAACTAAATGGGGTCGGCTACATGGATCCGATATGAAAAAAAAGAGAATCAAGAAGCAATCACATATTATTTATTAACATCCTGCCTATTCTTATATTGGCCTTTTTATCTTCAACGTGTTTCATTCTTACTTGTATAAGTGCTTGTTTTTGAGTTGTGGTAATTATATGTTCCCATATCATGTTCAGGTATTCTGTTTAGAGCACAGAAGTTATGTTAAGCACCATTGTCCGAAGGCTAACAAAAAGGATGTCACAGTTGTCATTTGTCCACTTTGTGCTAAAGGAGTCCGCCTGAATCCTGATGAAGATCCAAACATCACTTGGGAATCTCATGTGAACAGTGAGTGTGACCCGTCAAACTATGAGAAGGCAACAAAGAAAAAAAGATGCCCTGTCCCTCGCTGCAGAGAAATTCTAACTTTCTCAAATATGATCAGATGTAGGGACTGCACGGTAGATCATTGCTTGAAGCACAGGTTTGGACCTGACCACATGTGTCCTGGGCCCAAGAAACCTGATTCAGGGTTCCCATTTATAGGTCTCTTCAATAGAAGTCAATCAAGACCAAACAATAGTCCAGCTGTATCATCGTCAAAGTGGGCTACAAGCTTTCTAAGTGCGGCTTCCTCTGTGAAAGCCTCAGCTGAAGCAGGCATGGCAAAGTTGAGTATTGCAACTAACCAAGCATTGCAGATGGCAAAAGATGGGATAGGGCCAAGCAGCAGTGGCAGTGGGCATGTGGAAGAATGCCCACAGTGTCCGGAAAAGTTCACGTCTGTTACATCTCTTATAGAGCATGTGGAGAGAGTCCATGAAAATGGAAGCAAACGAGCTGCAGTTAAAAAGGTGACAATTGATGTTTGCCCCAAATGTAGTAAAGGATTTCGAGATCCAGTATCTCTTGTGGAGCATGTTGAGAGGGATCATGGAGGAACTTCTAAAGCTTAAGGTTAGGTTAATGAATGGATGATATCATTAATGATATAATGTATAATACACTTTAATTTTAAGTTGTTGTATTTTCCTTTTGCCTTCTCTTCAATTGTTTCAGGGCCACTAGGAAACCTGGCCCATTAAAGCTTTAGCATTCATTCAAATCTTGTTTTGTGTTTAATGAGTTGACTGGTTATAAATATCCTTAAGTTCTGAGCCTTATCGGGTGGGAGAGTCTTAATATTTTTTCATGTTGGTCGGTTGGTGAATGGTGACTCTTTGTAAACATTGAACATGGACATTCGAGACAAGACTTGTGAAGGCAATAAGCTAAAAATATGAGAAAGCCGATAATGAGAAAAATATCTTTGATACAAGTTACATTATAAAAAAGTCAAAGAAAAGAATGTTCGGTAGGGATTCACTTTAACTAACGACTGTTGTCTTCTTGACTTCATAAATTCATTTCACCACACCTGCTATTCAACTCCTTTTGATAGTCACAGCAGACCTAAGTTTTAACGAAAACAAAATATTTATAGAACTCTTGTAGCTGATTCACTCCAATAGTCATTTCTGTGCAAAGAAACTTGAGGACAGCCACAATGATGAACCTATATAAAAGATTGAACTAGGAAAACCAAGATGCAAAAGCAATAGATCCATTATTAGGAGTGAATTAGTGTCTGCAAATTATTTCAAAAGTTTGATCTATATTCTATCCACTTCAGAAAATTCAATAGAATATAACCAGTCTGTAGGGAAGGAGCAGATATATGCAAATGACTTCGCCAGTGGGTCTGATCTTGTCTTAATTCTATTGTGTTCTTTCCAGAGACCCCATGAGATGTCATATGGTAGCAATTTCTACAACAAATCTATTTTAGGACCTGACTGAATCGAAGGTCATGTAATGCAGAATCGATCCCAAACCAGTAAAACCAGTGAGAGATCAATCGGAACAGGATCGCATATAGGGACAGTTCAGTATTAAGAACAGAAAATAGAGTTTCAGAATGTCTGAGAGAACACCACGTAGGACCTGATATGCTTGGTGGAACTTGAGAAGATGAAGGAAGAAAGAAAGTATGTGACTTCGGAATCACCATCAAAGCCTGCGGGATTGGAATCACCACCAAACCCTACCTTAGGATCACCACCAAGGGCTGGAGCTGCATCACCAGAGTCCAAGGACAGCCTCACCACTGACAAATAGAGGGGAAACCCCAGTTTCTCAATAACTCAATTGGTGGTTTGTAAGATGTGTTGTATTACAAAATAAGTAACTCCCCCTACTTGGCTACTAAGTATCTTAAGAAATAGTAACTCTAAAAAATAGAAACTCTTTTAGAAGGAAGATATAATTGTTATTACACAAAAATAAAACCAAATAGAAAGTAGAATAAAGGATTTAGCCAGGAACATATCAATAGCCAATCAAACCAATGCTGTAGAACCAGAATATGAAGAAGATGGAAGAGGCATTGTAGAACACGATTAAACAGGGTACCGCCAGCAAGGGGATGAAGAACTTGTTCAATAGACAGCGGACTCTGATCAAGATGAGAGTAATTGAGCATGCATACCTTAGGGCTTAATACAGCCCTAAAACTTCACATAAATTTGAGGAACAGATAAAAAAGAATGCCAGATCTTGATTCTGGGAAAAAAAAAAAACATAAATAGGGTATTGCAGACCCTGGTTGGAGATTTTCAATAGCACATAATTTAGTGCTGAGATCAGTATCAAACCTGGATTGAGTAGCCTTCTCAACTAGTTGAATAAGTGCTTCAAAAATGGAACATATATGCTGGCTGGATTGAGGGATTTTAAAAATTGATGCTGCCAGAAAACCAGTTGCAGCACCTAATACCGCCAGGCATATAAACTCAATGCCTGTAAATAACTCTCCTTGGAAGGCAAGATAACATAATAGCACCCTAGTTTTTCTTCATATCATCTCATTAACTAGGTTCATAAATAGAAGTTAGGCAGCATAGGTTGCTGCAACCTCAAGAACAAAGTTTCGAGAGACCATCAAAACCAAAATCAAGAAGACAAACTGATTATTGATCTTGCTTTCTTACCATATAACAAATCAGGATACAAAATCAGTACCTTGGATTGTGGAGAGAGGAGAGAAAAAAGAGAGAATGAAGGGAGAGAGGATGTGCTGAACCATGATAGACTCAGCTTGTATCTATTGTGGACATGCAACCTTTATTTATAATGTTTAGTTGCAGAAAATAGAGTCAAAAGTAGAACTCCTATTTAAAATACAACTCAAGTCATAAACCAATAGGAAACTAAAACAGAAAATAAGTGTATATAAACTCTACAACGCAACATTACTCACGATATGGACACTCCCCCTATCGTGAGAACTTTTACAAAGGAACTATAACAAGAAACTAAAGTAATAGTGGATCTAACAGAATATTCCAGCCAGCAATCTTCTAGACTCCTCTGCCACAAATCACAGTGGCCCCACTCAATTCTTCATTCAATCTTCTAGAAGAACATGCACAAAGTGCTGGTCGTGGGACTTACTAGATCCAGAACCAGGTCTAGTTTTGAGCCTGGTTCTTTCTTCTAGTACTGCTTGAACTCGCATTGTCATGAGATGAATATCCTTCTAACTGTACTGGAGGGAGCCAGTCAATACCAAAGAGATCCAAGAACGGTTACATGCCGATTTCCATGCGAGTTCTCAACCATTTGCTCCTCCTTCAATTAGATACAAGTGTACAACGATGACTAGCCATCTCAAACTAATCTTCTTCAATTGCTCCAATGCCAAATATTCTGTCTCGATAGACTCCTACTGGATCGCTACTCTTTGGAGGAACCTCTTTGAGGCAGAAGTTTACCCTCTCCCAATTCCCCTTCCACATCTCACTAAAACTCATTGAGATTTCACCTAGAAGAAACCAACTGCATTTTTCTTCCAAATAACTCTTGAATCTTAAACTTCTGGTTGAATGACAAAGCAAGCAAGCTTTTTGGAGCAGCCTTAAGAAATCATTCACCTCTTAATTTGTTGTGAACATCAACTGTTTCTGAAATCAGACCCTTAGTTGATCTGATGTGAACAGTTATAATACTGTACCGTAACCTGATGTCGGAACCTTACCTAACTGAAAAGTTATACCAAGTAAGAACAGCAATGGCACTGATCAATCTCCATAACAGTAGCAGGAAGTAATGCATGGTAGTGGCAAAAGCAGTAGAAAATAGAGTAAATTTGATCACAGCAAACCCAAATGAATACCTGTAGGATTCTCTTTTCAAAACTCAATTCCAACTCTTTATTTCCATCTCCTTATAGAGTCTAGAAAATATAAAAGTCTGCCATCTGCCTGGCCTTCGTCCATCTGGCATTGTTACATTTCCAGGGCTTCACCACCAAGCAGCAGATGGTGAACCCACAGAAGACCTGTGCTAATGAGATCTCATGGACTAACCAAGGGTTCTTTGGCTTTTTTCAATTACAATGTTCAACTCATGTTCAAAGCTGCAAAGGTCTCCTTGCTTTTCAGTTGGACTTTTCTAAACTAGAGTTGGAAATTTGATATTAGATTTTACTGGTGCCCTGTTTCTTCTGATTCTTGGAGTTCTGTTTATGGTTGTGGGAGTACAAGTTTGATAAAAATGGGTGCTTTCATTCCAGGTCTGAGACAAAAGTATTCGGCCTTAAAATACTTTTTCTTCCCTGTTTCTTGTAGTGGGATGATCATCTTCAGCTTGGCTGATGCTTGTACTCCTCCCAACTTCAGTGTGATCGGTGTTATCATGGGCGACTGGTGTGTCGGTCATGAACTCCTTTTTGGTTAATTTGCAAGAATGCAATATTTACCTTGAATCCCGAAACCGCACAGGTGGTGCTTCTTCACTCTCATAATTCCAGCCTTCTTTGTTTTAAATGTGATAAAAAAAAAAAGAAAAGCGATGATGGTTTGTTATGTTCTATCTAATTGTTGTAGTTTCATTCCAGCCTTCTGTGTTTTAAATGTGATAAAAAAAAAAAAAAGGAAAAAGCGATGATGGTTTGTTATGTTTTATCTAATGTTTTAGTTTCATAATGTTTCAGACAGATGGAGATGCTATTCTGGTCAACTGTTGTTGGGCGGCCTTTCTTGGTTCTGCCCATAGTTTTGGTCAGGGGTGGGGGAGAGAGGGCGAGGAGGGAAAGGGATATGCAGAGGAGCAGGTAGGGGGAGTAGAGGTGGGGATGGAGAGAGAGAGAGATAAGAGCATCGATTCTTTCCTATGAGTTGCATAGAAGTCTAAGAAAATCAATCATGAACCCTGATTGGCTCTTGAAAAGCTTGAGATACGTTTCTGAAACAAAATCATTTCATCTGTTGTTGGTTCTTGAAAGGGGTAAAGGTAGAAGAATGGGAGTGGGGGCGGAAGTGCAAGGGCAGCGGTTGGCGGGGGCAGTAGGAGGGGCAACAATAGCATGGTGTCCTTGCAGCTGATTGTATGGGTAAAATTTGAAATATGAAGAAAGTAGTTGATGCCCATTCCAATGGTGTGCACTGAAACCATGGGTACAAGGTTCTAAAACTCACAATTGGTCAAGGCCAATACCGATTGGAATTAGATGGATTGTACCCTTGTATTGACCGATCTGATCTGATCCAATTTCTAGAACCATGAATGGTAGAAATATTGAACTGGTGAATAACCCCATAGTGGTGAGTGGCAAAATCTGTGGATTCGACCCCTCTCTTAACTATTGATCACCTAGGTCGGCCTACAGTTATCTAGGCTATTGACATGTATCCAAGTGGTGATTCAACGACTATGCTTATATTGATCAGAACAAAGACATTATATAAAAAATCGTTGGATCATCGCTTGGATACATGTCGATCCCTTAGATAGCCATGGATAAGACCGGAGTGCTCTCTCAAGAGAGGATCCCGAACTGAAATCTGTCCGTCTAAATCATGGTTTCAAGTATCAATTTGGTATTGGCCGTATTGGATCAATATGAGCTAAGAGCAATCTCTAATCCTTAATCGATTCGGATCAGTTATTCAAATCATTTAGGAGGTAAAATAGTAAATAATTAATACTTAAAAAAAATAAAAAATAAAAACCGACCGATACCGGCCCCTCAAACCTTGCTCTGAACACGTCAACCCTCCCTTACCAAAAAAAAAAAACTCGTCAATCCTCAATCCTCAATCCTCACGTGTGAGGTGACAAATTAACAAATTCCCCAAGTGTGTTTGAAAATTGGGAGAGAATGGGAAATGGAGCCAGACGCAGCGACGGACCGTACTGTCAGTGATATGATCGAGGCACGCGAGAAAGAGACGTTCTCTCTCTCTCCCTCGCGCTTGCTTGCTTTGAGATGTCACGTGGGAACGCAGCGAGAGCTGAAAAAGGAAACTTTAATAAGGGACGGATTAGTTCCATATTTCCATCGTAGAATAAAGCAAGGGACGTAAAAACAGATTAACCTTTTACAATTTCATATCAAAACATGGTTTAAATATTCATGTAAGGATTGGATTAGGGTATTAATCTTTGATTAGGAAACAAGTGGTGATAATAATAACACTACTGAAGTGTTCGCTTTCTGCCGAGTCAGATCAGATCACCTCTTCCAAATTCCAATGCAATCTCATCTGGAACTGGAAGTTCTGGAATTGGGGATTGGTTGCAGGTGCTGGAAGCTGGATGCGGAGATTAATGTACGATTAAGAAGTAGATTTTTAAAACTTTAAAGGAAGATCATTACCAATCACGGTTCTAGAATACGGAACGGTCAATATAGGCCGGTCTAGCCTTGACCGATCCTGAAAATTTTTATATTAAGCCACTTGTGTGATCTGAGGGTAAAATTGGAATAAAAATTGAAAAAAATAAGTAGGGGTATATCCATCCGATATGATTAGGTTCAGGCTGTTCTAAAATGGTATCGAAATGATATAGGCCTTGACTGAATCCGTGACCATTCTCAAGTTTTAAGACCTTATTACCAATTAATACCAATACTATTGATCTATATGATTTATCAACCTGATCCGATAGGGATAAGTAAATTGGTGTAGCCATTATTTCCGTTCAAATATTTCTAGATGGGCCAAGACCTGAAAGGCTAAAATGGTAGGCTGAGTTACTTTATTGATGTTCTATCTTTCTAATATAATATGAAAAGGCTGGATATGCCATCAGTGAACCCTGCATGCTAATGGGAGCTGTGCCTGTCTCTCTCTTCTTCCATTTGAAATGATCCCTATCTCTTCTGGTTGATGCCCTATCTTGCACCACTGTTGGTGTTACCTGCTAGTGTGCGGGTAGCATACCTAAGTTCTTGAACCTATCTTGAAGACTACACTAGCATCAGGGAACCTCTCTCATATAATATTATCACGAACCCGATTGAACCCATTTTGTTGGAGCGAAAAAAGTATTTTATTTTCACTCTTTTCTTTTTCTTCTATTTTTGTTACAATCTGAAGCTTAAAATAGGTTCTCCTCCTCCAACAAATTTTGAGGCATTACTTCTGATTCATCTTCTTTGCATCACCACCGAATGTTTCCTCTTCCAAAGTACATTACCACCAAGATTATCCTTTGTTTTTTTTTTTTTTGGCAATCTAGTGCTAGAGAGAGATCACAGATATTGGGTGAGTCATTTCCTCAAGTGGTATATGAAACATGATTCGATTCTAAATTGGTAGAGAAAAGCTTGTTAATGTAAGGATATTAAAATTGTGTTTAGTATGTATTCTTGCATAGAACATATTCTGAAACGAGAAAATCAGGTTTCATAATATGTTTTAAATCCAGAAATATTCCAATAATGCACACCAAACACAGCCTAAAAATTTACGGAAAAAATCTGTCCCATTCCGCTGTCATGGATACGGATCAAGGCAGTAATTAAGAAATTTACATTAACCATCAGCTTGGTATTCCCCACTTGTTTAATGATGCATTAGCGGACCAAGCCTACTAACCATACCACTTCTCAACCAAGATGGAAAAAAATGTAACTCAACAGAGTGTTTGGTTGGCAAGAAATGAAAAGAAAAGAAAAAAAAAAAATTAAGAATTTTCCCTCCATGCCAGTAAATGTAGACCAACACCCCAAAATTTTCAAACAACCCGAAGTGGATTTCCCCTCATTTATGAATTTTGGGATGGAGAGAAGTCACAAAAGGCTTGTGAACATCGAGAGAATCAGCGTAACACTAGAGCGGAAACCATGGGACTAGGGGTGTCAATTCCTAAACCGAACCGATAAAACCGGCCGGACCGAACCGATAACAACCCGGACCGAACCGAACCGAAGCCTTATTGGTTCGGTTCGGTTTCGAGTATTGTAACCCCAAAACCAAATCGAACCGCACCAAAAACCGGATGAACCCGAAACCAAACCGAAACCGGCTCAAAACCTGGACCGAAACCGAAACCAAACCGGTAAGAAACCGAAACACTCCAAAATTCATTAAAAAAATCAAAATTTGAATAGTTTTGTATCCATTTGTATGGAAAATCGAATCCAAACTAGACCAAAAACCAAAACCAACCCGGTTACAAATCGATTTAAGAAACCGAAGTTCAACAATTCATCATTTGGTTGTTTCTTAATGGCTCCATACCGGTTTAAAAAACCGATCCAAACCGAAATGAACCTAATAAATCCAAACCGGTACCAACCCGAACCCAAACCGCACCGAAACCGACACCGGACCGAAACCGATAAATCCTTAATGGGTCGGTTTCGGTCACTTCCAAACTCACACCGAAACCGATGAAACCGGACCGAAACCACACCAACCCGGACCATTGACACCCCTACATGGGACATAGGAGAAGGTTGTCAGAGTGAAATATTAGATGAGTACATTAATAACAGCAAGCCAAGCCGAATTTAACAACTTCAACGGCACGGACACTATTGTTTTTATGTAAAATTTTGGGTGTGCTGGCTCTATCTACCAATCTGTCAGGTAAATAACTGGACTCCTAACTGACACTATTGTACTTCCTTGATTTTCTCCAATAAATAGTGCTTTCCTGTTAAAAAAATAAAAATAAAATTGCAGAGCCTGTTCATCTGCCGCAATATATGTAGGATTCTTTCTAGTTAGGGATGTAAATGGATAGTCGAAATTTGTATTCGTTTAGGGGTATTCATATCCAGTTAAAGGGTATCCCGATTAAACTCTGAATTATTCGAAAAATAATTAACCGATCTGATTAAATAATCAATTAATGATTTTGAGGGTTCTTGAAACTCAAATAGGATCTAAAGAATGAGGAAAAGAGTTAAAACAACTTAGAAAGATGGGTTAAGAGTAAATTATATTTAGTGAGGGAGGAAGGTCTAGATTACATAAGTCAGAGAGTAAATGAATAATTAAAAATCTGAATTTGATCCGTATCCATATTCGTATTCGTTTAAGGGTATCCGTATCTGATAAAAAAATATCCACATCCAAACACATCCGATCCGAATTGTAAATCCATTCCAACCCTGAACACATACCTAACTCCCTACCCTCTTTGTTTTTTATGGCCCCCACC
>NC_056570.1:26202861-26259542 GCF_013358625.1 Macadamia integrifolia | reverse complement strand
TTGCTTCTTATGGGACTAGACCCAATTTGCAGTTAAAAAATGTCATTATAGTGGTGGATTCCTCAAGTAAGAGAGGATTTGGCACCAGTTAAAACTCCCAGCTTTGCAGGGGCCAAGAAATACAGTCTAAGGATTTTTAGTTTTACTTTATTGCAGGTTCCTGGCATCCTCTTTACACCAATCTGCCCACATTCTTTATCATTTAGGCCTCTGATACTACCGGAATATGCAACACTGCGAGTGCAAGTGCCTTTCAACAGTAGGGGACTCACATGGGCATCATTTGATGGCAAGGACAGGAAACAACTGGGACCTGGGGATGCACTTGTTTGCAGCATGGCACCTTGGCCTGTTCCGACGGCATGTCAATTAGATTCTACCAGAGATTTCTTGCACAGCATACATGATGGCCTCCACTGGAACTTGAGGAAAACCCAATCATTTGATGGTCCTCAAGATTCATAGTTACTGATATACAATGGAAGAATCTAATATGCGACATCCTGATGGTGTGAGGGTCCATATCACTTCCATGACTGTTGATTTGGAACTCATCATATGCATCCTGTGGCTAGATTTTTTTAGTGCCTATACACTGTTGCATCATCGAGGGAAGTCGAGTTAAAATGTAGGTCAAACTTCTCATCTCCTTTCATTAGAAAGGAGGAGCCTATATATGTATGAGTTATGTTTGATTCAGGAGAAGGTTAATGATGGTAATCTATGTTGTCCATCACTGTTAGGTATGTAATCCATCATTAATTTGGTCAGCCTGTCTGATGTTTGAGCCTGCTTTTGCAGAGTATAGGGGTATTCAACAATTTGAAAATTGTATACAGCAGATATCATGAAACATTAGGTGTAAAGCAAATTACTAATCAATTATCACACAAAATGTATTTATTAATTGTACTTTCTCTCAGTGTCTCTCTCTCTTCCCCCCGCCCCCGCGAGTAATTATTATCTGTTTTTGAATCACCTCTCCATGGTGATTCGGCGAAAGTTTTGACCATATTGGTGCAGTTTTTCTCTCAATCATACATGGTACTTCCTAATTTTCTTGGCATTTATGTAGCAGCTATTGTTTTTTTAGGGAAAAAGTATCCTGAAAGACAGCAAGGCCCCTGTGCCAGACTCAAGAGGGGTGAATTGACCACCACACCCCTCATGAAAGGTAGAATTTCACCCTTGTTGATGCTATCGTATGTGCCCCTATTGGCCTATGTGCTGGTGCAGTGGCCAGGCTGCCTTTCAGGGAACCCTCTCCTTTATTTATTTATTTTTTATTTTTTTTATCTTTTTATTTTGGGAGAGGGTTCCGGAAAAGTCAGTGTGGCCCCTGCACTAGTGCGGGGACCAATGGCTGCACACACTGAAGCATTGTCTTGGTTAGGGGTGTCAACAGCCCGGGTTGGTGCAGTTTCGATGTGAGTTTTGAACTAACCAAAACTGCCCCATTAAGGATTTATCGGTTTTGGTCCGGTGTCGGCTTCGGTGCGGTTTGGGTTCGGGTTGGTGCCGGTTTGGATTTATCAGGTTAATTTTGGTTTGGATCGGTTTTTTAAACCGGTATGGAGCCATTAGGAATCCGACAGATAATTGAAAAAAAAAATGAACATGGGCCTCATCCTTTGGAGTTTGGGTGGGTATGACTTCATCCTTTGGAACTCATCCTTCGCCCTACCCCTTTGGGCCGGTATGGACATGTTCATAGGATTTCCTTATTTATTTTTCACATTGTGAGCCTGTATAGTGTATACCAATATTTAGTGGACAAATATAATTAAAACACAACTATTACTGCATTATGGTGAACAAAAAAATGATTCTGCAATTGAATTCATATCAATATTTAGTGGACAAATATAATCCAAAACATGAGGGCCCTTGAGTTTATGAAGCTGATTAGAGCTCTGAAATACCTGAAACCAATACTTTAAGAAGCTAACATGAAATCGTTTTCTTTGTACATACAAATACATCAACAATGGAAATAATATACCAAGTGCAAGACTTTCGGAACAAGATCAACCAAATAAGGCAGTAAAAGTATGAAAATCCAAGTATCCAACAGTAAATAGGAATTCCCATACATGAAAAACCAAGTCATGAAAAAGGGAATTCCTGTACATGAAAACCTAATAATTTATCAAGCACAAAACATAGATCAAAACATCAAGACATCAAGTCATCAAACTATAAAGTATTAAACTATCAAAGTACCAAATATTCAAATCATTCAATCAACCACGGACCACCTAAAAATTAAAATGATTCAATCACGTAAGCACCCACCTAAAATAGAGATAGTGTGCCAATAACTAATGCAAATAGTCAAAGTATCAAACAAACCATAGAACATCCACCTAAAACAATCAAAGAGTATTTAATATTATATCAAAATATCAAATGACTATCTTCTTTCTCAAAATATTTCAATATTCCCTTAAAATATTGCAGCCCTTTGTCCTCCAAAATGATGTGTTGAGTAGTTACTCTTAAGACCACAAGTGTGTCTTACACTCTTACCATTCCAAGAAACTGCAACCAAAAGTGAAAGAAGATTTAAGACAACATAGTGACACTATCAAAACATAAATTATGAAATACATGCAAATGTAAACTACGGTATACCTATTCAATAGGATTGAGCTTATCCTTCTCTAGGAGTAGGACCAGCTGAAGAACTAGCTACAACACCTCTCTCATTTTCAATATGCAATAGTTCCAGCACATTTCTAAGTGCATTATCGACGTCAGTGGGATCATCAAAAGGCCCAGCTACATACAAAGTAAAATAAGACACTAATTAACTAATTAAGACAACTAAAAATGAAAAATATACTGAATGAAATATTACCTCTGAAGTCTACATCAAACATCCAATCCCGAAGGCATATTAATGCTTCAGCATTGGTAGGTAGGAGTTTGCTCCGATATTTATCAATAACACGGCCCCCTACGCTAAAAGCCGACTCTGAAGCAACTGTGGAAAACTGGTATAGCCAAGACATCATGAGCCATTTGAGCCACATCTAGATATCTTGACCCATTTGCTTTCCAGAATGCCAACACATCATACTCATCATATTCATTATCATTGAATGGGATCTTGGGTTCATCTAGATATATATCCAATTGAGATTTACTTCCATTATCCACCTCAGCAAGCTCAGATACCATAAATTCCTATGAAAATTGAGAAATAGCCAAAATATTAATCATTAATAAGATTAGCAATAAATATTGAAAACTTGTATCAAAAAATAAATCAAAATTACTATCAAAATGTAAATTTACTTACAAATGTTGTTCTAGATCTCCCAAGACGATGGACTAGTGTAGGAACATCATGGTCACTTGGTTGCATACTCTTGTACTCATCAAACAATTGATTCAAAGAATTCCTCACATTGTTGCACATAGTAGATGGATTTAAGTCTAGGTTGCAAAACTTAGAAAATGCCCAAGTCACAAAACTAAGTTTATATCGAGGATCAAACACCAAAGCAATGACCAAAATTAGACTATATTCACTCCAATATTTGTCAAATTTTTTCTTCATTTCCACTGCCATTGGCTTCATAAAGTTGAGCCCACGTGATACCTCTTGTAATAAACTTTTGTGAATCTCCCAAACATTTTCAAAATATAAATTTGCTGTGGGATACTTGGAACCATAAAGCAAAATAGTAATTGCATAGAAGGGATACAAAAAACTTGTTAATCTCTCAATCTTCAACCATTGTTCAGAACTAGGACAAGTTTTAAAGTTGACATCCACTAGTCCAAGGTTCTCAAATGCTTTATAATAAAATAATGCAGAATCAAACATGAGATAGGTTGAGTTCCACCTTGTGTGGAGACATCAACATGTAAGCCCTTACTACTTTGTAATCCCAATTGCTTACAACTTTCCAATAATTTTACTTTCCTTGCTTGTGATCCTTTCACATAGGCTATACTAGATCGCACCAACACCACAGAGTCATCTATGTATTTCAGTTCATCTTGTACAATAAGATTGAGAATATGTGCACAACACCTATTATGAAAGTGTAATCCTCTACATAAAAGAGCATTCTTCAAATTTAAAATTTTCTTCAGCAAGTCAAAAAAACAGAAATTAGTTGTGGCGTTATCTAAGTAATTGAAAACAATTTCCAATCAATACCCCAGTCAGACAAGATTTTTGAAACCATTTCACAAATACGGATGCCAGTGTGTGGAGGTGGCATGATGCAAAACTTCAACAACTTCTTATGCAACACCCAATCCTTATCAATGTAATGGACAGTCAAAGCAATGTATCCATCATTAGTGATAGATGTCCACAAATCACTTGTCAAAGAAATCCTCCCAGCAGATGAATTAAGTAAATTCTTGATTCTAATGGACTCCAAATTGTATAACCTCAAAATATCCGACATTTATGTGTTTCGAGCAATATGGGTGTAGTCCGGAAAAATGTATGTAATTAACTCTCTAAACTCCTCATACTCAACAAAAACTAAAGGTAACTCATGTCTCACAATAAGCTTTGTAACTTTTTCACGCACAAAATCTTGGTCAACTTTTTTGTCTCTTAACATCACTTTCCCTTCATTTACACTCAAAATCATTTGGGTGCTTGTGTTTCCTTTGTTTTTCCTTTTTGGGCAATGTAGAATATGTCTCCTAAGACTTCCGGTTCCATTAATATTACTATCAGCCTTATAAACTTGCTTACATCTTTTGCATTCAGCTCGGTTCTTCCCATCATCAAAACCCTTCCCACCAATGATTGTGAACTCATCCCAAACTGCACTCCTTCTTTTCCTTTTGGTAGTTTCGCTTGTTTCAAGTGTTACGACACTTGAAGGTTCTGTTGATGGAATTCCAGGAATATATGATCCATCATCAGACATAACATCAACATGTGACCCACAATTGGACTCATCTTTTATATTGATGGACATTTTTATAATTAATAAGAAAACATATGACATGTTAATAAAATAAGAACACCAAGCATTACAAATTCAAAAATGACCTCTTTAAGTTGGAAGCAAATAAAGCATTACAAATTCAAAAATGACCTCTTTAAGTTGGAAGCAAATAAGAATATGCCCTAATTAAGAGATCCTCTATAAATCTTAATCACTTTCCCTTCTTAAATTGGCCCTATATAATACACTATTACATGCTGCCTAATCTATAATCTAAAATGAGGTATGAACTACATTGAGTTAAAGAAAAAAAAAATATTAGCATGCACATTCTAAAAATTTTTCTAGACTCCGCAAAGAAAACCATTAACCATGGTACTGTTGGGATGCATCTATGATATTTTTATAATTCACTAAAATAGGGTAGAAGAAGAATGCTACCTAATCGTGTGCCCGCACAACAATGCGGGGGCAATGAGGGGGTGTAGCATCAACAAGGGGTGGGTATTTTGTATATTATAGGGTATGCAGATTGTGTGAAGTTTATCCAATGCCACCTTGACTTGATTTAAGAAGGCTGAGGTGTTCTTCCCATAGTTTGAAAAACCAGACCGAACCAATGGGTGAACCAGAAAAAGTGAAACTGCCATCTTTTCTGGTCTGGTCTACTAAGGACCACCCCCTTCAAAAACCAGACAAAACCGGGCAGATTTTGTGAACCATCCGATTTGCAAAGTGGTTTTAATTTGTTATTTTTTGAGTTTATATTTATTACTATTTTCTTCTTTAGTCAAAACTATGGCTCTTTCTATCAAAACCGGCTTGAACCATCATGAACAGAATTGAATAGCTTTATGGTTTACCCTGTGGTCCGGTTTTAAAAAACTATGGTTCTTCCAAACTAAAACTATCGATCTCGAAGGAAATAAAGGCTGTTTCTGGACCATGGTTCAAATTTTACAATATGCTTTAGATCCTAGTCAAATGGCTGAAAAATAAGGGCGACGGCTGAGGCAAAAGAAAAGAAACGACGATCACCGTTGGATAACAAAAAATGTCTTTATGGCTTATCGAAAGGAAAAATTTTCATTGAATTGCTTTTTCTTAGAGTGCTAACCTCATTTTCATGTTAAAGTATATTTTGTTTAAATTGTTACTACATTTTTCTGTTATTTTAAATTCATCTACTCTTATTTATTAGTATTTTGCATCATTTACACACCATATTGGATTTTCCGATGTAAACTTTATAGGCCTTTTTTGTTTGATGGATAAAAGTAGAAAAAGCAAAAAAAGGTGGGAGAGATGCACTTTTTTATAAAATACCAGAAAGAGTTCTTGTTTGTTTGGTTAATGGGGTGGGTAATAGGAAGAAACAACCATTCTTAAAATTGCCACAAAGTATTCTTGAAGCTCAAGATTTAAAATATGAGATTCCATTAGTCGGCAACGAGTTTGTATCTGACAAATAAGCTTACGATTTTTAAAATTTATATGAGCGAAGAATTAGATTTAGCATCCAAAAAAGCCGATTAACAAAAAATACAAAAATATATTGTATAGTGAAGAATATTTGAATGCTCAAAAGCTAACAAAAAGTGGATAGAAAAAATCTCAATCTAAGAAATAGTTGTCGAGATAGTAGAATTTGTTGTAAAACAAGAATGGTGGTAAAACTCATGAATGATGAGATATAGTCGATTATTGAAATTGTACATGAGTAAAATCATCATCTTGCAACTGAGACAGAAGCTTTTTTGCCTAGATCACATAGGCTGTACAACCTACATGGTCTATTCATATTTCTACATTGGATAATTCAAAACCAATAAAATATGAATTTTCATTTGAGAAAGCCAAAGAACATGAAAGTCTAGGCTTTACATAAGGAGACTATAAAAATGATTTAGTAACAAAGCTGTGAGGAGTTGAAAAATAGAGATATTCAAGTATTTGGAAAATAAGCGTATAAAAGATCCAATGTTATTTCACAGTGTGGAAATTGATGAAGAAAATAAAATAGTAATTTTTTGGGTGGATATATATATGGTCGGTTCAAGATTACTTTTTCTTTAATGACGTGGGATGCTTTGATGCAGCCTATAAGACAAGAAGCATGGTTGGCTATTTTCACTATGTTGGTATAAACCATTGTAAGTAAAGAGGTATTTTTGGTACTATATTGCTTTTGGATGAAACAACATAATCTTTTATTTTGTTGTTTTAAAATTTTTTAAAGATATGTTTGGAAGAGCACTAAAGGCAATTCATAAACATCAACATGTTGTTATAAGAAAAATTATTGTTATTGTAATGGCAGAGTCATGTCATCACCTTTGTTTGTGGCATATATGCCTTGTTGCCATTAAAAAACACTCTATTGTCTATACTCTTAATTAGATTCAACAAAAGTTTTAGGAACGTTATATATGGTCCTAAAACCAAAGAAAAAATTTTCCTTAGCTTGTGATGGATTGCTAAAGGAATTCAATCTTGAAGAAAATAAATGATAGATGATTTATTTGCTATTCGAGAGAAATGAACTCTAATAAATGGAAGGGAGTCCTTTTGTGTAGACTTGATAACATTTCAACAAAGTGAGAAATAATGCTTATCTTAAGAGATACTTGAAAAGAAAATACAATATTTGCTAGTTTTTGAAGTGGTATGAGAAATCAATTGAATGGTGATACTTAGATGAATTAATTGAAGGGTTTATATCCAATTAAATAACAACACATCTCAACCTTATCCTAACTAAATGGGGTCGACCAACTATTAAATATGCCTCCTAGTGACACACAACTTATTACAGCTCACAAGCTAAAAAATGCCATTATTTTATTATTTTATAAAGTTTACAGTATGATTCTCTAAATTAAAAAACAACATCATTTTTTTATTATCAAGAGAAAAAATTAATCACTACAAACTGAAGATAATCACTAATGAAGAGAGCAAAGTCGTGTGAATATTTCAAAAAAAAGAATAACTAAAGAAAAATATGGTTAAACCAAGCAAAGCAAGAGAGAGATCTGACTACGTGAGAATGAGAAAGTATTTGAGATTAAAAAAAGGATAATTTATAGTGCCACCCCCTAAAGAATGCCACTATTAAAGAGACACCCTCTTCATAATACCAAATTATACTCAGATCTCCTACCGTCAGTCACTATAAATGAAGATTTAAAATGACTGTTGTACCCTTTTGACTAAAACACGTGTCCAATTGGGTTTTTGCCTCCTCGCTCCTTTGCCATGTTCTAACCCAGGAACGAACTGCTCCTTTGCTGGCATTGTTTGCCGGAAAGATTCATTTGATTTCATTTCTAATTGAGCTTTTCTTTTTCCTCCTTGAGAATTTTCACGGTTCGGGCTCGTACGGCCTTCAGGGAAGCTATTTATGAGGACCCTTCATCTGTTTTGTCAAATTGGAATGCGCTCGATGCAAATTTGATATAATTTTTCCTGTTAAGGCTGTTGGATTTGTAGCAGTTTCCATTGAAAAATAATTGATGTCTCACTTTGAGTTCAGAACTGATACTAAGTTGTTTCATTACCCTGTCTAGGTTATCTGAAGATCTATATGCATAGTTAAGTGGTTTGTGAATTTTCGTTGACGGGGCAGTGGAGGTCCAATTCTTCCCAAGATTATCCCCGACCACAGAAGAAGGTTTGTAGAGACTGGATCGGGCGGCAGGAGCCGGGGATGGTTGGTGAGTCCATGAAGGTTTGTTTGAGGAACAGGAAAAAGATGCAGGTTTTGACTGCGTGGCGGAGAAGGAAGTGGAAGAAGGAAAGGAATAAAGAGAAGTGTTCCTTGTTGGAGTTTCAGATCGTTGAGGAGCGAGGGCGATTGTTAGACAAATCGAAGCCAAGACCGAAATCGAGCTCATAGTTATTGAAAGAAACTGATCCCCTTTGTGGATTGTTCACCTTTCCTAAGTTAGAGTTCATGGTTTCTATCAAGATCTAATAAAGCGGAGGCGACACCAAATCGAAGAAAATGAAGAGAAGAAGAATGTGATCAGATTAGAGAATTCAAGAGAACTTACCAAAATCGAGGGAAGTCGAGGTGGAAGTAGATGGAAGAGAGAAAGCTTGGTCTGGCCTGTTTGATGCCAAACTCCACGCGGCTTCTCAATTCGGCTACATAGTAACGGCTACAGTCCAGCTCATGGAATATTAATGGATGCTGAGGCTGAGGCTGAAACACTGGAACTGCGAGTGATTCAGAGAAAGGAAGAAAATGAAAGAGAGAGAGAGAGGGGGGTATATTAGGTATTTCATATTTTTTAAAGATATTTTAGTATTTAAAAATATATATATTAACTGACATTACATATATAAGATATATTCCACAACAGTGATTGATGGTAAGGGATTTGAATATAATTTGGTATTATAAGAACAAATTGTATCTTAGTGACATTCACTAATGGGTTAATGGGTGGCGTCATAAATTATCAAAAAAAAAAAAAATTGAAAGAAATGGTTTTTATCCGAGAGTGCCTCTGCATCTAAACACAAGGGCAAATCCTTAATAGGACACGCTAATCATTTCATCTCTGGTGTGTGTATGGCGAAAGGGCTGCTTTTGGAAAAGAAAACTTTGTACAAACAAAAGGTAAACCTGACTGTGAAACTCTCTCTCACGCTTCACTTTTCATGTGGGCCCATTATAATGGAGGATCAAAATCAACAACTTACATCACCTACTGACGTAGTCGTGAAGACATCAACAACTTACGTCACCTAACATGAACAAAGAAGATGCGTCCGGCTATTCGCGGGAAGAAATTTAAAGAAAAGCTCGAAAAAATTAACTAACGGTAATCATCTCTTCCGTTTCCTTTCGTTTGCCCCATAGGGAACCAGATCCTCTCAAGTAAAGAGTGACAGAGAAAGTGAGTACTCCCTGGTCTTTGTCTTTATGGGTTAAGGGTATTAAATGTGTTTCTCCTGTGCCTCCACTTTGCATCTCCAAACTCTCTGGTCTTTGTCTTTTGAAGTAAACGGTACTAAACGTGTTGGAGTTTTCCTTCTTGTTTTGGTTTTCCAGATTCGTCATCTATAAAGTAAAAAATATTAGCACATCAACCAGTCACAGTTCACCGTAAGAGCACAAAAGAGAAAGGAGAGACAGAGAAGATGTGCGATTGCTGCGGTTGCACCGATTGCTGCGGATGCGCCAATTGCTGTTGCGATTGCTGCGCAGTTGGTGGCGAGTGCAAATTCTGCAAGGGCTGTAAATTGGGTGTTAAGTTCAGGCCCTTGGCGTTTATCCTGGGTCTACCCTTTATCTCTATATCTTTCAACTTCTCCATCATTGGAGTCATCTTCTGGCTCATTGGGTTCGTTCTCTCTCTCTCTCTCTCTCTCTCTCTTCTCTTGATGTTATGATCGAATGGTTAATTTGATTGAGAGGGTTTTTGTTTTTGTGGGTGGGTTCTCTGTTAACAGGTCGCTGCTGAAATGCATATGCCCTTGTAAATGCGTGGAGCGCTTAGTGGGTTTTGCAATGTGGATGCTCAAAGCCCCTTTTCTCGTCATGATTTGGTTCTTCGAAAAGATCGGGTGCTGAGGAGGAATTTCACTTCTTTCTGTGTGTTAGGGTTTGAAGGTTTCCACATAGCCTCCTCTAAATAGTACCTCTCCGAAGCCCGAAACTGGGACACGCTCTCGCCCCTTGTTATATTATTTACTCCACTATTGTGTTCCCTGCTTGTGTGGTTTTTTTGTTTGTTTTAGAATCCTTGATTTTGGGATAGGGTTGGATGGTTGTTGGAATGTGGGAAAGTATACCAGCAGATTCTATTTTATTTTTCCTCATCTCTCAGGCCCCGTTTGTTTAGTGGGCACCATGGATTCATTGGGGTGGGATTCTTATGGGAATGGAATTCATATGCGATCATCCTGGGCACCGTTTGATAACGTTTCTCAACAGAAATGGTTTTTCACGTTTTCATTTCCGAGAACGAATTTTTTGGTATTTGATAAACCTGTTTTTCGAAACGTATTTTGCAGACATAATGCCACTAAAAAACCCAATAGTATCATCGGATGCCCAAAAGGGAGAGAGGGTTCGGTTGCCTGTATTTAGGTTTAAATAGTTGAAAGATTTATCGGGCATAATAGCCTTTTTTTTTTTCTCTCAAATTCGTTTCTAGAAATGACAAAACAAGTCCGACTTGTTTCGTCAAAGTTGTTTTTAGAATTGTAAATAGGCATAAATTTTGATTTATGTTTCTAAAAACAAGTGAAACAGAACAACTTTATCAAACGTTTTTTAGGCTGTTTCTCCATTTCTGGGAACAAGAAAATGCAAAAATGACAGAAATAGAATGTCGTCAAACGGTGCCTTGGTCATTGGGTTCGTTTTCTCTTTCTGTTTCTCCTCTTCTCTTTATATTGTAATTGAATGGTTTGATTGATTTGGGTAATTTAGAGAGTATGTGTCACGTGCACACAAGGGGAGATGAGATAAAATAGAAAGAAAAAAGAAAATAAAACATAGAAGAGATAATAAAGAGGGATGTAGAAGAAATAATAGGGAAAATAAGTGCTTTGGCCTTACTGATAAAGCCAATGGCGTCCGGCTTAGGGTGAAAAAGCCTACCTCATCACGATTGAGATAATTTTGGGATTTCAACTTCTCCTTTCATGCTTTTTCTATTACTAATAAGTAGGACTAGAAAGTAGCCGTTACACCATGTTCCATTCCTAAACTTTTACACATAATAGATAACTACCACCCACTAATCCATTACACAATAACTTTTCAATAATTAAATAAATAACTAAATATTCTTAAATTTCATGCTAGTCTACTCCTTACAAATCTTCGCCGTTCATGGTTTGAATGTACTAATATGATTGTTTTAGTATGTATTTGTTCATTCTCATCTCTTGATTTTGATGGTGTTTTTGTGTATGTGGGTTCTATGTTAACTAACAGGAAGCTAATGAATTGCTTATGCCTGTGTCCATGCATGAAGCGGTTAGTGGAGTTTGCGCTGAGGTTGATCTAAGGGTGTCAATTAATACTGATATTGAATACCGAAATTGATACCATACCAAATTACCAATACCGAATCGAATCGAATTAATTTGATATAGTATCGGTATGGAGAAAAATAATTTTCTCCATATGGCACGGTATGGTGCAATATTCGCATTGCACATAAAAACCGTTTGATATACCGAACTGTACCATATACTGTCTTAAGTGTAACTCTGTTACTCTAACCCAAGGATTAAAGTATCGGTATCGGTCGCTGTATCAGTCGATCAAAATTAAGATACGTATCGGAGGGTATCGTATCGTATCGGAGATACGATAAGATACGCTAAAGATACGCACATAAATGGATAGGAAACACATTTTTATACACTTTTGCATAAAAAAACAGTTAAAAAAAGTTATATATAACATGTATAATGCATAAATACTTAAGTGGAGGGTATCGTATTGATAGACAAATATATTGAGTTGAAAATGTTCAAAATGATGAGGGTATGGTATTGATAGACAAATATATTTTTTTGAGAAAAATCAAAATTTTCCATAGAAGTTGTAGAACACTTGTTTTTACATAACATATAAAAAATCTAAACATTTTTAATCATTGAGCATGAGTAGATCTAAGAAATTTGAAATAAATTGAAACCCTCATTTTCTCTTGAAAAAAGTTTGTAAATCCTTATAAATCCAATGATTTCATGTAATAATGATGCACAAAATGTGATTCTAAGTATGATGAACTAGGGGTGTCAATTCGTGACCCGAACCGACTAAACCGATCGGGACCGACCGTTTATTAAACGTGTCGGGCTTGAGCCCGGACCATTTATTAAACGTGTCGGGCTTGAACCCGGCCCGTTTATAAACGGTCGGTCTTGGTTTTGCTACTTGGACCGTCGGGCGCCAGACCGAGACCGACCGTTTAACACCCGATCGAGACCGGCCTATTGTGCACTGGCCTAGCCCGACCCTTTAATGATTGTAGAATACCTATTTTACCCCCCAAATTAGAAAGTAAAAAACTAAAAAGTAAAAACATGTTCATATTTTAAATAATGGTTATATTTGGTATCATTTATTAATTTATTGTCATTTTTTTGGGTTTGCATGAGTGGGCCGGAATATAAGAGCACATTTTAAAGAAGGTCCGTTTAAAAACCGGTAAAAGCCCGTTTAACATTAAACATGTCCGTAGCCCAATTAAGGCCCGACTAAAGCCCGATTAAGGTGGCCCGATTATAGCCCGAGGCCGACCGACCGAATATAAAGTGTACCATGCCCTCAATAACTAAGCCCGATTAGTTAAATGGGCGGATACGGTGTAGCCTTTGAAAGTCTTTAAGCCCGATTAAGCCCGATCGAAACCGAATCGACCCGACCGGTTGACACCCCTATGATGAACCTTAGATTTGTAAAAAAACTTGAAAATCTAAGGTTAAAGTTGAAAAAAGTGAGTAAAGATTCAAGAACTTACTATTCAAATTTTTCAACTTTCAAGTTCAAGGTTCTTCTTGGACTATGTTTTTTTCCTTCTTTGAACCATTCACTTCGACAATGTTTCTTTCAATCTACCATTTGAGTCTCCAGAAAGGTGTGTGAATCAAAGGGGAAGAAAGAAGAGAAATATAGAAAACTATTGGTGAGAGTTTGAAGTGTTTGTTCAAACAATAAAAGGCACATTCACGGGAATTTTCATATTTTCAGTCGATACGTACCGATACGGTACCGATACAGTACGATACGGCTCGATACTGCACGATACGGTCGATACACACCGATACGGTACCGATACGTACCGATACTCTCGGGAATTTCCAGATTTTCAAAAGTTCGTATCGTACGTATCGGTACCGATACGGTACGGTACGGTACGATACGCACGATACAGCGATACGTAAAAGGGGGCCCAAAATTCCCCGTAGCGTATCGGTATGTATCGTGCCGATGCCTACCGATACGGATACGTATCGGCCGATACGACACGATACGCACCGATACTTAAAACCATGCTCTAACCTCTCTAGACTCTATGACTTTCACAAATGACAAAACCATAAGAAGCTAAGACCTATTGTCCCAACTCCCAACTCCCAACTCCCTACTCCCAACTCCCCATTTATTGATTATATAAAAGCAAAACTCACCCTTGTAAAATGACAAAATGCCAAAACCATTATTATAAGAAAAACCCCCAACTCCCCTGAAACCCCATTTATTGATTATAAAAATGCAAAACTCACTTTTTTTAAAATGACAAAATGCCAAAACCATTATTATAAGAAAAACTCCCAACTCCCCCCACAAAACTCTAACCTACTAACCAATTTCTTGGTTTTTCATTTCCCAAGCCGTAGTCATCAAGCACTTAAGGAAGAAGAAATAGAAGACTTCAAAACAAATCTCCAAAACTATAGTCGATTGGCTCTTGTTCTATTGATCGTGAACCCAGGTAGCACCAAGCAGCGACTCCATGATCATCTCCCTCTTCTCCACAATTGATTTCTATCTCTCTCTCTTGGATATTCTTTATCCCTATTTTTTTCTCATTTCTTCAACTCTAGTTGTGAGAAATCCTAATTCAGATTCCATATTTCCCATTATTGAAATCACGTCCTCCATCCTCATCTCAAAACCCTATCATCAAGCCATGGACCTCCATAGCTGAGACCTCATTTTCCACCCTTCTTGTATGAGATGAATGTGTTTCTGAAGATGGCAGTGAATCCTTTAGCAAAAAAAAAAAAAAAGGAATTTCATGTGTACTGAGTATCAAAACCGTTTTCATCCGAATACTGAAATCATTTTTGTACCGAACAAATACCGTACCAAAACCATACTGATTCTGTACGGTATCGATATTGACAAGTTGAATTATTTCCGGTAAGATGCGATTTTGGTATCTACGACCGAGCTTCTATACCGTTCCGAATATCGAATACCAAACCGATTGACACCCTTAAGTTGATCAAAGTCCCCTTCTCATCATGAAGTGGTTCACCTCCTGCCGTGTTGAGGAGGAATCTCATGAAACTCAGAAATTCAAGAAACACATGAAATTCATGACACTCAATGATACTTGTCACTTCTTTCTTAGTATTATGGGAACCAACCCTCTTTATGTTATTTACTCCCTCTTGCTGTGTGCTCAGCTTGTATGGTTTTTTGTTCTTTTAAGAATTCTTGTTTTTGGGATAGGGTTGGATGGTTGTAGGAATGTGAAAAATTGATTTACAAATTATAAACTAATATATCTACAAATTTTATGCCAAAGGAACTCTGCCCCAGTCCCTATATCGCTGCCCCACCGCATAGGCCATTTCTCATATACCTCGTCACTTCTTTCTCTGTATTAAGTTATGTGAACCCTCCCTCTTTATGTTATTCACTCCCCTCTTGTATGGTTTTTGGTTCTTTTCAGAATTCTTGTTTTTGGGATAGGGTTGGATGGTTTTTGGAATGTGAAAAATTGAACCAGAAATTATAAACTACTATCTCATCAAATTTTATGTGTCAAAAGGAACTCTGGCCGTCTTCGCACGTGGAGCATCTTTAGTACACGATGCGGGAGGGGGTAGCTTGGTCTTTTAACTCCTACGTGTGTTTGGGCTTATGGAACGTCAGAATGATAATTTTTTTTTTCCCTAAAAATTGTTCTAATAGATTCCCTAATCTAAACAAATCATTGATTCAATCTCAGTCCTGAATTTTAGGGATTTCCCAGACCAAGTTAGGTTGTCTTTGGTCTGAATACCTAATGCTGCCATGTATAAGGACTTAAGGATTAAATAGAAAATCTGACCATGGGATACCTAAAAGATGGTCTATGTACACCACATGTCAAATTTTAGACCTTAATTCAATTGTCTACTATACATGTATTAGTATATATTATGATCTATGTTCACATATACATAACTATAATCACATTCTAATCACTTTTGATTTTTTCATATCACATGGAAAACTCCATTGACACTGAAATTTGACATATGATCATGTAACCTTGGGTTTACCTATTTACAAAATTTTAGCATAATCCGATCTACCATGGGGAGAAGTAAGGGTGCCAATCAGTCGGTTTAGATCATGCGTAATTAATCTTCATAAATTTAAGGCCTTGATTTGCTACTCCATCATTTAATTAATTGTGTGGCTTGCACCTTATAGGCTAGGTCTAGACATGTTCATATTCGGTCGGTCAGTTATTATTTCTTAATCTATGTCAAATTAATTGGGCTGACCAGGCTTTTAAATGCACTAATAGGGCTATAAACAAGTTAGCCATAAACAAGTTGATCAATATATAAATAGATTAATCGGACTATAAACGGGTTAACTATCGACCAGGATTAGCTATTGGTGTCAGCAAACATGAATCAAATTTAAAGCCTTGCACCATTACTATAATTTGTTAATCGGGCCTCATTGGCAAGGCTTTGACACCTTTGTCGATCCATAATCGATGTAAAGTTAATTAGACTATAGTTGGTTTTTAAATGGGCTAATTGGGTTAAAATATGTTGCAAACAAGCCATAAACGATAGATCTATCTATAAATAGGTTAATCCAGTTACAAACATAATTAGTAAATTCACGTATAATACGCATATTTTTTCAGAATTCGAATGTTTCAATAAAAAAGTCGTAACTTGACGTATAAATCTAAAAAATCCACATTATAAGTGTATTCTATAGGTGCTCAATTATACGTGAATAAAACGCGCGTTTTATACTTATTAATACATTTAGTTTGGAAAAAAAAAAAAAAATCAACCACATAAGTCAAAACGATACTTCTCCCTTTTTGTAGGTTTTTTTATTTTAAGAAAAAGATAGATGATATGCTTCTTCTTTTCTTATTTTATTAAATCCAATCCCTCTTTCCATATTTCCCTTTCTTCTCTCTTTTATTACCTTATACCTTTTATATAATTTCATTACAAGCTTATCCTAAATCTGTTAATCAAATACCTTTTATGTCCACCCTCTTGTTCCTATCCATCAACCTATTAAGTCTACTTAATTACAATTTTACCACCTAATTTAAAATCTTACTTTAATTATGTATCTGCTGTTAGTTATTACGATTGAATTATTGAATATCTGAATGGATTTATACGCGATCTAATTCTGGTTTTAGAATCCGGATTCGCATCAATAAGGGTTGTTGTGGATCTTCTTGTTTGATAGGATATTATGATTATTATCAATGATGATATTTTAATTTGTTAAATGATTACCCATATGCTATTATTATTTTTTTTCCTTGACAAATATATACTATTATTTGTTATGATAGAAAGTGACTAATGGACAACCTAACAACATTTGCTATGATAGACATGGTTAAAATTAATTAGTATTAGATAAAAAAATGATAAATGATCCCCAATTAAAAAGCTAGATTGGATTTAGGTGTTCATAAAAACATGAAATATTAGAATTTAGTTATAAACAGTCAGTTTTATTTCATTTTTAACACCAAAATAAACTCGTAATAAACCTGTATTTTTGCTTTTGAATTATTACGGAGAAAGCATATCAAACACGTACTATATCATTGCCGTTCGTATTTTATTGCATTGAATTTCTAAAAGGTATTATTATTGCATGACCCCATTTAATTGTTACATGTATCCGTTCCCATATTATTATCGTTCCTAAACTTACTAACTATGATTATAAATAATCGATCATGATTAATTATTACTGTCAATCGATCTCTCTGAGATGTCCATTGGACTACAATCAAGCACTTTGAATGTCCAAATCTTAATCGTTGTAAAGGCCGCAGCTTAAGGTTATGTAAGCCGATATGATAGAAAACATTTGCTCAAAAATTAAATAAAACATAACATAATTTTAAGAACGTGGTAATATTTCGGTGAGTACAGATCATCTAATAATTCTTCTTTTTCTTTTGGTAAAAGATCATCCAATAAATTAAAGAAGGTAAAGAAGGTAAATGAAATGGAAAACCCTTTCAAGCTTTTAGGCTAATAAATTAACTAGCAACTAGTGGCCTAGTGGGTCAGAGTGTGGCACTCTAGACTTCACACGTGTCAGATTTTTGTGAAAGATGGTAGCATGGAACCAAGTTGGCCTTCCTTTCCCATTCACCATTAAAATAGCATATCTAGGTTTGATCGTAGTAATGAAGACAGGGCTCACGAAAACCGTTAGATGGATACCCTCCATTGCAGTGTACTCCGAAGCAGTCAAAGCTACTCTACCCTTCACGCTCTTTCTATATTATCCGAACTTTTTTCCCTTGGAGAGAGGGAGAGAAGGATGGGTACCTTCGCAAGGGTGAAGAGCGGCGGCGAGGGCTGGGGTTTGGGATTCCTCTTAGTGTTCTTCCCTGAAGAAGACAACGACGATGACCACAAATACATCGACAAGAGGAGAAGGCTTTCTTGCTCATCCTCTTCCTCTTCCTCTTCGTCTCCAATCAAATCAACAAGTAGCAGATGCAGTGGAAGCAATCTTCTCATCAAAAGATCCCAATCTACTATCTCCATTTGTGCTCTTATCATCTTCTTCACTCTGTTTTTCTTCACACTCTGCACTTTCGAACCCACCTCCACCAATCCCACAGTACCACGAAGATGGCTCCCCGAGCCCAAGAGATCTTCTTCGTCTTCTTTTTATTTTAAATGGATTTCCAATATTTGGGAGAGAAACGATGATTCAAGAACGATTTCAGATTCTGCTTTGCAGGGGATGGGTACTCTGTTTAGGAGAGGAACAAGAGCTATGAATCACCTTCTTGGAGGGCATTTAGTGGATGACACAACCGACGATGAGCTCCGTTTGTTCCTCAGGTCTCTACATCGATCGGGTCTCACTGCTAGATCAGATGTCGTTTTCATTTTCCCATCTGCAATTCCTTCAAATTCCACTTCTGTAATTCAGGAAGAGAACGATTCGTTCTTGAAATTCCTTCGCCTTCACAGAGAAAACAACAATTCGGCTAACAAGGGAATTGGTTTCGACTTGACCCAATTCGTGAAATCAGGTTCAGGTAACAGAGAGGAGCGGCAGCCACTATGGGGAAGACGAATTCACGGAAATTGGAGCAACGCAGAGGGTGGTGGCAGAGAAGATGAGTTTACCGAGTTGAGTTATGGTTCGGTGGTGGGTTTTGAGGCCGCGGAGCTTGACCCGGAGAACTCGCTATCCGGGTTCTTAGATCACGTCCCAATGAGCCTAAGAAGGTGGGCTACTTATCCGATGCTTCTTGGGCGAGTCCGGCGCTATTTCAAGCACTTTATGTTGGTGGACATCAAGAAAGTGGTGGTGCTCGGAGACTCACTCACCCGAGTCAAGAGTTGGAGAGCTGAGTCAGTCTATTTATGGTCGAAGACGGAGAGTTCACACCATGGACATGGCCGGAAGAACTCGGGCGGAACTCAATCTCGCAATCTGAACGAGTCAAAACCATTGAACCCAGCTGCGATCGTGGGTGGAACTCGGGGTGTGCACCGCCTGTCGAACGTAGTGTTGATGGAGATCGTGAGAGCTGCGATTCAACACAGAAGTAAAAGCGAAAGCAAGACTTTAGTAACTGAGTCAACAGTCTTGAACCAACTCGTTGAGAACGGATCGTTGTTGAAGAACATGGAGATAATCACGGTAACCGAGTCTATTCCCGATTCGAGATCGCTCTTGAGTCGAAACTCAAATCGTCTTTTATATCATCATAATAGAATTATCCTTTTTATAGTTCATCGTGGGAGTAATAATCTTCTCAATTTCGTTCAATTCTTCAAAAAGAGATTTGTTCAAATCGTGGAAGATTCTCTACATTAAATACAAATTATATCAAGAACTTCCCATCAATTATAGCTAAGATATATTTTTATCTATAAAATTTTCAGAGTAAAAAATTAGGTATCTTTTAATAAGAGGTGACCTTGGTAAGAACAATGGATCATTAGTTTATAACTAAAGCATGTCTTCACATTATATATGCTTTTTTTTTTTTTTTTTTTGAAGTTATTCCAAGTGAAGCACCTCATATTTCGTTTTAAAAAATGGGTGAGTGGTAGCAGGACGTACGTATTGCAATCTTATTTTCACTTTCTTTTAATATTAACTGTCCATTTAATTTTAGATTAATCTAAACCATCTATTAGTTTTTTATATTATAACTGATTCATAGTTTTTAGGGTGGAAAGATGACGGACGTGGTTACTTAACTTGTCTAATATTTTTTTATATAAATAAATAAATAAAAAATAAAAATCCAATATAAACGGACTCATCCTTCGATTTTGTTAGGAAATCTCAATTCTCTCTCTCTCTCTCTCTCTCTCTCTCTCTTTCTCTCCTTGCTTTTTCTTAACGTTGTTCTTTCTTTCTATAACCGCCATCATCATCATCTCTCTCTCTCTATCAAAATAAGATGAGATAAGAAAAAAATCAACATAACTATTTTCAAGCACTGAGCATATGAGAGACTTGGCCACATATATCCAAATACCATGTTTACATATTAATCATCAGGGAAGGGATTTGGACAGTAAAGTTTGCATGTATGGCAAAAGACAAATTTAAATTTATAAAGTAAATAAAGCTATTGAATATCTAGGATTTTATTATTACTTATTGGGTAGATATTATTAACCTATGATAATTTACTATGGATGCAAATCTTCACTGAAATTGGTAAGCAAAACTTCAACTAGACTGAAGAGCGGTGAAAAAAGAAGAAGAAAGAAGGAACTACCTTGAAGAAGAAGCATGGAGAGAGAGATGAAGAGAGGATTGAAATTTTTAAGCGGAATGAAAGGAGGAGTCCGCTTATATTGGGATTTTTATTATTTATTTATTTATTTAAATATTAATAATATTACACATAGTTGTAACTGTTTACAACTCTGTTAGCAGGATTAACATATTTAACACGTGTCAATCATATCACTTACGTGAACATTCACCGAGCTCCGAACATTCTGTATTTCTATTTTTCTGCACGTACTGCGACCATTTTGCCTTAAAAAATATATTTAATCGTTGTGTGTTGAGAGAGAGAGAGAGAGAGAGAGAGAGAGAGAGAGAGAGCCACGAAGGGCATGTGAAGCAACTAAGTGTAGGGAGTGGTGAAGTCATGTGTTTACTGTTTACCTTTAACTGCTCCTACTTTTCCTGATGTTTTGGCAGAAGATGGCAAGTGGGAGTGGACTCTCTAAAAGGCAGTGTGATCCTACACTATTGTAGGACGAATGGAAACATTAATGAAAGCATAAGTAGGGATGTGATTTTAACATTTCATGAGGGGTGGAGTGGTTATTTTGGATTCGAATCTTCTCCAATAATTGATACTCTAATCACCATTCAACCACATAGGCACTAAGGTTAACTGCTCCTAGGTGTTAGGAAGCATACATGAGTTTGGTTGAAGGGTGGTTGGAGAGAGCAGTCGTTGGAGAGGAGTCAAATCCGATTATTTTGCCTCTCACTATGTTTGGATGCAAGCCACACTGCTATTTCAGCTTCTTTTTCTTATGGCAAAATTACATTTATGCTTCCCACCCTTGCTCTCTATCTCTAATTACATTTATATATCACACCCATGAGTCTGGATACCCTCGATCCCCTGCAAGTTAGTAACCACCGCACCCATCTTTCACCATCCATGGGTGTGGAGACACCTTTGGGGTGTGGTCCCACAACACAGAGATGGTGCAAGATGGGGCGGGGGTGGTTACCTACAAAGGAGAGGAACTCTCTCTTTTAAAAATCAGGATCGGATTGGATGGATTAGCTAACTATTCTAGCTCAGTTAATTCTCATGGAGTAATTAGGGTTCAGACCTATTGGAACCGATTTTGACCGATTCTTCACCTGGATCCCATGCCAATTTTGGGTTTTTAACCCTGGCCCTCGTCCATACTATCTGAGAAGAACACACAGCCAACTATCATATGGTAATTTAAAAACATTTCTTTTCCACTCTTCATGTGGATGAAATGAGGATACTAAGGTGGATGAATGGTAACACTAGGAAAGAGAAAATAAAGAAAGAACAAATTTGAGTAAATCAGGGCATTGCTTCTATTCATGATGAAATTTGTTTAAAGTTTGGCAAAGACATGTGCAATGGAGGCTTGCCTTCGGATGCTCCAGTTCAAAGGAGTAAATATTTATTTTAAATTGAAGGAGCTAAAAGAGTTAAAGGTTAGCCTAAAATAACCATAAAACAAGTTATAAAGAGTAATATGTACAATGAAAGAATAGAATCTTATATGACTCAGTTACCCTCTCATCATCATGTCCGTTCTAAATTACCGGGGTAGCTAGGTTAAGATAGTATTTCTATGTTTTTCTTTTCTTTTCTTTTCACATTAAATGACTTCATTGCCTTTAATATATGATACTATTTTATTGCACCTGATTGGCCAGTGGTTCTCCTATCATTGCTCAGAGAACCCTTTCCGCTCAGCGAACCTTCTCCCACTGTACTATAATCTTAAGACGGTAAGAAACTGAAGTGCCACGATAATAGAGATGGGCTAAAAGGTAGCAGCGCTTAAGCGCAACGAACTTTAAAAGACCACATTTAATTTTAATCGTTGATTTATTTTTCTCTAATCTCAACCGTTGATGTCCATACTTGCTACCGGCTGCGAACGTGATCTCTCTCCCCTCCTCCCTCCTCCCTCCTCTGAAGCCAATTGCTTGTGAGACAGGGATGACGACCCCACCTTCTGCAACCTCGTCGCATATATGCTCGATTTGTCGGGTGGCAACACCAGCCTCCCCATTAAATTTTTTTTTTTCTGGCTCTTCTTCGTTGTTTGCGGAGGGTTTCAGATTGGGATGGACTGGGGAATTGCAGGGAGGGCGGAGGTGGGAGCAAGGGGGAGGAGTTGGGGAGCCCTTTGCTTATGAAACTAAACCTAGTTCAGAGGATGGATTCTTCGTCTCCGGCGCCAATGGGGATCTCAATCTCAGTTCACAAAATGGGTTCTCGATCTTTAGATCTGACGGCCTTACGGCTGACTCCGCCATGGCATCCGAGCCTTCCGCAGCCCCTCTGGCCGAGCTTTAGCACAGCCCGTTGTAGGCCCTCATAGCCAGCAACCCCCTTACCCATTTCACTTTCTCTCTCTACTCTCTCTCTCTCTAGGGTTTATTTCATATACAAAGTTCACACGCGTCTCTGCAAATCGAAACTCGAAAGGCAAAGGAACTACAAGTAGAGAATCTGTACCAGTACAATCCAGAGTTATCCGGCGAAGGAAGCGACGGAATCCGGCAATTTCAGGAGTATAAGAGGGTAAGATTTGCATCAGGAAATAGCCAGAGAGAGAGAGAGAGAGAGAGAGAGAGAGAGAGAGGGAACAGGAGGGAGGGAGGATATGGTGAGGTGGGGGTCGCCGCAGATTTACGGCGGACGGGAGAGTTGAGGTGAACGCTGGGTTGGGGGTGAGAGCGAGAGAGGGAGGAGATGCAGACTGCTTGTGAGCCTTCACCGTGACAGTGAATATCCGGTTAATACCTTAAAAGCAATGGATTGCTGAGATTTAACTAAATATAGATCAACGGCTAAGATTAAATTTGGTGTTCGGAAGTTGGCAACGCTTAAGCAGACTGCAGACTGCAGACTGCTTGTTATGTTTTAATTTGTTTGATATAAAAGTAGGGTTTGTTTCCTCCAATACTGATTTCTTCCCTTCTTTAGCAAAAGTCTGAACAGGAATTAAATATTATCATTGCTCACGAAGACTCGAAGAAGGATAAAGGAAGAAAAGCAGTGAGGTTGGCAAAAAGCCAAGTTCCTGTGTCTTTGTTAATAAGCGGGTCCTATTGTATCTTTCTCCTTTCTAATGCTCACAATTTTGGCTTTAGGTGCTCTGTTTTTCCTTTCCCTTTTTCTCAACTCACACAAATAATCAAATGCAGTTTGCAACAAAAGACAATGCACAGTCAGCAATATTAAATAGGACCTTTTTTTTTTTTTTATTTTTTTTTTATTTTTTTTTTTATTGGGTAACGAAACGCTACCAGCTAACACAAGTACACATCCGCATGCACGACCAATAGGAAGATTGGCGGAAGCAATTTTAAAGTGAGCGACACATAGTTTTTCTGCAACCATGTGTCTAGGCATATACCTACGCCAACGGGTAGTGTTCTTTCTTTTATTTTTTATTTTTCGATAGAAACATTTTTAAGATTCCAAAAAAGTCATTTCTCAATAGATAAATTATTTCGATGGTCATTTTCCGGGTAAAGTAGTGTTGCCAAAATATGGAATGGAAAAGCCCTATTGTTGAGGAATATATTTATAATACAGATCTGAAGTTTCATTGCCAAATATAGTATAATGACGAATATATCCATCGTCAAAAAAGATATATTTAATCATGAAATTTAGGAATAGAATTTTTTCTCGTGATGGAATTCCATCAGAAAACATTTTGTATTTGGTGATGGAAAAAGTATTACATCACTAAAGCAAAACTAAAAAAATAATTTACCTGTAATTGCATCCATACATGGTTCATCTCATAAAAAAAAATTGACAGCCTATCTAACATAAGAATACATTACTTTTATCTCACTGAAGAAAAAAAAAAAAATTACTATAGAACCAAAATAATTTCATCTGAATTTTATACGAATAGCTTAGATCCAACATTTTCAATTTCTATCTATTATAGGCATAGACGGACGAAAATGCACATCTCCATTCCTCAAATTCTAGACAATAGTAATTAACCCACTCTCCCCCACCCCCCCCCAAAAAAAAAAAAAAAAAAAAAAAAAAAGACAATACTTACATTGAAGAACCTCTAATAATAGCTTGTTCGTTGTCTTCCCTATTAGAGCTGATAAAGTGATCAACATTCTCCTTTAGCAACCCACAACCATGAAAGCAGCCAAAAACATTTGCTCCATCACAATGCTGACCTAAATATACCACGTCAGTCAGGAGTACAAGTTGGGAAAAATAAAAAAGAAAAGACAAATATGATATATCAATGGTAATCAAGGTTCGTAATCTCAGGATTGGTCTTGAACAATATCGATTCGGATTATTTTGGATTAAATGATTTATCCCTGTTTTATTTTTTATTTTATTTTTAAAATTAGTTTTTATTACCTTTTTACCCTTGGGTTGTACCAGCTGATCAGTTTCAGATCAGTAAAAAATGCGTGATCATTCTCAATCAGTCAATACTGATTCAATCCGGGCTATTTCACTTATCCTTATCCAATTTTTTAAACTATGATACAAAAACCCATGTTTTTCCAAGCTTTCCTAGCACATTCATCTATGACAATTATTGTAAGTGGTATTATTTTATTCAAGGGAAATTCAACTTTTTGTTATTTTGTGTCCATTTCATTAGGTATACAAGTGATATATAGTTCAAGCCTCTTGAGAAAAAAATTGTAGAGATACTTAAGATGATTAGTAGGCCTTATTCAAGAATAAGTGATCCCTTTGATACACAAATTTATTTTTATTTTTTAAAGCTTGTCAGGTTAGGCTCTTTGACATGTTTCATCAATATCTAACTTTAGCACTAGAAATATAAATGGATCGAATATGGATATGATTTAACACTATCCACATTCACATCTGATTAGTTTTCGAACAGATTCAAATATTTTTTAGAAATCAATTTTTTAAATAGAGATTCCCCTAAATGGATATAAATATGAATCAAATATGGATTTTTCACTGTCTATTTACATCATGAGCTATCTGAGTTTAAGGGAGGAAAATTGGAGAAGGCGAAAAACTCGACTAGGGTTGATGTTGAAGGACTGAAACGACAAACCACTAAGGTTGATGTTGAAGTTTCATCCTCATAAATATTTTTGTTTCATTTAATTTTTTATTTAATTATATGCAATATATTGTGAACCGATAAGGGTTTTTCAATATTATAAAATAGGAAAAAAGAATGCTACCTGTTCATTTAGTTCCCACGCACCCTACGAAATTACTGCCCTGTGCCCATGAAATCGTGAATTCATCAATGTTGATGTTCCAACATGCACTCTCATTAGCCCTCGTGTTGGTGCAGAGGCCACGTGACTGACTAGGTAGCGATCTGTTGCCCCATAAAATATTATTTTATCATAATTTTATAATTAAATAAATTATATTAAATGGGCAAATCAATTATCAATTAGATGAAAAATTTGACAAAGAATAGATACAACCTTGTTGAAGCCTAAAGTTGATACCACCCTTGCTCAAGCCCAAAGTAGATACCACTTGACGAGGGTAAATGTCTTTGACCACAGCACGGCCAAGGAGTGTTCGAACTAATGCTGTACTGCCACCTCGACTCCTCATCAGGCCGAGCTGCCACTTCAGTCCTCATCAGGCCGAGCTACCACCTCATCATCTCATCATGTCATACTACCACCTCGGCTCCTCATCAAGCCGAGCTGCCACCTAGGTCCGCATCAGGTCGGCCCCCCATCAGGCTGAGCTACCACCTCGGCTCATCATGCCTTATTGCCACCTCGGCTCCTCATTAGGCCGAGCTGCCACCTTGGTCCTCATCAGGCCGAGCTATCACCTCAGCCCCCCATTAGGCCGAGCTACCACCTCGGCCCCTCATCAGACCGAGCTACCACCTCGGCATCTCCTCAAGCTGTACTGTCACCTCGGCCTCTCCTCTGGGCGAACAGCCACCTTGGCTCGGCATCATCAGGCAGGGCTCCTAGAAACGTGCTCTCATCTATTCCTACATTCAAGGAACGTAATTCTTGATCACAAGGACAAGCCTCTATCCACTACTTGTCATTAGAGGCATTCACCCCTCTCACAATCCACACCTCCTAGATAAGAGAGGAATATTCCCGAAAGATGCCCTGAAATCTGAAATATTCCTGGAATCAGAGAGCCATTCTCCTTAAGGACTCTCCACGGACATTCCCCCTTTCTCCACTCCATCAGTAGCCTATAAATACCAAGGTAAGCCTTTATTGTGGGGATCAATCACTTCTTTTGACTGAAAACTCTCTTGAGTATCTACTGTGGAAAGTTTTGACTTAGGCATCGGAGAGTCCCTCGTCGGGTCAGCCCGACTCTCCCCTGTCTTCTCTTCTGTGCAGATCGACTGAAGCATCAGGAGCTACAAGGAAGATTGACTGATCAATTTTTACCACATCACCACCCTTGCTCAAGACCAAAGCTGAAAAGAAGAATAACGAATATAAAAAAGTGGAAAAAAAATGGGTTAAGTTTCAGGCAATTAAAAGGTAACTGAAGATAGAGTGAGCAAGCGTTGTGGAGCTATGGAGAGTTATATGAGTTCAAGACTCTACAAAGCAGCTGCATCAGGAGATGTTGATTATCTATTATCAGAAACAGTGTCAGAGGAGAGAAAGGAGAGGCTTAAACGGGATCTCCTCAGTAGAACACACGAGGAAAGTTATTGCCTCCACGTAGCTTCAAGGTTTGTTTTACCAGCAAAAAATAAAAAAGCAGTGAGGTTTGGACATGAAGAGTTCGTGAGAAGTGTTGTTAATCTTTTCCCTTCCCTTTTATATCAGCAAAACTTGAGAGGAGATAACCCACTTCATGTCGCTTCCAGGGCTGGTCACCTTGACATTGTCAAAATCCTTATTGATTCCTTCCAGCAGCTCCAGCATCCTCAGAGTACTGAAAGAGCTGGAGATGATATAATTATAGAGAGGTCTCTGAGAGAAGCTGAAGAAGGGGAAAGGCATTCCATTCAGCTTCCTCTAAGTTCTCATAGTGAAAGTAGTAGCACAGGAAATGTAGTAATAGTGGTAACATCATCAGAATGGGCTTCACCGCCAATAGGGAGAACTCAAAACAATGATGGCAGCACAGCCCTTCATGAAGCGTTAAGGAGCAAACACGAGGAGGTGGCACTCCATTTACTGGATCTGGACAAAGAACTGGTCGCCGGCCTTGTTGTGAATGCCAAAGATGAGAGTCCCTTGTACCTGGCTGCTGAAGCTTGCTTTGTTGGTGTGTTAAAAAAATCATTAGCGCAGGCGGGAGGGGTAACGCTGTTGGTCCGATGGGTCAGACCGCCTTACATGCTGCAGTTTTCTCTGAAAGCGAAAGGTAAATTGTGAATGTTTCAAGCTTTAATAAAAGAAAATAAATATTAGCATAATACATTAAGAAGACACATAATTACATATAGTAGATTAGTAGTTCATTAGTATAGATGTACAGTCTATGCCGTCTTAAAATTTATTTTAGCATCTATCTCTCTCTAGGGATGGATTTTAATATACACCTCTACGAGCACATTTAGCTTATGTTTGATTGCAAGGGAAATTAAAGATGAGAAGTGACAATTTTCAAACCTAAGAAAGAAACTTTTGTAATCATTACGGCCCATGCGATTGGAGTCCGGATCAGGTTCTCATACGAGAACCATTCTCGTACGATGCCTAATCCACACCTGGAATCCACTCAATATCTCAGCCTATTGTAAGAAGAGAGAAATTGAGTGGATTCCAAGAGTGGATCAGGCACTGTATGAGAATGATTCTAATAGGAGGACCTGATCCAAACTCATGTGATTGCATAAACTATTTAAATTTATTTAGTAATGATATATTTTACATATAATTTTTTATTTTAATTTTTAAATCAAACTGATTTGGATGTAATGTAAAGTAAAATTTAAAAGCAAGAGAAATCTAATTGATTGTGTGGCTATTAAACTAATGCGTAGGCCAACGGGAGAACAAGTGGAGTCATCAACCACATGGGGGCAAGATGGTCTTTTCATGCAGCCTGTGTCCGTGTGTAGAGGGTGCAACCGATGATTAGCATTCTTTGCCCTAAAATTTAATGACAACTATGAAATGATTTATGATTTGTATATGACTATTGTAAAAATTTCTTTTTTAAGTTTGAATTTTCACTTCTCGTCCCTTTAATTTCTCTTGCAATTGAACGACGCCTCAAATATTATGTTGTTACCTTCCCTCCTTAGAATTCCCACATCCAACAAACTGCTGGCCTTTTCCTCACAACCATGCTCAAAGTCAAGTTCCATTGTATATATTTACAAGTCTCTAATCTTATACCTAGTTTTATGGCTAATGCTTAATGAACTTGCTTTGCATGAAAATGCCAGAGTGCATGGAAGTTTTACACAATTCTGTTCCAGAACTCATCAGAAAACGAGATTCATATGGAAAAACAGCTCTATACTATGCAGCACAGTCAAATTATATCAACATAATTTCTTGCTACTGGAGTTGGATGCTTCTTCTGTATACATATGTGACAATAAAGGGCTTTCACCACTGTTAGCTGCAGCCAGCAACCATAATTGTTCTAAAGCTGTTCGGGCTATACTAGATGCCTGCCCTGCCTCAATTGCGTCTTCAGATGATAATGGTCACAATGCTCTTCACTTAGCTGTGAAATATAACTATCCAGATACGTTTGAAGATTTGTGGAGAATGCCAGAAATAAAGGCCCTTATAAAAGAACCTGATCACCAAGGGAAACGCACCACTGCATCTAGCAACCATGGCATGTAAATATGAAATGGTAGAAGAGATGTTATCTACAAAAGGTGTGGACTTAACAGCCAAGAACAACGTTGGGCAAACAGCTTTAGATGTGTGCGTTTTGGACAGGGGACCTTCCCCTTTATTTTATAAGGTACTTTTGGAAAACACAATATTTTACTTGTGGTAAGGGAAATTCTTTTTCTATTTCTTTGGTAGAACGCAAGGCTGGGATCATGGTCATGGACCCATCTCATGCCAGGGATACCAACTGAGATGAGTTAGGTTTTATTTTATTTTTTGATAATAAAAAAAAGGGGGTTCTTTAGTAGTGATGATCATGGTCCCAGGCTCAATGCTCCCGTATGCGCAGCTATTACAATTGCGACATGATCACTTAAGTAATAGTAGTGGGACATGTCGAATCGAAACCTCAATTAACCTCAGACCAACAAGGTGAAAGGTGTGATGACTTTCTACTACTAGGCTACCACCTCAAGTGACAACGTGATAATCTAATTAAGGATGCGTAGAGGTTGTAAATTAACGTATGTATGTTAACTTTGATGACCAATTTACAACTAATAATTTTTAGGGTTAGTGTTAGCAATCTGGTTCTACCAAAAAAAAAAAATAGTGGTAGCATGCTTGCCTTGCCCTTTAATTGTAATTCGAGATTTTACATAAAGGTGGGTAAAGGTGGAATACCCACCTTTTATGGGGTAGGGTGGTTGTTTTGCCTCCCACTGTGTCTAACGTAGCCCTTGCGATCGGGGACAAAGTCTTTTTCCCTTTTTCTTTTTTTTGGGGTAAACATGCATGACATGTTTAGTATATTTTTTAGGAGGTGGCATTAAAACATGATGAGATGCAAAGTTAGATGCAAAAAAATCTTCTATGGTGAGGTAGTGAGCGTTGGATCTTCTCTACCACTCACTGCTCACCGCAGAGTATTTGAATCCAAGTTAGACTGCCCAAAAATTATACACATGACTTGGTTCATTCTATCCTTTATCATGCATTATGCAGACAGAGATACTGTGGAAGTTGGAAGGAAGAAAGGCATCTATGGGTAGAGTTCGCCCCTTAATGAGTATCCCTTATTGGGATCCAAACAGCAACAGCACAACGGTGGAAGAAGATGCAGAATTGGTACAAATGGCCAACACGCAGGCAGTGGTGGCAGCACTCTTTGTTACAATAACTTTTGCCGCAGCTTTTACAATACCTGGCGGTTTCAAGGCGGATGGTTCTGGTACACCATCACTCGTACACAAGCCAGCCCTAATAATCTTCTGCTTATCAGATGCAATTGGCATGTCTTTCTCCATGGCGGCACTGGCTGTCCTCCTTAATGCCACAGTATTTGGTCAGAAAGCTTTCTCAAAAACAACTATTCTTTATAGTATGTTCTTACTTTTCTTCGCAGTCTATGCATCTATGATTGCTTTTATTTCTGGTTTTTATGCTATGATATCGATGGAGTCTACGTGGGTGGCGATTCTTATATGCTTCATTGGCTCTAGCTTCCCCATTCTTTTCTTATTTGTGCAATGTATGGCTTATAAAACAACTCCTTCTATTCCAGTTGTTAGAGTCTTGAGACTTGAGTAGGAAAATAACAAGACCCAAAACTCACAAACAAATGGGACGAGAATGATTACTGATAAGGATCTATGTAGTTGATACTATTTAGTTGAGATTTTCCTAACTGTTGGGGTATGTCTCTTTCCTCTTATTCTCATCTTTCTATCTCCCCACTCTTTTGGTTGGATTTTTTTTTTTCTATTCTGTTTTGTATGAATCCATGTAATCAACCCCATTAAGTTGGAAAAATGCTGAATTTATTGTTGTTGTTGTATTAAACTTGGGTGCATCTTAATTATAGTAATCAGAGTTTTGAATTCAAAAGGGCAAATTTCTTTTGATTGCCCTTTATATCATTCTTAGATGTTCTTTGATTCAAGGTTAAAAAGGAATTTTAAAACATTGAATTTTTTTTTTTTTTTGAAAAAATTTCTATCACTTCCTCGTACTTACCTTCTATTTACTCAAACTTTCTTACTTAGAAGTTTCTTTTCTTATTCCCCCAAAAGGAAACTTTTGCCTCTCCTTCTCCCCTATTATTAAAATACCTAAATTATCCCTCTATTTTCATGCCTCAATCTGAAAAAAATAAGGATGTTCGTCTAGAGACACTCCCATAAACAACACATGACCACAACATCATTCAGTAGCAACATGATATATTGTCACTCCACCATGATCTCTCTCTCTCTCTCTCTCCCTCCCTCCTTTTTTTCATCTTAGGTAAAAATAAGGGATGTTTGTCTAGAGACACTCCCATAAACAACACACGACCACAACATTGTTTGGTAGCAACATCATATAGAGACATCTCTCTCTTTGCCTTTCTTTATGGTCCTCTTTGCCAGATGGTTACTTCTACTAAGTCCCTATTCTTTGTAATAACCCTGAAACAACATGCTTGAATAAGATCCCTAACATCTAATTAAATGGGTAATAATGTTAATGATTCAACTCCATAGAATCATATGAATAACCCCATAGTGTTTAGAATACAATAACGAATCATAAAAGAGATTAACCACATATACCTGTTGTCCCTAAATCACAATCAATGATAGTCCCTTCATTGATTTTAGAACACACAAACATGTAGATTTACCGTATTTATGATAGAGAATGGGAGACCCCATTACATGCCATAAATGGAAATAGAGGAGTACCTGTGTGTAAGTTTAGAACACCCACGAGCCCCACGAGTATTGATCATGAAACTCTGTCCCATGTGCTTGAAGATTGATCCCATGAATATGACAGTGAAGAACTACTCAGTTCCACGTGTTTGAAGATTGGTCCTATGAAGATAACAATGAAAAACTACTCAATGGAGTTACATTGGCTAAGATCTTATGCAGCTTTTTACCTTTGGAATTATCTCACATACACACTACTCCTATGAGGGGAGCCTGTGCTTCCAAAACCATGAAGGTAAAAAGTGACGGTTGCAGGTACCATTAATTCTATTTATAATAAAATCCGTAATTTTCACAATGGATTGAGCTAGGTATATCTCACCTAGAGTGTATCAGATTAGCCTGGGCCTAATAGATCATTCTAGATCAGTTAAGCTCAAAAAAACCCAACAAAGAGTCCCCAAGGCCAGCTTTCTTCTCCTCGCATTAGCAGAGTTACCACCTCTTCACAATAAGTCCAAATGGTACAGCCCATGATTGAGCCCTAGTCCCTTTGCCTGGGAAAGTCCTTTGATAATTCCTCAGACCTCCGATTAATAAAAATGATTACTGCAATTCATCCAAACAAAAAAATGAGTACTGCCCAACAAACTTTGCACATAGTACCGTCGATCATCGCATACCACTATGCAATCCTTCTTAGGTAAGAGCCCTTGATACTCAGGCGAAGAGAAAGTTTCCTATAGTCAGGGTTTGGTACTGGTAGCGGTATGGGGTTAAAGATATTGCGGCCTTTAACCCATCTGCCAATGTTGGAAAGAATGGCTACTGGGTTGGGAGGGTTTCCTTTGCTCAGTGCAAGCATTTTGAGCTATCCTTTAGAAACTTGTTCATGTGACAAGGAGTAACAATTATGTAAGGGAGGTGCCTGTTATGTTCTCAGTTCTCAGCCCTAAGTTCCCCAGCTGCCCATATTCTTTTGGTGAAATGGCATGATAAGAGAAGGTGCCAGTCGGTTTCTACCTCTGAATGACAGAAGGGATACATGCCATCCAAAGAAAAGAATCTTTTGAGATTTTCTTTAGTCTACATCCCAAGCTGGAGAAGCTTCCAAAGGAAGAATTTGAATTTGGATCGAGATTTTCTTTCCGTGGATGTTTCCATAGAGAAGTTCTCGAGGATCTAGATGGAGAACATCTTTGAGACAACCAAATTTGCAACTACCTTAGGCTATGTTTGATAACCAAGAAAAGAAAAGAAATTAGTACAAAAGACATAATAAGAAAAAAAAAAAAATTATACAATGAATTTTTTATATTTCTATCTCTTTCTTCAAATTCAAAATATTTTGATTTTTTTCTTTTCTTTTATTTCTTCTCTTGGTTACCAAACATAGCCTTAATTGTGAGGTGACCACTTTTTTTTTTTTGGTAGAATGAGATGACCAATTTTGGAAAGAGAGAGAATGTGGATTCAAAGAAAGATATGAGGGATGTTGAGAGAGATATGAGGTGACCACTCTTGTACTGTACCGTAACTTTTAATTTATAAGCCAGTTGAATTTATTATTATTTTTTTAAGGATAATTTACAGTGCCATCCCTTAAAGAATGTCATTATTATAAGAACACCCTTTTTGTTTCACCAAATTAGACTAAAACCTCTTACCGTCAGTTTTTGTTAAGGAATATACTTTATATGCTGATGTCAGCTAATATACTTTATTTTAAATATCAAAATACCCTTACTAAATGAGAAATACCTAAAATGCCCATGTAATAAGATCCATCACCAAATAGATTTGGACTACCGGTGATCGTACAGAGCATCGGAGATCATGGTAGCGGCAGTGGCAACAGCAGCAGTTGCATCGATAGCAACAGCAACGGCATCGGCAACAACAGTAGCAGTAGCGGAAACGACAGCGACAGCAGTGGCATCGGCATCGGCGACATTCAACGGCGGACCATTCCATAACCATTTGAATCACCGTTACAAAGTAGGGAATAATAATCTAAAACAAAACTTAAGAAAATAAGAAAAGGTGAGAATATTAAGTGTAGAAAATAGGATCTGTAGGTTGCTACTCTGTTTCAGAATAGACCATTCCAAAATATATAGAAAATAGGATCTGTAGGTTGCTTTTCTATTTTTAGAGCAGACCATTCCAAAACAATTTGAATCACTATTATTGCTGTCTTGCCTTTCGTTTCTCTCACCAAGCCATGGATAAAACCCAAATCTCGTCTCCATCTCTCTTTCTTCTCCTAGTCAACCCTAGCCATGACCTTCCTTCAATCATCTCTCTCATCTGTTACCACCGAACCCACTCTCTTTCTCTGTTCCCATTACCTTCTATAGCAAACCCCTGGTTTGCTTCTTCCCCAAGAGAGGTGCGGCAGCTCCATTGCAGCCCTTCGAGGTGTTTGTTGTTGTGGTTGAGGTGGTGGTGGTGCTCTCATGAAACTATGATGCTGTTGAAGGGCATCCATCTTTGATGATATCAGAGAAGATATTATCCTAAACAGTCCTAGAAAAACGTGTGCTTGTGAGAGATGAGAAGGTGGGAGGGAGAATGGAACAAACTTGGTTGCAAAAGAGAGTTCTTGAACTGTGGAATGGAGCTTCAGAGAAGCCATCATCTCGCCATTATGTTATCAAGTCTCTGTCGTTCGTACTCAGTTAGGGTTCACGGATCCATGAAAGCAAGCTCAAAGAGATAGAGAGATAAAGAGAGAGAGAGAGGGGTTTCAGGTTCCACCTTTGCCTTTGTGGATAGGGTGTAATGGTCATTTTAACTCTTCATTTAACAGTGATTGACGGTAGGGGGTCTGAATCTAATTTGGTGTAACAAAAGGGGTGTTCTTATAATAATGATATTCTTCAGGGGTGGCATTGTAAATTTCCCTTTTTTTAATGGAAAGAGAGAAGTATGATTAACCAAAAATAAAGGCAGTTACATTTTTCTTTTCTTGGTATAAGAAAAATAAATGCAGTTATATCCTGTACAATAGAGTAAGTAGTTTTACTTCTAGGTGTATGAATCGGTAACAAGCCTTCTTTACAATTCATAAAATGATGTGGCAATGTAATAAAAGGTCCAATAATGTACTTTTGCAAGGGAGGAGAAAGAAAAAGAGAGAAATCCGCAGATGGGTGACGGAGGCAAGGGAGGCAGTGGGGGAAACAGAGTTGCAAAGGGAAGAGAAAGTAGGGCATGGGCGAAAGGGGGGGGGGATATGTGGGGGTGATAGCCGGATAGGGTCAGATGGAAAATTAGATAAATAATTATTAAAAAATAAATTTGATAAAGAAAAGATATGACCCTTCCTCAAGCCTAAAGGAGATACCTTCCTTGTTTAAGACCAAAGATGAAAAGAGGAAGAACAAAAATAGAAAAGGGGAAAATGGGTTAGATTTCACACAATAAAAGGGGAATGTTTCATGCATCGAATATTGAAGATTGTTGAGTAAAGTATGGAATTTTTTTTTTCTTGCAATGGAGGACTAAACTTTCTAGGAATCAACAAGGTTTTTCATTAAAAGAGAATGAATGGAATACACCTGATGGCCAAATACGCCAAGAACCTGAAGACAAGAAAAGAATAAAAAATATAACTAGACTATCTATCTACCTTCGACATGGTCATTAGTGGATAGATAGCCTGGTTAGCTAAATCTAAATCTCGGCCTCATTTGAGCATCCCAACTGATGTCTACTAATACTAAACTAGCAGGCATATTCTAGACTGATGATACCCTTGAAGTACCCTTAAAGTTGCAGCGTGCTTGGCCAATCTATCTGCAATCACATTAACCTGCCGAAAATAATGAGAAAGCTCCAAGTAATTCCATCCAAGTATCTGTTGGAGTGTAGCTATTTTTGTCTAAAATTCCATGGGATAGCTTCCTTATTAACACAAGATACTACCACTTTTGAATCACACTCCACCTATAGGTAAGTCAAACCCATAGTTTTTGTAATATTAATTGCCTAAAAAGGGCAGCAAATTCTGCCCAATAATTTGACGCAACCCCTTCATATGTCACAAAACACCAAAGAGACTTACCATTGTCGTCCCGAAAGATTCCTCTCGTTCCTGAGTGATATGGGTTCCCCAGCAAACATCCATCTATGTTAATCTTGACACAACAAGAACATGAGATCTGGTTTAGCTTTCTGAAACTTTTTTGAATAGCTCATTTTTAAAAGATAATATGCATTAATGATGATCTAATATGGGAAACTCCTTATATGGGCATATTCAATTATCAGCCAAATGGAAAATTAGATAACGAATAATATTAAAAAATAAATTTAATAAAACACAGACAAGACCCTTGCTCATGCCCAAAGGTGATTCCACCCTTCCTCAAGTCCGAAGGCAATACCATAAGGGTGTAAAAAGTTAGCCCACACCAGTAGATTCAATCTATATCGATCGGCTATAGTCCAAGACTTGTCCAACTGATTATTAACATGTCAGGATCACTGTTAGTTAAAACGCGTTTAAACCGCGTTTGTTTTTTTGCCGTTTAAAACGCGTTTTACCGTATGCTTCCATACAATAAGGAAAAAAATGAAAACGGCAAAAGAATCCATTTTAAACGCGTTTTAAACGGCCGTTTTAAACGCGTATCCGTTTTTTAAGGGTAAAATAGGAATTTTAAAAAAAAAAAAAAAAACCTATTAGTAAAAGTGAAGAGTGAAGACAATATGGTACTTGGTTTTTGATTTTTAACTTCCATACTATTTATAGGAAAAAAATCTCATCTTCTTATAGCCCAATGAGTAAAGAGAAGCTAAAGTTAACAACATCTCATTTTCTTGTAGCCCATTGGGCTATTTTATCTTGGGATTCCTAGAGCTTTTGGAATATTAGATGCATGTATACAGGTAATAATCTCTCAAATTGCATGAGTATACCACCGTTTTTTTGGTTTCGTTTTTTTGAAAACTACATGTTTAATACTCGTACCGTTCGTTTTCGTCCGTTTGCCGTTCCCTGTTTTTTGACCCTTTTTCTGACCGTACCGTTCATCGTTTTTATCTGTTTAAAATTCGTACCGTACGTTTCTGTTTTTTTACCGTTCCCATTTTAACTAACAATGATCATGCACCAAGTGACTATTAATTGGGCATTCATGGTGCAAGGTAGACGCTCAATGGTAACCTGACCAAGACTGACAAGCCCATTCGTTCGCCTATTATAAAAGTTATCTGGTGTTTTATGGACTATTTTTCATTCCTTTTCTTTTCAGGTTACCCATTTGTGATAATTATTTATTCTCCGTTTTAATAAGTATCCTTCTTTATTATAAAATTTGTGTAAATTTCATGATATTATTTTTTAATCCTCTTTCTTTGACTTTTATAATCCCCCTATCTCCTTTGACAATTTTTTAATGCTCCCCTCTTCCTATATAAATGAAGCCCTAAAAGCGATGTCGAAGATAATAGAAAAATAAGAACAAATAATACACATAGGTTTACGAGGTTCTGTAAGATTACCTACATCCTCGGCGAGATGAGATTTCGCTTCACTATCAATGGAAAATAGGGTTACATCACTTGTCTTTATACCTCTCAGAATTGCTTACAGAGAAAGTGACTCTCGCTACAAATACATAACGAAAAACCCAAAGATCAGAAAGTACAAAACTACCCTTTGTTGGAGGCCTGCACTAGTACTCCCTGGGTTAAACTATGACGGAATACACGATATCGTACACCAACACTTCATTTGATAGTTTTTTACTTCTCCCATTTACTTTTGATAGTTTTTTATATAATTGATAGCATTTTGAGTACCATATAGTTTGAGCTAGTTTAAAGACCGTTTAGCCCAGTAAAAACAAGCCCAATTATGGAATCATAACATTGACTGAATAGAAGTTTGTCCACGTGCTGGCCTACGAAGCCTAATTATCTAAACGGACGGTAATGATGCAAGGCTTTAAATTGATGGAGATCGATTAAACCCAACTGAAACAACCTAAGACTGGCTAGTTGCTAATACCGTCCTTGTAAAAGACCAAAGGTGAAAAGAGGAACAACAATATAGAAAAGTTGAAAAAATGGGTAAAATTTGTAGACAAGAAGAATAATATTAATATATATATATATATATATATATATTGATAAAGATGCTTGCTCAATCCAAGGGTGATACCACCCTTGCTCAAGCCCAAAGTCAATATGCTACGTGCACATATGGGCGGGAATAGTTACTTTTGAGATAGAATTTGGTTATTTAGGAGTTTTTAATTATGTAAGAGTTATCAATTAAAGTAGTAGTTATTAGAGAAATAGTGTTAGTGGAGTAAAAGATTGTAATTCTTTTGTAACTGTTATCCTACCCTATTTAAGAGGAAGGACAAAAAAAGTAAGACAACGGATGAAATCATAAACTATCTTTTGATGTTTTCTTGAAAAGAGGTGGCTATAATAGGTGTCATGTTATAACATGTTCAATTATGTAACTAATGAATATGGATTTAGTTATTTGAGTGAGTTGAGACTATGGGGGAAGCCTATTTATATGGGCTTTTACGAAATAAAAAAGGAAGCTAAGTATTCTCCTGAAATTTCTCTTGTGAGATAGACTTTATGTCAACTCACTATTTCCTATATTCTTTCCAATCTCTCTTATTTCAGATACGTATGATATACGTATCACGATACCAACCTTGCTCAAGACTAAAGGCAAAAAGAAATAAAGCAAAAATGAAAAAGTGAAAATATTGGGTTAGGTTTCAGGCAATAAAAGGGGAAGTGCATCAAATCGAAGGTTGTAGAGTGAATTTTCATTTGGCCTGAAAGATAAAGAGAGTGAGCATTGTGGAGTCAGCAATCAGATTATGGAGAGTCATATGAGTTCAATAGAATCAAAAGCCAAACGATGCCTTGGAACTTGCAGCAAAAATGGAGATATTTCAAGTAATATTTGCAAGGCATTTCATATAATATTTCTCACTGCTATCGAGAAGGAAATGTTGTGGCTGATAAATTAGGCAAGGATGCAACAAAAACAAGGCAGTCAAGCTCTTGGAACTCAACTCCATCGTTCATTTAGCATGATATTGATTGGGACTCTCAATTGAGACCTTGCTATAGATTTACATAAGTAGATTCCCCTTTTGATTGGGTTGCCCCTCTACAGATAGCCATGCCGAAGGTGGAGTGGCAAGTCAATGTCTTTTATTTTCTCTCATTCTTTTGCTTGTAATTCTACATTTTATCAATATATCCTTCAGCTGATTTTTAGAAAAAAAAAAAGACTACAACGTAGCCATGACAGGAGATATTCATTATATATCGTTAGATACAATATCCGAGGAGAGAAATGAGAGGCTTAGACCAGATATGTTTGATTTTTATTTCACTTCGGATTGATTTTATGGAAATAATCAAGAAAAAAAATATTTGATTAAGAAATTGAAACTGTTTATGTTGGATCAATCTGAAAATTTTCAAGAATAAGAGATCCATTTGGTAGTTCAATTTCTGAGAATGGACTCTCTCTCTCTTTATATATATATATATATATATATATTAGCAAAAACAAACGTGCATGTTGGCGAAACATTTTTTTTTAATGAGGTTTCGGTTCTATGTAAGATGGATTCACTTTGATTTAAATTTTCTTTTCCTTTTCCTTTTTTGATATGAGAAAGAGAGGTGTGTGATCTAGATTGGGTTTTTGCTGAACTTGGTCAGTTAATTAGTTCTATTAGGTAATTGAGTTAATATATTGTGCTAAACTTGTAAACATGCTTTTAATATCTCACAATTGATTTTTTTCTTTTAGAAGTTGCCCCCATGTTGCCAATTACCCCCCTTTTTATTTTTTTTTATTTTTTTAAGGAAAAAAATAACAGTTGAGTGCCATTTGCAATGCCTAATGTGAATGGACCAAGATAACCCTAACTGGAGTAAATTTCCAAGAAAAAAAAAAATGTCTTGAGAAGACTTGACTTCTAATAGGCTCAAGAAGCTCAATAATTTTTTTATAAAAATTTAATGATTTAATAACATGATTGTGTGTCTATCTCATCCATGGGTACATGGTATGGAAAGTATCTTCTATAAAGAGTTGAAACTTGAATTCATTTGTTAATTCATTAAACTAAGAAACTAACATTATAATCACATTCACATTGCTTGAAGCCGCCTCCTGAAAACAAATGAATGGAGTATTCAAAAAAGAATACTTTATGAAAATTGCTAAATTGCTTATAAGATCCTATAAAAATTCAGAACCCATTAACCCTTCGCTCCAAGTCTTCCCAATCACTGAAAATCAGAAGAGAATACACTTTAAAGTTCTATCATAGTTGAAAAATAGAGGCAAAAGTTACATGTCAAAGGAAAACTAAAAATTTGTCATAGGGATCAATAAATATCTAGCAAGGGGGTAGGAGAAGGAATAATCCTAATGTTTCCTCAGCTTTAATTCTAATTTAAACACCTTTCTGCACTCTTTCCAAACATTCTGCTTTTAAGTGTCACAAGAGGAAGACTTGTTTTTCATGAATTCTCCTTTGTTAGAATATTTTAATAGTTTTAAAATTTGAAGATTCAAATTATTATTTTGTTTTATCAAAGTGTGTATTGGAGAGATTTGTCTCTTCCTAATAGGCACCTAAGTGACCAATAGGTGTGCTATTGAAAAGTATGTATGAATGGTCAACAGACATGTATTATGGAAAAGACATGGCTTTTGAGAGCACCCATTGGAGGTGTCCTTTCTTCTGTCATATATAGTAAGACAATCCCTACTTCAAAAAGGTTTTCTGGTTTTCTCCATTATTCTTTGGTTTTGTTTTTCGAACTATTGAGCCTAACCTTACTCTCCCAAAGGACCATAGTCTGTGTACGATCAGACAGAGAGCAGTGGTTGTTTTATCTTGGAGGTAAAACGCAAGAATCCCCAATTGTACTATTGTAGGGAGCGTTTCAGATCTTAAGGAGAGTATCTATTTGTGATATGACTCAACCTGCTTGGTTCGTTGATGTGCCGATCTTCTTCATCAATTTTTCTTACTCCAACCAAGGAGTGCATCTCAACAATATCGGTCATGTAATTCTCAAAATCAGGTACCTACTTCTAACATCCTTCACTATATTGCTTCATATTACTATGAATGCCAACCTATAGTGTAGCTCTTTACAAGACAATTGAAAAGCTTCCCTTGGTGCTTGAGCAAGTGAAGGGTCAAGTGATCTTTTCTCTTGTAGCTTCACGGGCAGTCATCAAGTGGGCAATTAAATGACATTTGCAAAACAAGTGCGCAAGAGCATGCTCTACAAAGATAGTTAGTACAACTATGGTCATAATTAAAAACTAACAAATGAAAGGGAGACAGAGTCTACAAAACCTGTCGCATTTTGGAGCTCTACAAATGAGATCCAATACTTCACACTACAACATCCACTGGATTCCACAATATCTAAGTAATTAGAAAATATAGTAAAAGAAAAAAGAGAGGTTAGGGAGAGGGGGGAGCAAAACCCTGCAAAATTGGAACTTTTCATGCCACAAGTAACGCAAAAATAATATCTTAACTACGGGTGTAAGTTTAGCCCTGACGATCCGAACCCGCCCTAACCCGCCCTGACTCTGAACCCTGTTAAACCCGACTATGAGGGCCAACCCGGCCTAACCCGACCCAACCCTATGTGGGGTTGGTCTGGGCTTGGGTTGAGGCATAGAAAACCCAATCTGACCCTAACCTGCCCTAAGTCTAACTCTGATTAGTATTGTGCTTTGTAGTATGAAGGTCTCTCCTAGCCAAGGGAGGGGATTAAGATGAATGATTAGATTATGTCTTAATATGTTAACCTTTGATGGAGGGGATTAAAAAACGAGTCACATAAAAAAAAAAGGGGCACATAGAATCTCCATGAAAGAATGATAAAATATCATATTCAACATAGTTTAATGGAAGAATTTATTTTAGGGTTTTAATTAAAAACCATTTGCTTCAATAAATTTCTTAAATTTCAAAATTTTTAATGTACATGTTGTCATGTTACATCACCTGGTCTTAAGGCTCAGGCCCTCAGGGTGTCTGCCTAATATTTTGGGTTGGGCTTGACCCATTTGGGGATTTGGTGACAATTTTCAACATGGACTTCCATTGTGGCCATTAGCCAAGATTTAACTCAATTCATAATATCATTGCATCATGTTGTCTGAATGAAGAAAGTAGCTAAAACAGGACAAGGAAACTTTCCAAAGCTTTTGAAAAAACTGATAAGAGAACTTCATTAGTAAAGGGACCCTTTCTCTTTAGACTCTTAGCACGTGCCAACACTTTGAGGAATTTAGGGGGTAGAGGGTCGGTTACAGTCCATGTTTTTTAGATTTTGAAGGTAGCGGAGTGGTTTGAAAAATTAGAATTGGAATTGAAATTGAAATTGAATCGTATTTATGGGAATGTGATTCCACTAATAAGACCAACTAGGGTCAATCCGAACAAACCCGGCCCAACCCTGAGCCTTGTAGGGTTGGGCCTAAGTATGAACATGGTAGGATTGAGTTAGGGTTGGGTTGAGTTTTGGGACCTAGAGTTGGGTTAGTGTTTTAAGAAACCCGGTCCTGTTTCACCCCTAATCTTAACGCTTAGAGAAAGCAATAGAGTTTCCAAAAGCAAACAAATAAATAAGAAGTCCTATGTTGTTCTAACAAGCATGCAATAATGGAATACATATAACCTCGTTCAACTTGCCAATCTATTTCATTGAAAAACTTCAAACCTCATGGCCATATTTGAACCATTATGCCAAAAACTAAGATATTGTTAAGTGATTTATAGGTTAAAATTTTCAAACGAATTAGTCATATACAATTTTTTTATTTATTTTTTTATTTATTTTATTTTTATTTTTTTTTAAATTAAAATTACAAGACACTTGATTAGACAATTCCATCTCCCCAAATGCCTTAGCAAGCTGCGTCTCCACAACCGTGAAAGTAAAAAACAGAGTCTAAATGTTACTTCAACTAAACCACCACCTAGAAAAATTGAAACAAGTTCCTTTTATTTCGAGGGAACAAAATTCAATCTTCATAAATCATCGGTCAAATGTGATAAGCATAATCATATATCAATTAATATTAATGTCTTTATCACAAGGAAAATATTTTAAATAACCATTAAGCGACAGCTACATGGCTGCTGGTGTCATACATACACAAATGAAAGCCACTGATCCAATATCTTCATCGTCTTGAGTTCAAAGTTTAAGAGGAAACAAACACTGATAATAAAAATTGGGGTAATTTACAGTGCACCCCCTGTAGAATACCACAATTATAAGATCACCCCCTCTGTTTCACCAAATTAGACTCAGACCCCCTATCGTCAGTCGCTATTAAGTGTGGAGTTAAAATTACTGTTATACCTTATTGACTAAAACTCATGTTTTCCCCCATTTTTTCAAGCACATATCTCATCTTCTTTTTAGAACTAAGAGGATGTCTTACTAGCAAAACCACCAACCTTCACAAAGACTGATTATCTTCCTAGTGTGCAATGCAGTGTGTCCAAAGGGTTGAGACAAGAAGGTGTGTTCACAAATTCATCGCAAACAAGAATACAATTTCTTACTGAACTAAATTCGATTTGATCCTTGTACATATGGTTGGGACTTGGGTATTAATGAAATTGGCTAATTAAAGTCATTAATGGCTCATCTTATTACTAGAAAATTTCAAAACTCCTCATTGAATAGGTTTTGTTGCCCGTGTTACAGTAGCACAGCCACAAACATTTTTATAGAAATAGATCCAGTCATCATTTACGTTTCTAATAAAAAGTTGAGAAAGAAAAATAATCATGAAGTCGGACCATATCATCAAAGAATGAAGAGGAATATTATCAAACAATTTGTCTGTAGTCGAAGCCTGGGCCAGGATCTTCGTCTGACGGGAAGACTTGGAGAGAGGTGACCATGGCATCGGGGGTACCACGCCTACAATGTTGCTCCATCTTATTGATGGAATCGGGATTGCCGGAGAAGGGCCTCGATGGAGCCATCCCTCCTGTTGGGCACCCATCTTTTGAGTCCCAATTGTTTCACGTTCTCCACCGTCCAGCTCCTGTAGAACACCTCTTGCACCCTCCCCTTAATCATTGCCCTCACCTGCGATTAAAACCCATCCAAAAAGATTTATGGGATCATTTCTCAGTCTCAGTTTTTACTAAGTGGCCGGAGAGAGAGAGAGAGAGAGAGAGAGAGAGAGAGAGAGAGAGAGAGAGAGAGAGAGATAAAATTAAAAATCTCCTACCGTCTTAGTGGGATTTGATGGTGGTGGTGGGGGATACTTCACAAAAGCAACGGCGGAGGCACTGAAAAGGAGGTCAGGCTCCAACCCTCTCCCACGCTGGGACTATCCGTTGCCGCTGCGCTCTTCACGGAGAGTGATCACTAGTGTTCGGAACGTGAAGCTATCAATTTTGGGATGGGGACTTATTACAAGAATATTTTAGGTACTTCATATTTAATAAGGGCATTTTGGTATTTAAAATAAAATATAATTGTCGACATCAGCATATATGGTATATTCTTTAACAGTGATTGACGGTGGGGGGTCTGAGTCTAATTTGGTGAAATAGAGGGGGTGGTCTTATAATTGTGATATTCTCTAGGGGGTGGCGCTATAAATTACCCAAATAGTTAATGGACAACCCAGCTTAAAGTACTATTATAAGATAGTTTTGTATTAGGGGGTTTGATATCATCACTAAACCACCAAATAGTTAATTAACACGGAAAAAAAATTACTTGTATGTTGTAATCCACTTCCAAACCTTTATCTTCCAAACTACATGGGGTTAGCTGCAATAAATCCTATAAGCTTAAACTAATAAATATTTGCATAAACATATATATCTTAATGGTTCATATTTCAATCAGTTTTCAATGTATGCAAAAAACACAGTTTCAGAAAAATAATGGGAAAAAGAGAAAATAAGGGCAGTCAATAATCAATACCTTTAGAGAACAAAGATAACACTCAATTGGGAACTTACCGACCGCTGCACTCAATCAGAATGAGCTGTGACTTTCTTGATTCTAACTCAGGAGACGTCTTATGTTTGTTATGCTTTTATTTCAAAAAGAGACACGCCTTATGTTTGTTATTATTTTGAAATTTGTTTAAAAGAAAGTGGGAGGAATTTGAGAGAAATAAGGAAAGTAGAGAAAATTATACACGAATTGACAACACTCCTAAAACCTAACAAACCAAAAAATTCAGACCAATACTCTTGGCTACCTCAATTTGTGTTGTACCTTGGGAATAACAAAATCAGTGTTGCTTACTATCAAACTAATTCATCATAGACGGATATACTGATATTGATATTGGTGGACTCAAAAATCAAGCTAGAATCATCACAGATTGTTGTTCTCTGAATTTATAAATTAAAATAACATATGTATCATAACAAAGCAGATTAGATATACACTTGGATGCCAATGAAGAAAACCTCTTTTGGAGAGAGAGAGAGAGAGAGAGAGAGAGAGAGAGAGAGAGAGAGAGAGAGAGAGAGAGAGAGAGAGAGAGAGAGAGAGAGAGATGAGGCGATTGTCATCAAATTGGGAGAGAGGGACAAGTTGAGCTCTAGGTCTCTTGCCCGTACAACCGGTGCGCCGCTGGTGGGATTTGATGCAGGGAAGGCTACAAGATTGAATAGAGCAATCTGGCCATCTGTGTTTTGATGTGTTTAAGTTGCACTTTTCACAAGAGTTTAGTTGTGATATTGAGAGATGGTTTTGTGTTTGTCCCATTCAGTCCTGTTATCATGCCTAAAGTAGGTAAAGCCAGCAAGAATAATATCAAAAAGAGTTCAGGATTGGGAGAGCCTTGGCTCTTCTTATTGCCCTCAATATCACAACCATGGTACCCTCTTTTGAAAATTACCAGTTATGTTAAGTTTACTTGCCATGATATTTGAGTACTGTTTGACTGAGCCACTTGTGGTTCGAATCAAGCTAAGTGCCCCACATCAGCAAAAATCAATTAGTTTTGCATTATGCTTCTCTACTTATATCCCAAGTGATTTGGTAATCCAACAATTGACAGCTCTCCAATCAAGATCGCACAGCTGTGAAAAATATATTGAAAAATTCCTTTAAATTATTTTTGAAGATTGAAATTCATGAGATTCTAAAAGCAGTGAACCATAAATAACTTTATTAGTAACACAAACTTTGGAATGTAATACATTCAATAAAAAAAATAATAATAAATAAATAAATAATTGAACATAAAAGATGAGTGGGAGGTAGAGCAGTTCCACAAAGTAGGGGTGAAACAGAGAGAGAAGTCCAATAAGGGGACAAAGAAGCTAAAAGAGCACTAAAATTCCCAATAGACCATACAATCGTCCACTAACAAAGAGTACTAAAATCCTCAATCTTCTTTTTGATCTCAATAGCCAATACCGTCTAACCAATCCACGGTGAAATCCTATTTCTCTTGGATGGCTTCTCACTGTTTTTGACAGTTTGACCTTCTTAGGAGCTTTGAGAGAGAGAGAGAGAGTGGAACGTGTAAGAGTGGAAGGGAGAGAACAAGTTATAGGACAAAAAGGAAAGAGAGAAAGAGTTTTAGTAAGAAAAGGAAAGAAAGTGTATCAACTAAAAAAGGAAAATGGATAAAATCTGGTGAGAGTGGGAGGGAGAGAGAATTTTATAAGAAAAAAAGGAAAGTGGATAATGAGCAAAATCATGTGAAGGTATGAGAGAGAGATCGAGATAAATAATATTTAAGTATTATAAAAATATAATAATATAAAGGGTACAAGTAATTTAAGAAAATAAAAAAATGTGTGAGACTCGAGAATATGACAAGTACCGGACCCGACTGGGATATCGGTGAGTTGTATCCATCAAGAATACTGCAAGTATCAGGGGTTTGAAAGATCAGTGAGGTTATGCAAACTTTAGTCCCACATCGCCTAGGGAGAGATTACTGGGCTAGTTAATAGCCTCTAACCTCCTTAATATGGGACAATATGTTTTAAAGCATTGAGACTCATAGGCCGAAGAAGACAATATTGTGCAAGGTTAATGAGACCGGGGCATTACAAATGATATCAAAGCAGACCCCGTTGTTACCTCTGAATGTGACGTAGGGCTTATATTATTGCCTAAGACCTTAAGTGTTGCGTGGAGGAGGACTACCAATATTGAGCCCCCTTCCTCCTTCCTCTTCTCCATCTCCATTCACAATTGATGAAGTGATAGTAGTAGCCGACGTCTCTTCTCGACTAGTCTTCTCTCGGCAGATGTAATATTTGTTCAAAATAAGCCTAGTTTTGCATCTCTATTGGGAAACTCTTGTTTTAGTATTTTGGAAGTATGGCTATTATATTATATTGGGGATTTTTTTTTTTTTTGTAAGTATTATGATGGGGATTAAGTGTTCAACATTACCAGCTATAATATTGTGTTAATTTAGTTATGAGATTTCCTTTCTATAAAATCCTTGTTTACATAATATTATTTTATTTATTTAGTAGAGTATATGTCTGTTTCATAGAATATATACCAATATTTTTGCTTAAAAAAAATCGTATTGCCATATGTGCTTTATTGCATGGGATTTTTAAAAAGTATTATTGTTGTCTAGTCCGTTTAGCACCTGTATCTGTTCCCATTTTTTTCCCCTCTACCCAAACTTACTAACTATGATAATGGAGGAGTGGACTAAACTATTTTTTTTTTCCTTAACCATAATAGGGTAATAGGGGATCCAACTTTATTTTTTTTTATTCTTTTAATCACGTTTAGGTAGTTGGGCCCATAGTTAGTAAATACGTATGCTTTTTTGATATCATAATGTTTAATTAAATAATTTTTTTTATATATAAAATCTCAGATAGGGAAAAATAAACATTTATTAAGGGATGCCGAATTAAACATATATTTTATGTATTATTCATTTTACTAACATTTTTTATTTTAAAAAATAATAAGTAAATCAAAAATCAAAACCCATAATCACTTTCCAATAAAAAAACCAAACCTGGGGAGGATGTAAGAATAATCTTTATATGCTTGTTTATCCTAATATTTATTTCAACCAATCTTCTAAGTTTTTTTTGGCTTAAAATCCAAAGTACAAATATGTTTCATGGTAGATATATATCCGTATTTTTGCTTACAGAGTGGTCATATTAAACACGTATTAAAACGTACTATATCATTACTGTACGTATTTTTTTTTACGTCGATTTTTGAAAAGTATTATTGTCATCTGACCTGTTCAATTGTCGTACATATCTATTCTCGTATCATTGTCGGTCCAAACTTACTAAATATGGTTGGGCCACAATAGGAGACCTTCTATAGCTTTTTGACCTTGAATACCATAGTTTTAGAGTGACAGATTCAATTATTTCCTTAGATTGAAAATTAGATAAAAATTAAAATACATATTTGATAAAGGATAGATACAACCCTAGTTGAAGCTCAAAGGTGATACTAGCCTTGCTCAAGCCCAAAGTAGTCTGGAATCTAGATACCGCCCTTGTTCAAGACTAAAGACTACAAAAAATAGAACGAAAATAGTAAAGTGGAAACATTGGCTTAGGTTTCTGGCAATAAAAGGGAAGCAGGTGATGCATCAATCGACGATTGCAGAGAATTGAGCATTATCATGTGTGATCACATGCGCTGGACTATATTGGGTTTAAAGATAGGAAGAGTGATCGTTGTTGAGTCAGGAATCGGGCTATGGAGATTTATGTGAGTTCAAGACTCTAGTTGAAGCTCAAAGGCGATACCAGCCTTGCTCAAGCCCAAAGTACTGTAGAAGCTAGATACCACCCTTGTTCAAGACTAAAGGCAAAAAGAAAAACAACGAAAATAGTAAAGTGGAAACATTGGGTTAGGTTTCAGGCAATAAAAGGGAAGGAGGTGACACATCAATTGAAGATTGCACAATATTGAGCATTATCGTGTGTGATCACATGCGCTGGACTATATTGGGTTTAAAAATAGTAAGAGTGAGCATTGTTGAGTCAGGAATCAGTCTATGGACAGGTATAAGAGTTCAAGGCTCTAGTTGAAGCTCAGAGGCGATACCAGCCTTGCTCAAGCCCAAAGCAGTCTAGAATCTAGATGCCACACTTGTTCGAGACTAAAGGCAAAAAGAAATAGAACGGAAATAGTAAAGTGGAAACATTGGGTTAGGTTTCAGGCAATAAAAGGGAAGGAGGTGATGCATCAATTGAAGATTGCACAGTATTGAGCACTAGTGTGTGTGTGATCACATGCGCTGGACTATATTGGGTTTAAAGATAGGAAGAGTGAGCATTGTTGAGGTAGGAATCAGTCTATGGAGAGTTATATGAGTTCAAGCTCTAGTTGAAGCTCAAACTCGATACCAGCCTTGCTCAAGCCCAAAGCAGTCCAGAATCTAGATACCACCCTTGTTCAAGACTAAATGTAAAAAGAATTAGAACAAAAATAGTAAAGTAGAAACATTAGGTTAGGTTTTAGGCAATAAAAGGGAAGGAGGTGATGCGTCAATTGAAGGTTGCACTCTATTGAGCATTATAATGTGTGATCACATGCGCTGGACTATATTGGGTTTAAAGATAGGAAAAGTGAATGTTGTTGAGTCAGGAATCTAAGGATAGTTATATGAGTTCAAGGCTCTAGTTGAAGCTTAGAGGCGATACCAGCCTTGCTCAATCCCAAAGTAGTTTAGAATCTAGATACCACCCTTGTTAAAGACAAAAGGAAAAAAGAAATAGAACAAAAATAGTAAAGTGAAAACAATGGGTTAGGTTTCAGGCAATAAAAGAGAAGGATTTGATGCATCAATAGAAGGTTTCACAATATTGAGCATTATCATGTGTGATCACGTGTTGGACTACATTGGGTTTAAAGATAGGAAGAGTAAGCGTTGTTGAGTCAGGAATCAGTCTATGGAGAGTTATATGAGTTCAAGCTCTAGTTGAAGCTCGAAGGCGATACCAGCCTTACTCAAGCCCAAAGTAGTCTAGATTCTAGATAACACCCTTGTTCAAGACTAAAGGCAAAAAGAAATACAACGAAAAGAGTAAAGTGAAAACATTGGGTTAAGTTTTAGGCAATAAAAGGGAAGGAGGTGATGCATCAATTGAAGATTGCAGAGTATTGAGCATTATCGTGTGTGATCACATGCGCTGAACTATATTGGGTTTAAAGATAAGAAGAGTGAGTGTTGTTGAGTCAGGAATCAGTCTATGGCGAGTTATATGAGTTCAAGACTCTATAAAGCAGCAGCAGCAGGAGATGCTGGTTATCTATCGTCAGAAACAGTATCGGAGGAGAGAAAGGAGAGGCTTAAACGCGATCTCCTCTGTCTGACACACGAGGGAAGCAATTGCCTCCACATAGCAGCAAGGTTTGGACGTGTAAAGATCCTGCAGTTTCAATGTGAAATGTTCGTGCCGTATGTATGTAGAATTTCAGGAGAGAGGTTCAAGCCCCTGGGGTTTGGGTATGAAGAGTTCGTGGGGAGTGTTCTTAGTCATTTTGCCCATGCCTTCTATATCAGCGAAACAAGAGAGGAGACAACCCACTACATGTCGCTGCCAGGGCTGGTGACCTTTGCTTGGTCAAACTCTTTACTCATTCCTTCCTGCAGCACCAGCCTCCTCAAAATTCTCAAAGCACTGAAAGTGCTGGAAATAGAGCAATAGCAGGAGAAGGGAACCAGGAGAACAGCACAAACCTTACTGATTCCGTCCAGCGTCTTTTAATTGCTCAGAGTCAAAGCATGGGAGATAATATGATTTTGCAGAGGTCTCTGAGAGAGGCTGTGGAAGGGGAAAGGCCTTCACGTCCAATTATATGGGGGAGTACTCAAAACCAAGATTCCATTCAGCCACATCCTCCAAGTTCTCAAAGTGGAAGTACTTCAGAATGGCCTTCAATGCCAATATGGAGAACTCAAAACCAAGATGGCAGCACCGCTCTTCATGAAGCGTTACGAAGCAAACACGAGGATGTGGCACTCCACCTACTGGATCTGGACAGTGAACTGGTCGTCGGTGTTATCAATGCTAAAGATGAGAGTCCCTTGTACCTGGCTGCTGAAGCCGGCTTTGTCAGCGTCTTAAAAAAAATCCTTGGCGCAGGCGGGAGGAACAACACTGTGGGCCCTATGGGTCTGACTCCGTTACATGCAGCAGTTTTCTCTCAAAGCGCTGGTACGAATGATTAAAACTCCAATCCAAAAAAAAAAAAAAAGGGAAAAAAGCGAGGTCAGCTTATCAAAAAATGAAAATCCAACATTGGACAGGGCTATTATGTGTGAAATCAATAATCCCAATCATTTATATGACCTTGCACCAAAGGCTATACAATCAGGAGTCCACATCCTTTGCAGCAAGCAATGAGGTACGATGAGCATCGTAAAACTAAGAACATATGGACACGTGTTTCAAGGAGCTCCTAGGTACCTAATGCTCATTGTATCTGTATAGCGGTTGCAAACGATTTTCACATCACACCCAAACAATGATATATTGTCAAAGAGAACATACACAGAGTCATTTGCTTAGATGAGATTTTTGATTTTAGGGGCAAGGCCAAGGGGTGAGACAACAATTTATCATGCGCCCTTGACCAGGTTACCCAAAGCATGACACAAATTTTGGTTACTATATTTAATAGGAAAATTTTCTTCAACCAGGCTGACTTGGTAAGTGTATCAAGATGGTCCACAAATTTTAGCGACATGGTTAGATGGTGTAGCAATTTGATCGTTCAATAGATATGTTTAGGGTTAGATTTGCCACACTTCAATTTTTTAAACCTAATGACCACCTTGCTGTGTGGCCCTTGCGCTCAAACACATAGAGTGGGAAAATGACCACCCTACTGCTCATGAAAGGTAGAAATTTTACACCTATTGAAACCCCTTAGATTGGTATAGGGGCCATGCTGCCTTTCAGAAAACACTATTCTTTCAATTAAATATCTTTTCATGTATTGATATGTATCCTTACTTTCAACATTCATTTATGCTCAACCATGCTGAAAGTTGAGTTCCATATATATAAATCTCCATTTTTATTCCTAGTTTTATATGGTTAATTCATATTGAAAAATGCTTTGTATGAGACTGTCACAGATTGCATAAAAGCTCTACACAATTCGATTCCAGAACTCAACAGAAAAAAAGATCAATTTGGAAAAACAGCTCTATACTATGCAACACAGGAAAAGTATATCAGAATAATGCGTCTACTATTGAAGTTGGATGCCTCTTCTGCATATATATGCGATAACGAAGGCCGCTCACCTCTGTTAGCTGCCGCCAGCATGGGTAACTGTTCAACTGTTGAGGCCATACTAGAAGTCTGCCCAGACTTAATTGAGTCTTCAGATGACAGTGGCCACAATGCTCTTCACCTAGCTGTGAAATATAACTCTACCAAGAGGTTGGAAAGTTTCTTGGAATTGCCTGGGATGATAACCCTTATAAACGAACCTGACCATGAAGGGAACACGCCGCTTCATCTAGCAACCATGGCCCGTCATTATCACATGATACCAGCATTGTCACGTACAAATTATGTGGACTTGACAGCCAAGAATAACGATGGGAAAACAGCTTTGGATTTGTATATTTTGGACCCGAGACCTGCTTCCACTTTATATGACAAGGTACGTTGGGAGTTGTGTTACTTGTATAATCATCTGGTCGTAGAAATTAACATCCATTACCTGTCTCATTTTGTATCGTTACAAGGGTGAAGAGGCATATATTTGATAACAAAAAAGACATGTGTTTGATTCTGACCTATATGACCAAATGATTGCGGTAAAATACACCTAGAAAAATAAAATAAAATAAAATAAAATAAACTGCTTAAATTAGGGAAAAGGGAATTCCTTTTCTATGCACGCCCATAACTGATGCAAGGCTGGGATCATATAAGGAATGGGCATGGGCTCATTGCAATGCTAGGGATCCCAACCGTACTTAATTAGTTAACGAGGGATAGAGGTCGCAATCTAATGTTTTGTGGGTTAAATTTGATGACCCATTTGAATGCAGATTCACCATGGATAATATATAATAGTCTGCACTTATTATAATTAGTCATAACTCATTAATCTTTTTACATGAATTTTTGTACTTGTTCTTGTTTCGAATCTTCATATAGTGGACTCCATTAAATTGGAATAAGGTTTTGAATATTGTAGTTATTATTTGACTAGTTGATTTTACCTTTGTATTATGCAGGGACTAACCTCGTCGCATTTAAGAAAAGCAAATGTATCTAGGGGTCGAGTTCGTCCCCTAATGCGCGTTTCTGTTGGGGATCAAAGCATCGACGAAGCACAAAACAAGAATCTGAGGGAATTCGCCAACACATTGGCGGTGGTGGAAGCACTCCTTGTCACGGTAACTTTTATGGCAGTTTTTCAAGTACCGGGCGGTTACAAGACTAATGGCTCTCCAGCACTCATACACAACGCAGCTCTAATAATATTCTTCTTATCAGATTTAATTGCCTTGGGTTTCTCCTCGATGGCTTTGATTTTCGTCATTCCTGCCATGTCGAATGACATGCCCATCGCACGATCATCAATCGTAAACAGTGTATATTTGCTTAATGCGGCTCTCTCCGCATGTGTTATTGTTTGTATTTCCGGTTTTTACGCGGTACTCAAGATAGAGTCCACGTGGATGGCAATTCTTGCCTGCGTCATGTGCTGCGCGTTCTACCTTCTTTTCCAAATGGCATTAGATTTTGTCCAGACCAATGTTTCATGGGTTCCAGTTGACAAGGAGGCACCCCACGGGAGTAAATAATTAATCTGTACTCAATACCAAGACACCAATAATTGACGTAAAATTGGAATGAGCATTAAAATTCATTCATTTTTTTTTTTCTTTTTTTTGGTGAGAGACTACTTATTCACTGCTGCATGCTTCAAATTTTCCATGGTCTTTGTATGTGGTTTGAATAAATGGAAACTAATGTTTCAGTTTCCCTTCTTTTACGAGTTATCAAAGTATGATGTATCTTGTGGTGACCAAAGTGCCAAAGGTTATTTGATTCAGGTTTAAAAAAAAAAATCTGTATTATCGAAAGTTATTATTGTTTTGTATTATTTTTAGAGCACATGTGAAAAAAAAAAAAAAAAAAAAAGAGGGAAAAGTAAGTTATAATTTTTCATCAAAATTTCCTTTCAAAATTAAAGTATTTATATTATATTACTTTTACATTATTTATTTTATTTATTTATTTATTTATTTATTTATTTATTATTATTATTATTATTATTTTGAAATGATGTCTGATGAATATGGTTTAAGAACCACGATCTGGACATAGGGTTAGCCTCCATCTATGTTGGTTATAATTTTGAACGAGGAAGAAGTTGATCTATGTTTTCTAAGACTTAGCCTTCATTCTATGCAAGTTAGAATTTCGAACGGGAAAGAAGTTGATCTATTTTTATCCAAGACTTACGAGAAGTAAGTTTATTAGATTTTACGCAATTTTAGTAACTAATAGAAGAAGACAATGAGTCTGGTATCATGATCGGGCTCGACAAACAGTCAAGGCACTAGAATTTGTGGCAGCTTTTACAATACTTTGGTAGTTACAAGGGTGATTATTAATTAAAGTGTGGGATGCTGGATGGCCAAGGAATATCATTTGGTATTTAAATATAAAGTTTAAGCTATTAAGTGGAGATAATCCAATGGTACATGAAAACATATCTAAACTCATAGATAACTAACCAATGTGAAACTTAGGGGTGCAAGTTTTGCCCTGCCCGAACCCGCCCTTGGTCCACCCTAATCCCGAACAAGTACCGACTCAAAAATTTTGGCCCTGAGGGCCTACCCGAACCTAAAATTTCTGACCCTGAGTCAAGGTCAAGGCGGATAAGGGTTGATGTCTTTGGCTCGTCCAGTCCACTCTGAACTTGGCCCTGATTTTTGCCATTGATGTTGACCATGGTTGTGACCTTGATGTTAACTCTGAATTTAACCTAATTTTATATGTTGTTTGACATTGAGTCATTAACAGCTCAAAACTCCTAGTATATCTTCTCACTAATCTCTCTTGCTTTTTTTACCAAAAAAAATATCTCTCTTGTATTTTTTACTAAGACAAATAATTTGTAACTTTGTATTTTTTATCTCCACTTTATTATGAATATTTTTTATTTTTAAGTTATTTCATATTTTGTAGGGTTAGGGTAAGGATCAGGGTCAGGGTATATCCAACCCTTGATGGCAAACCAAGGTCAGGGTCAAAGTTATCCCTGAAAGATAGGTCCAGGATTGGACCGAACCCTGAAAGGTAAAACTAGGATTGAAGTTTTATAGTCCTAAGTCAGGATAAAGGTGGATTTAAGCCCAATTAAGGGGACTTAAGGTTAACCCCGCCTGTTGCACCCCTATGTGAAATTATATCTCTTTAATTCCCAGCATCATAGTATCATATTCGACCTTAATTTGGGCGCTCCGTGGTTCACGCAAAACCAGCACTAATGGCATGGTTTTAAGTATCTCCGATACCGATACGATACCCTCCGATACGTATCTTAAATTTAGTCGATCGATACGATACACACCGATACGATACATTGAATTTTTTAAATCATTTCGTATCGATATATATCCTACAATACATACTGATATGCATCAATACACCACTAATACACATCGATACGATACGACATGCCTCGATACGACTCTATGAAAAATATAAAATTGAGGTAAAATGTATGTTTCGGTATGTATTGGTACGTATCGGTATGTATCGATCGGTACGTATCGATATATATATCAGTACGTATCGGTGAGTATCGATACGTATCGGCGCTACGGTCATATAATGGCCAATATGGGTAATTTTTCAGAAAAAAAACGATTTTTTGAAGGGTTTTTGTTCCAAAGTTGCTGTCAGCCATATTTCTCTCTAACTAAAATGGAAATCAAGGTTGGGAACAAGGATTTTACATTTATGGGACAACTACAGACCTTGAATTCTTAGTACGATACCCTCAATTTAGTGTTTATGCATAATACATGTTATCAATAGCTTTTTTTAACAAATTCTTTATGCAAAAGTGTTTAAAAAAATGTTTTCTATCCATTTATGTGTGTATCTTTAGCGTATCTTAGTGTATCTCCGATACGATACGATACCCTCGATACGTATCTTAATTTTGGCCGACCGATACAACGACCGATACCGATACTTTAATCCTTGAGTATGAGAAGAACTACCCCACTCATGACTTAGAACTAGCCGCAGTCATTTTTGCCCTTAATATTTGGCGACATTATTTGTATGGGGAGAAGTGTGAGATATATAGTGATCATAAAGCCTTAAGTACTTCTTCACCCAGAAGGATTTGAACATGAGGCAGAGGAGATGGCTTGAGCTCATGAAGGATTATGACTGCGACATTCAGTATCATCCCGGCAAGGCAAATGTAGTGGCAGATGCGTTGAGTCGGAAGGCACAGACT